>NC_073313.1:253584254-253907588 GCF_027595985.1 Sorex araneus | reverse complement strand
ATTTACATACATATGTTTTATGTATATATTTGACTTAACTTATAAGATCGGACACTTATGAAAACAAAGATGCTATTTAAATTCATTCAAAGTAATTATTAAGGGAAAAAAGCAGATGAAAGCATACTTAAGGCAGCTCAGATGTCAAAAAATGTACTTCCCCTTGTACTTATTCTCTGAATCTATAGGAGAATCTCAGGCATGTAATAAAACCATCAAGGATGACATGGAAATTTAGAAAGGCAAGGATATGAATACACAGAAAGAGGAAGTGCTTCTAGAAAGATAGAGGAAGCTGTCAGAATGTTGGGAATATATCTTCCCTACAGACAAACTAATGGAAACCAAAGTATTTTAAGACTCTGGGGATGATGTCTCCAACAATATGAAAATTTATAATATAATATATTTTCCTCTATTAAGGGAGACAATAAATTAGGGGATAATTTTGACAATTAGATGAATATATAAGAAAGCAAACATATAAAGCTGTGATATATATAACCAATCAAACACTATTTGGCTTAAGAGAACATGACATTGTTCAATTTGCTACTATATAGATAGATCCAAAGTATATTATGCTCACTGAAATCAGCGAGGGTAGGGACATCTAGATAAACAATGATCTCTCTCATATGTGAGATATAAGAATCTTAGTAAGGGGATGACAAGTGGCCAAAGGCCACAGAGCCTAAGAACTTGTTTGCAGAATATGGAGGGGGATGTGATGGAGAAGCAGGTTGAATGGGGAGGGCATTCTAATGGAAGGAGTAGTGTTGCAATGTTGTATGCATGAAACACTATTATTAACAGCTTTGTAAATCACTGCCTAAAATTAAAAATAAAAGAAAAATAAATATGTAAAAAAGTTCAATCGTCCAAGTTGAAGGAAACAGTTTGCAAGAAACTAGTACTTCTATATTACTTTTTATTTATTTTTTCTGGGGGGATAGGGGTTTGGTGGAGCTCAAGGGTCACTTTTGAACCTTTTTGGTGGAACATAAGTGGTAACAGGAATCAAACCATGATCATCCACATGCAAGGCAAATGCCCTATCAGCTGTACTGTGTTTCAGCCCCTTATAGGGTATTACATGACTTAAGTGATTTTAGTGTTTATATTGCCATCAAATATCAACATAAAAATATGTATTTAATCAACACTAGCTATAGTTCAATTGGGAAAATAGAGTGTGTAGCTAGGATGTATAGGAATTGCTAGGTACTTAGGATATTAAAAAAGGCTATACCATTGTGCTCCATAACTCCATAGTAATAAATTATTATATGATGCCTCAAGTTAAATTACATTTTTAGAGCTATTGATAAACAAACTCATAAAAGGAGCTAGAGGCGATTGCCTCTAGGAAGTGAGATATCTTTGTCAATGAAAATGGGTAAAGGTTACAGAGAAATTATATTTTGAATAAATAAAAATATATACACTTAATTTTCATTTTTCTATTATTCCTATCTACTTAGGAGTACAATAGAAATATCACTATATTACAATTGGATTTATAATATAAATATTCTGTTCAATATTTATGTGCTACTTGACATTTAAGCATGAGGAGTAGGAAACATACTTTTTGTTTCTACAAAATACTTGATTTTCTTTTTGGGCAAGCACCCTCTATTTTGTTACCCGAATCTCCGAGAAGGGCAGGTAGAGACACACTCTGCACAGGACAACCCTCGATTCAGTGTCTCCCATTGCTGCAATCTGTGCCTCTCTCTGACTCGCTGGTCCTCTGCCCCACTGTGCTCTCCATCCAGCCCTTGGGAGGATTCAGCACCGGAGGAATCCTCGTCAGCCTCCTCCTGGCTCTGCAGTATTATAGGACTTTCCTCTTTAAAAATAACCTTTGATGAATGAAGGAGAAATAGCTATCACATTCAAAAAACTAATCAAGCTGCTTGGGAAATATGAATGTAAATAAAATATTGATTAAAAGCTAAAAGGAATTTAATTAGGTTACTCACTTTAATAGTTTAATTTGGCAGAAACAGACAACTTGGACAAGGTTCTTTGTGTAAGCACATTTTAAATCACTAATTAAAATTTCAGATGGCATTCTGAGATTAGCGAAAGGATCTTCAAAGGCAAGCAGGATGTCCATTTATTTTATTTTAAAACTTAAAGCTATACTAAGATGTGACTTTGAGTTCTCTCTAAAATAATGTGAATGCTTGTGTATAGTACAGCCCACTTTGAACCACATGCCACCTGTAAATATATTGAACAGGAAACATAATTGTATATAAAGATGTCACATATAGTATACTATTGTATTTTTTATATTTATTTATTTTATGTTTTGTTTGGGGACCACACTCAGCAGTGACCAGAGCTTACTCCTGGCTTCGTGCACAGAAATCACTCCTAAAGGTCTCAGCAAGCCATATGGGGTGCTGGGGATCAAACCTAGGCATGCAAGGCAAATGCCCTACCCCCTTATTATCACTCTAGCACTAATTATTATATTTTAATTGATGGTGTTTTTAATAGGATAGATTAATTTAGTCTATCAGAAATACAATTTTATTCCATAGTGGAAATAGACTCTGAAACAGGTAAAACTCATTGCAGAATAGAATGTTATTTAGTCTGATTCAGCTTGTGTAAAAAACATTTGAAGTGAGACATTTAGGAAACCTATATTTTGAGACTATATTATATATATGTATATATATATATATGCCAAATGTTACGCTTCAGCATCGATGATACAGTGGTTAGCATAGCTGTCTTCCAAGATGCTCTTCAAGGTCAAAATCTGTGTTTATGTTAAAGGTAGTATAATATGCATAGTATATTAGTGTAAAATAGAGTATCACTAGCACTATAGCACTATTGTCCCATTGTTTATTGATTTGCTTGAGTTTATTCTTGAGAAGAATAAACAAGTACATTGCTTTAAGATAAAATTTTTAATTATATCTTACATTTTCAGTTCTAAATCTTACATTCACCTGCTATATGTAGCTTGAGGAATGACCAATTGTCTCTGGACTTCATCTTGTTTAATGAAGAAAATCATAACTAACTAAATTATTGTTTAAGAGACAATAATACAATGGTGTTAATTCCCTATGCAAAACTTGACCCTGACCCATAGAATTGTTCAACAAATGTCCCTATTTCTTCTTTTTTGAAGTGAAAAGAAAGTAGAAGATTCATAACTGGTGACCCGCCCTCTAGAAATTTATTGAAGTGATGACTCATAAGGTGGTTGCTTCTATCAATTTAAATTCTCTAGGAAAGACTTCAACAGTGCATTGATTTTATAATGACAACCAGAATATACTGGAGAGCCTATGTATGCTCTGCTACAATATCCATAACTCATCTTTTGCTGGAAAGGCAGCACTTTCATTCATATACATAATAATCATTAATCTACTAATCATACATGTCAAAGTGCTGATATTTATACAAAGTCTTCATAGTTTTGGTACAATAGTGGAATAGTGGAACAGTAGATGTGGTATTCACTCTCCATTAGAATTTGGAGATAATTTCACAAAAATTATTGAGACTAACATCTCTACTTTTTGACTATTTATGAACTATTTGTCCAGGTATTTGACAATACATTAAGGTATTAGTTTAAAATTCTTCTTGGGGATGACAATTCATCAATATCTCTCATTGATGCAAAGAGCAAATGGGATGATAACATCAATTTCAGGACAATAGTAAAGATATTTCATAAAATAATAACAGTTAATATGACAACTATACCATATCATTATTGTTAATAGGGATTTGTAGGTGACAAAAAGTAATTTAAAAAAGATTAAAATAGACAACTACAAATATTTCAAAGAACTAAAATGAGAGTATGTTAGTACATTGTTTTAATTAACAATTCCATAAAGAAGTTAAGTATGATTTGATATTTATATCTCTTTTGGTATTACTAAAAATTTTTCTGCATCTTTAAAATGGATCTATTTCTGTTTCAAAGCCCCTTCCTCAATTTCCTTATTTTTCATTTGTCCTTATCCTAAGTTAATCTTGAAATCATTATTGGAAACTTGATTTCTTTCCTCTAATCATTTTTTGCATCCACAACCATTGCCACTCAATCATTATATATTTTTAATCTTCTTTAGGGCAGTAATATTGCATTATAATATTGTACAAGTTTTTAAGTATGCATCACTAAAAGTCAACAAAACTGCACTGGTATCTTAATTACTATGCTATGTACAGTAAAGAAGACATGAAAACCAAACAATCAATAAATTCAACAGCATATGAATATCACAACCCAGAAAGATATGGTATACAAATACAGCACAAGTAGGATTTTTTTTTCTTTTTCTCTGTATAAAATAATGTAAGACTTTCAAATAGAGCTTCCATGGAGTCATCGAGACTGTCCAGTGGTTAGGATGCTTGCCATGAATGCAGCTAATCCAGGTTTGATCCCCAGAAACCCATATTACTCCCCAAGCTCACCAAAAGTGAGCCTTGAGTGCAGAATCAGGAGTAAATCCTGGGCACCACCAAGCATGGTCCCCTAAAAAAACAAAAAATTAACAGAGATTTCAGATGATTCTGCAATCCCATTTTTTTGCCATCTAACCAAAGAACAAACGAACATAAACATTAATTTGAAAAGTCGCATGCACACCTATGTTTACTGCAGTGCTGAGTACCACTACCCAGATATAGAAGGAACCCGTGTCCAATGACAGGGTTGTCCAATGACAGATGTTTGGATAAAGTTGCGGTGTACACAATGCATTACTATAAGAAAGATAGAATCTTACAGTTCTATCTAATCTTACTTAGATAGAACACTAGGAAACCCTTTTAAGTGAAATAAGTCAGAGGAAGAAAAATGTTTTTCATATGGAATTAGGACAAAAGTCTTTGATGTCAGAACTTAGAGCACTTAACCAATGGAGAAAAGAGCATGAGGCGGTTAAAAAGAGGCAAAAGGTGGAGTGCCTTGGGCACTCACTTGGTTGGTGGTGAAGTTGCAGTAACTGAATACATTAAAAAATGAGTTAATGCTACTGTAACCATGTCACCGATACAACCATGTGTATGAGTGTGTTAAGAATAAAAAATAAGTGTACCACAGGGTGTCACTGTCACTGTCACTGTCATCCTGTTGTTGGTTGATTTACTCAAGTGGGCACCAGTAATGTCTCTATTACACTCAGCCCTGATATTTTAGCAGCCTCCTTTACTCATATTTCCCAACTATTAGAGGCTCTTTCAGAGTCAGGGGAATGAGACCTATCATTACTGTTTTGGGCATATCGAATACACCACAGGTAGCTTGCCAGGCTCAGCTGTGTGGGCGGGATACTCTAGATAGTTTGTCAGGCTCTCTGAGAAGTATGTGTATATCTTTTACTGTATTAGGGGTATGAATACGCCATGGGGAGCTTGCCAGGCTCTCCCGTATGGGCAATAGACTCTCGGTAGCTTGTCACATTCTCCAAAAGGAAGAACTAGGCTACTAGATGTCCAGAACTTGGTTTTATGGTCTCTGGATATTGGCCATTGATGGGATTACACATCGCCAGGGGCAGTTTGTGAGTGTGAATGACCAGCTACTGAAAAACGGGAGATCTGGGTGGAAGAGGTCCAATCCCAATCTGAGCAGACTTGGAGATCTCGGACCTGGGTTCCGCACACCTCAGGGTGATTCACTAAAAAATTTTTAAAAAAATTTTAAAAGAATAAGAAACAAAAACCTTACCATTTGTAATAACAAGTATACAACTGGAAGGCATTATACTCTGTGAAATAAGTCAGGAGAGAGAAGAGAGAGAGAGAGAGAGAGAGAGAGAGAGAGAGAGAGAGAGAAATACTGCTGACCCCACTCATATGTGAACTAGAAAGAAAGCAAGAGAATAAAGAAATCCAAAACTAAGCCCTGAATTTAGATAACCGAATAGAAGTTTCCAGAGCAGGAGAACGTAGCAAGCACAGAAGGAGAGTGGGCCCAGTAGATGGTAGCGGGAGCACTGGCTTTTAAAGAGGTGCGGAAAAAGCACTTCTAACATATACAAAGGTCTAAGCCAATATTATCTCAATGCAACAAACAAAATCTGCAATAAAAAAATATAGTGCATTGCATTCACCAGTGAACATGTAAGTCTAACCCTTTCCAGACCTACAATGGGTTCATTTCATAAATATAAAGATGTCTGTGACCTTCTGAAGTGTTAGTTATAGCCAGAGAGGCAAGGATGCTGTCTCATGAGCAAGTGAGAGAAGATATAAGGCAACAAACTAAATCTCTAAGAGAGACTTAAGCCAATCCACTAAGGTTTATGGACACACTGCCTCCTAGCTAAAAGTTCTGGGCTCTTCTCAGGAGGGGAGCAGGCTATGTCCCCATCCTACCTGGCAGATGCCCTGGCAGCTGCACCCATACCCTACTCCTGCCACCACATAAATGGTCCAAATCCACAGCTCCACCAAGAATCTCTACAGTGATAGCAAACTTACAAAATTTCCAGGTATCCAAGTGTTAGGTTGAGAACTCTGGGGTCTTCTCAGTGTGGGGGCTGGCTACCTCCTCCCCCAATGCCCCAATACTTCTGGAACCCCCGACAGCTATGCCCAATTCCCACAGCCACTACCTTATCAATGCATCGGCCCAGTTCTATAGATCCTAAAAAGAATGGGGGTCAAAGTCAGAAGTAGTGGTCAGAATCAGAAGTAAGCATCCAACTTCAAATTTGGACACCACTTCTGGGAATATATCCTCGAGATGCAAAAAAAGTACAGTAGAAATGACATTTTCACTTGTTATGTTTATTGTAGTATGTTTATAATAACCAGAATATGGGAAAAAAACAATTTCCTGAGAACATATGACTGGTTAAAGAAACTTTGGTACGCATACACAATGGAATACTATGCAGCTGTTAAAATAAGATGAAATCATGAGATTTGCATATGAGTGGATCAACCTGGGGAGTATCATGGTAAGTGAAATGAGTTAGAGAAGAAGACAGACATAGAATGACTGCACTCATTTGTGGAATATAAAGTAACATAACAGGAGACTAAAACCCAAGGATAATGGAAATAAGGGCCAAGCTTTGAAGCCAGCCTCACATACTGGGGTAAGGCAGCTGGGATAGAGAAGGGACCGCTAAGTAAATGACGCTTGGAGGGCTCGTTCGGGATGGAAGATGTGTGCTGAAAGTAGGCTATGGACCAAACATGATGGCCGCAGAACACTGTATTGCAACTCATAACACCCAAAAGTAGAGAGAGAGTAAGAGGGAATGTGCCGGCCACAGAGGCAGGGAGTGGGAAGGGGTGGGGGTGGTGGGAGGGATAATGAGAACATTGGTGGTGGAGAGTGGACACTAGTGGAGGGATGGGTACTCAATCATTTTATGACTGAAACGTAATCAGAAAAGTTTGTAAGTCTGTAACTGTATCTCATGGTGATTCATTAAAAAAAAAAAAGAAAGGAAGAGAAAGAAAAGAAAAGAACCAAATTTGGACACCTCCGAATTTCACAGTAATGAAATACCAGTAGAAGTACACAAAATTAGTTGGGAAAGTAACATAGAAGCCAACTAAACTCAACAAACAAAAGCAATAATACGGATGACACAACTAATAACAAATAACTTAATAAATCCTGAGGCAGAACTTAACAACTTTATGGTGAAAATTTTCACAAATTTTCTTTTCCTGAAGTATTTTTGATAATTTCTTTAATCATTTTGTTGTCACAAGCAATATAAAACAAATTATGGTGTGCCTCCTAGGGAGGCAGGCGGCAGGGTGAGGCTGGGAAAATGGGAACAAGGGTGGAAAGAAGGTCACTCACTGGTGGGATTGTTGTTGGAGTATTGGAGCACTGTAGCACTGTCATCCCATTCCTTATCAATTTGTTCGAGTGGGCACCAGTAATGTCTCCAATGTGAGATTTGTTGTTACTGTTTTTGGCATATGGAATAGACCACAGGTAGCTTGCCAGGCACTGCCATGCGGGTGGGATACTGTCGGTAGCTGGCCGGGCTCTCCAAGAGGGGCAGAAGAATCCAACCCAGGGTTGTCCACATGCAAGGCAGATGCCCTACCCGCTGTGTTATCACTCCAGTCCATGGAGCATTGTATTTTTCAAATCATGGAAACATACACACACATGTTTTCAAATCACAGAAACATGCACACACTCACTCACACACTCGTATCTAATAATCTAATATAATGCCAGAGAGAATGCAGGGGATCAATTTCTTTTATTTTTTTTTGCATATAGCTGACCCTGGTTAGGTTTCTTCCTGGGAAGCATCACATATGGCCCCCTGAGCACTGCCAGGAGTGAATTCTGAGCGCAGAGTGAGGAATGGGCCCTGAGCATTGCAAAGTGTGGCCACATAACAAAAATAAAATAGACTCTAGTAAAGCGAGGTGGGATTTCAGGTTCATTTCACTAGGATAGGATCTTTTTATTCCTCATCGTGTGGTGACTATACTGTAATAAAATAGAAATCGCTCATCATAGACACAAATCTCTTATGAATATCAAAATCCAGCTTCTTGATATTATTTTTAAAATACACCTAATTGTTTTTCCCCATGCTTTGGTAAAGTAGATCCCGAGGAGTGAACAATTGGTGGCTAGGTTTAATGACACAAGGCAATCATGGGCCACAGAAGCTTCTTCTCAGACAAAAGCTGTGTCCTATTAGTATTCAGTAAATCCTTGAAAAAAAGACATAAGCACAAACCACCAGGCAGCTCTTTATCTGTCATTATCGGCTGTTCTTTGATGAAACCACTATCTGGGAAAATGCATCTGCCTTCCTTGGGAGATTGTTAAGCACTGGAGAGTGAACGAACCTGCAATTTCCGAGCTTTGTGGTTTTTCTCTGAATAGCAACCAAAGTCGACAAGTATGCCTGCCATCTCTGTTTAGTCTGATCCAAAAATAGGGTTACATAGCCAATATCAAAGTCAGTTTTTGTTCACCGGGTAAAAAGAATTGCTAAAACTAATATAGCTCCTAATGGATCCTATGCATTATTCTTTAAAATAGAAGAAAAAATAAAATAAAACTAATTCTAGTTTGGCAAGACGAAGATGTAATTTTAACTAATGTTAGATGATGATAAAGTGATTTAGTAATACCCAAGAACTGAAGTTATTCTTTGGTGTACTAATAGTATTTTTTGCTTGTCTGTTTGTATGGGGTCCACACTCAGAAATACTCAGGGCTTACTCTAGACTCTGCATTCAGGAATCACTCCTTGTGGGATTAGGGGACAACGGGGTGTTAGGGACCAAAGTGATCTACCTGCTGTGCTATAGCTCCAGCCTCAGTATTTTTTAATATTATAAACTTTAAGTTTCCCTTTTGATTTCATTCCCCCTAGTCGCCAATGTCACGGTGCTGAATTATAGTGGTGGTATCTGTCATTGCCCAAAGCTTTACTCTAACAGACTTCATGTTTCCATTATGAAATTCTGACATAAAAATTCTCAAAGTGATATAAAAAAGGACCAAGTCATCCTTTCACATCTCCTCAACCACATCATTGATTCATTTAAACCCATCGTAAAATCTGACATATAAAAGGAGCAAGATTGTTCATTAAACCCTCCTGTGTGACATGACTTTTTTTTTAATCTCACATGGCCTGCATTTACATGGTAATATCAGATGAAAGCATGTCAATCCAAACACTCTGCTGAGAATTGCTCAAGAAAGATGTGCAGCCCTTCTACCTGGAGTCATAAGCTCAAATATTAATAATAGACACCAACTATTGCATGCTCCATTCAGAACATGATGGTGCACCCCCGACTTCACAAGTAGTGAGTCCAATGAGTCTATCATCCTATAAGGGAGGTATCGCTGCTATCATCATCTCAGAGGTGAGAGAACTAAGCAGAGAAGTTAGTAATTGACACAGTAGTACTTAATGATAGAAGAAAGATCTGAAACAATCCTGCACCTCCAGAATCAGCTTTATTGTCATCTTCTGAGCCCTGAGACTGCAGCTTCCTAGGGTCAAAACAGCTCATAGGAATGAGTCAGTGGAAAAAATTATTGTTGCTGTAAATGAAATTAGCTTTGATCTTGCCATTGGTTCTCAAAAGGCAACCAAAATGTTAAGCCTGGATTGCCCATGTGAAGGAAGTGTCTTGTTTTTAAACTGTTAGGCATTAGCAATTTTAATTACTAAAGAAAAACATTGCTCTATAATATTGTTTCATGTGTGCATCATTATAAATCAGCATCTGTATATTCTACAACATGTTCAACACTAAAGACCCAGTTCACCAGATCCTTTAACTTATAATTAAGCCCTTTAACCTGATTTACCCGCCCATCTCTTTCTCCTTTTCTTCTGGTAACCACTAATGGGTTTACAATCTAAAAGTTTGTTTTGTTTTATTTTGCTTATTCATTTGTTTGGCTTATCTATAAAACATAAGTAAGTGAAATCATGCAATGTTTCTCTTTATTTACTTACTTCAGTAAACAAAATCCTTTCTCAGTTCATTATACTGTTGCAAATGACAGGATCTTATCTTTTCAGAACAGAGTAGTATTCCATGACGCACGCACGTGCACACACACACACACACACACACACACACACACACACACCACATCTTTATCATTTCATCTTTTAGTATGTTTTAGATGAAACCTTCTCTTCAAACATATTGTGTGGTTCACTGTATAAATCGCTTATAAAGCTTTTCATGTATTTCATTTTATTTTATTTTGGCTTTTGGGGTCACACCTGTGATGCACAGTGGTTACCCCTGTCTCTGCACTCAGGAATCACTCCTGGTGGTGCTTGGGGGACCATATGGGATGCCCGGGGCCCCAACCTAGGTTGGCTGTGTGCAAGGCAAATGTCCTGCCTGCTGTACTCTTGCTCCAGCTCCAAGATTTTTGTATAATTTAAGAAAAAAATTACAGAATTGTTTAATGGTGGCTGATGTCCCAACTTGAGAAAGAATTTCCTGTAGTGCATTAGCTCAGCTCATCACCTGTTACAGTTATTATTAAAAACCTCCTTCCATTGTATCAAAGTGGTCCTTTTGGTATTTGGATTCAGTGATCTTAGTTCTACCCTCTAGAGATACACCACTAGGGTAAATCTTCCCTCAATAAAATACTGTTAGATTTTTTAATTCAGATACCCTAATTCCTTTATTACCTTTCTCAAGTTTCACAAACACAAACATTTCAATATTTTCTGTCATGGTCCTACATCTTTAACTAGTTTTTAAACAAAGGCAAACAATAACCTTTATCAAGCATCTGCTATGTGTAATTCTAATGGTGCCTGAAGGTTTCTTTCTTTTAACTCACAATTACTTATCATAAAGTTGTTTTCAGACTACATTGGAATATGTGCTACTTAATACATACGTGCATGTACATGTAACATGAATAAAATATAACTTAATGTATAGCACTATAGCACTGTCATCCCATTGTTCATCGATTTGCTCGAGTGGGCACCAGTAACATCTCCATCGTGAGACTTGTTGTTACTGTTTTTGACATATCAAGTACGCCACAGGTAGCTTGCCAGGCTTTGCTGTGTGGGCAGGATACTCTCGGTAGCTTGCCGGGCTCTCTGAGAGGAACAGAGGTATCAAACCCAGGTCGGCCGAGTGCAAGGCAAATGCCCTACCTGCTAAAATGCAAAAAGAAAAACTAAAATACAAACGCCTTATAACCAGGACTAGCATCAACTCTTGAGCTACAACATTTATGCTCCAATTTCTCCTAGTTTGTTGTTTGAGCAATCAAATGACTAGTTGTTGAGGGTATAGTTAGAGTTCCATAGATTGTTCCTTTATTTTTCTTTTAAGAACAATTTATGTAAGAGTTTATGTAGTTGCCCTCCTTCCTTGGTTTATTAAAATATTTTCAGTATGGATTTTATGGTTGCATTGGACTTCTGACTATCCCTCTCCCCATACCTTTCTACTTTGCTCTTGTCTTCCCAGCCCTTCCTGTCCTCTCTCCACATGCTGTGCACTGGTGCGGGCAAGTTATCCAGTCTGGACTCATTAGTTGTTCTTGCTCATTGCAGTACAGATCTCAAAGGAACCCAAAGAAAAAAACGACTTATGGTCTCTAAAATGCACACTGAAACTTCTTATCACTGATTCCTTGATCCCATCCTGTCAGGGGCCAGTTTTCTTGAGTTTGCTTTGATGCCTTAAACCACAATAAAGCTACACTTGCTAACCAAACTTAAATGTGCCTATCAAGAAGGTAAGCTGGAGGAGCTGAGGGCTAAAAATAGGTAAGGGATAGTATGGATTAACTTTCAGTATCAATATTGCAAACCATGGTGCACAAAAGGAGAGAAAGAGAGAGAGAGAGAAAGATAAAGAGAGAGAGAGATAGTAAGAGAGAGACGGAGAGAGAGAGAGAGAAAGAGAGAGCGAGAGATGGGGGTAGCGGGTGATGGGAGGGAACCTGGGGACACTGGTGATAATAAATGTACTCTGGTGGAGGGATGGATGTTGGAATATGTATGACTTAAATACAATCATGAACAGCTTTATAATAAATAAATAAACAAATAGGAAGAAGGGAACATGGATATTGATGAAGAATTCACAATAGTTATGGGATTGGTGTTGGAACAATGTAAACTCTAAACTCCATTATGACACTTCTGTAAATCATGTTTTCTTGATAAAAAAAATTAAAATTAGTCATCAAAGACAATAATGTTCCTTAACTGTATTAGCTCTCTGCCAGTTTTGTGCTATATTAAAACAAATAGTACTTCTATCTTCTAAGCCTGAGATAGGTTTGATTATATTAAAATATTTGGATATTTATATCCTGATTATACACTATCCAGATTTAAAAAAAACTATCAAAATATCCCATGCTTATTGAGTATTGATTGAACATTATGCAAAATTTGACATAATTTAAGTTTTGGCTAAACTATCTTGAAATCACTTTAGATTTATAGAAAAATTATAAAGATGTTGCACTTCTGTAATCTCATCACAAAATTTTCCTTAACGTTATCATCAGACACAAACTGCTGCATTTATAAAAAACTCACGAGGTAACCTTGCTTTATCGGTATGAACTCACCTATGCTTCATTTGAAATTCATTAATTTTTGCACCAACACCCTTTCTCTGTTCCAGGTTTCCAGTGAGCTTCCAAATTGCATTCAGAAGTGCTTTCCCTTCATCATCTCATTCCATTCTCCCAGTTACCTCAAAGATGGGCACATCACTGTCCCCCCCTTTGCCCATATGGAAACCTGGGCCCCAAGAAATTAAGCCATTGCTTAAACTCACTCGGTGAGTGATAGAACTAGCATCTGAACTCTCTACCCTGGATTGAACCCTAGTACTAGACTGGCACCAGTGTTATTCTTAACCTTTATGCTATGTTGCTAAAGTACACGATGCATCTTAAAATTTCACCCTAATTTTAGCCATCAATATCCTTTTCATGTGCTGGTTTCTTGGTGGATTCTGCCAGTCCTGGAGATTCCTCCACGTGTGCAGACCATCTTGAATCATTTCTGCTGAGCTTTGTGTCAGAAACTCAAAACGCTTTAGTGTAAAGACTTGACATGTGCTGAGACGCTAATGATTCCCTGCTTTACATGTTTTTCTTCTTTTTCTAGAACGGAGCGATTCAAATCTTAACCATGGATGTGGATCCTAGGAAAACAGGGAAAAAGTGTAGATTTGGCGGGTAAGTGGTAGAGCCTGGGATTCTGCCACGGGTCCCAGGTGAAGTTCCCACTCTGGGGGGTGTAGGGAACTCCTTGGTAAGTGAGACCTTCTATGCCTTCCTCGCCTCCCATGCTCAGTTTGGCCATTGTTCTTTCCCCCAGCAGACAGACCTCTGTTTTGTTTTTTTTTTTTTTCTTTTTGGGTCACACCCAGCGATGCTCAGGAGTTGCTCCTGGTTTTGCACTCAGGAACTACCCCTGGCGGTACTCGGGTGACCATATGGGATGCTGGGAATCGAACCCGGGTCGGCCGTGTGCAAGGCGGACACCCTACCCGCTGTGCTATCGCTCCAGCCCCCAGACCTCTGTTTGGACACAGAGAAGAAAGCAGGTTCAAGCTCTTCTGTCAGAGTCCTTTTATCTAGCTCCGACACCTGTATTTATTTAAATACTGTTAGCTCTTTAGCATTCAGATTCCTTCTTATTTTTAAGAATTATTGAAGCAAAACAATTGTTTGTTCATGCTGTTATTTTGCTCTCTGTCATTTGTTAATGATCCTCTCTAACGGCCTTTCCCCTCTCCTTCATTATCCAAATCCATCCAAAGGCGTTTTAATTGTTAGGAGCATTTATATAAGCCTTAATTTACTCTAAAACATTAACTTCCAAGCCACTCTGTTTGCTGAGCTTTGTGGCTAATTATTTGGATTTATCTTAGACCATAATTTTTCTCCTTTCCACGTTCGTGGGTAGTGATTTAAAATGTGAGTGGGCCAAAGTTTTCGTGCAGCTTGATTTATTTCTTTCCGTGTTACTTTCTACTCCAGTGGCCTCCAAATTTCTTTCTTTAAGGAAACATTTGCAGTTGTGGGAATGTTATATTCCTTATTCCTGTCTGCTCCTTTGTTCTTGGTTTGTTTATTTTAAGAATTTCCATTTCCCATGACTTTAGAATCGAGAAATATATGTTATGCCAATTGAGAAATACATGTTATGCATTTTTGGAACCTCTTGAAATCTGCTTTTATATAAAAAAAAAAGAATGAGGGGCTGAAGCAATAGCACAGTGGGTTTGCCTTGTACCCGGCCGACCCAGGTTCAATTCCCAGCATCCCATATGGTCCCCCAAGCACCGCCAGAAGTTAATTCCTGAGTACAGAGCCAGGAGTAACCCCTGTGTATCTCCAGGTGTGACCCAAATCCCCCCGCAAAAAAAAGGAATGAATTGGATATGCTTGCTATATTCATATTGATAAAGTAGCAGTTCAAAGGTGAGGTCACTTTTTTGCTCTAAATTTCCTATTATCTAAGCCCCCTCCCTCCCTGCCATGTCCTTCCTTATAGGATAGAATTAAATCTGGACAAAAAGCTCTCACTCCTGCTCCCTTTACTTGCTGAAAGATGAAAGTGTCAGCGCTTCCTCCAGGCTAAGAATTTGCATACTTGCAATTTTATTTAATGGAAGAAATGAAATATCTCAGGCCATGCCACAGAGAGCTATCTGAGCATGGGCAGATACAGGCCAGCATGCTAGGAAAGCACTCCGGTACAGAGGTTGACCTGTAGGGGATGGTGTTAGCGTTCTGGAAGCACAAAATGCTCAGTAAATCCAGCAGAACCTCCCAGTCAGTCACATGGCCTCCTTCTATAGCTGTGGGGATCGCTGCTGTGCTCTATGACGTGGGTATACTGCTCAGTTATACTGTTCATATAGTATAACTATTTGAGATATACTGTTAGATCAAATTGCAAACAGCACTGGAGAGGGTTCCAAGAAAGCATAGTTTGTAAATAACCAACGTCTGAGATGGAAGCTTTCTGATAAGTAGCAGGCTTAAAACCCGAAGGATAGTGTATCAAGATCATAAATGTTAATACCATTATCACCCTATTACCTAAATGACAGTAAGTTGAAGAAGAAAAACAGGATGATACTATGAGAAGTTAGATGTGTATGGCTTGGAAAAGAACAACTAATATCTTCCACTCGTTTGCCCTGCCAAGTGCAAAGATCTACTAAATGATGGGTCTGGTGCATCGATTTCTGGATAAACAGATTATTTATTTATTTATTTGGTTTTGGGGTCACACTGGCAATGCTCAGAGATTACTCCTGGCTCTGCTCTCAGAAATTGCTCCTGGAGGTTCTCAAGAGACCATATGGGATGGCGGGCATTGAACCCGTGTTAGCTGTGTGCAAGGCAAAAACCTCCACTGTACTAATCACTCTGGCCCTACAAAGATTCTCTAAACCTTGCGTCCTCCTTGAGGCTGTTTGTCTATCTGGAGAAGGGACTGGAGGAAGAAAACAATCAGAGGAAATCAGAGATGTGCTGAGGCATTGGTTGGACTCTGATCTACTCCTAACTCAAGTGCTATGATCAATCCACAATCTGCTGACACAGCAGTGCAAAGTGAGGGCATACAGTGATTATAGAGAGATGTACGGAGTTAGAGGAAGAAGCAAAGAAACATATCAAAGGGCAGAGAGCAGGTGAGAGGAGCAGTGCATGCACATACCCTACATCTATCCTCTGAGCAGACAACTAGAAATCTCCACCCAGGCTGCTCCAGATAAACCTCTTAGCTTTCCAGCACTGCAGGTATACCAAATCTTTTCCAGTCCCGTTCCCAGCTCTACAACACTCAACCTTGAGGATTTAACTGCTCTACTCTGTTTTCCCCAGTGCAGACAGAGAATTACCCTAAAACTTTCCAACTAATTCCCATTACTCCTGCTGAGTAATGGGAATTGTGAGACTTGTTGCTATTGTTTTTGGCATATTGAATACGCCACGGGTAGCTTGTCAGGCTCTGCCATGTGGGCAAGATACTCTTGGTAGCTTGCTGGGCTCTCCAAGAGGGGCGGAGGAATCGAAACCCTGGTTGGCCTTGTGTAAGGTCTTCGGTGGCCTGAAGATATAGCACAGCCCTACCCGCTGTGCTATATCTTCAGGCCACTAATTAAGATAAATATTAAGATCACAATTAAACGAGATTTAACTTCAAATAAATAAGCAAGATAAATAAATAATTTAAAAAGATCTGTTTATCAAGATTTATCAAATAGACAAACAAGTTAACAAGATTTAACTGCAAATAGATAGTTAAATCACAGACAAATAAATTGTTAGATCGCAATTCAACAAGATTTAACTGCAAATAAATAATGCAAGTCTGCTGAGGTGATCTCACCATAATGCACTGAAATGATATGGAAACATTATGGTTTAAAACAACAACCTTTTCTTTTCTCATGACTATCTATAAGCATCAGGAGCTCGAAAAGCCTCCGTGGGGTAGTTCTGCTCCATGCAGCTTCTGCCAGGATCATCCAGCTCTCTGAGCTCAGCTGGACACCAAGCCAGGTAAGAGATTGCAAACATATTTTCCCTTGTATATATGCTTTTTTGTTTTGTTTTGTTTTGCTTTTTGTGGCAGAGTCTCTTGCCCTCATGCCTGGCTGACATCTCATACCCTAGTTCTTCCTCTTGGACAACCTGGCAAGATACTGAGAGAGGTTCCTGCCCACATGGGAGAGCCTGGCAAGCTCCTCATGGTGTATTCATATGCCAAATACAGTAACAATGATGAGTCTCATTCCCCTGACCCTGAAAGAGCCTCCAATGTGGCACCCTTGGGAAGGACGAGTAAAAAGAGACATCTAAAATCTCAGTGCTAGGAAGAATTGGAGACATTATTGAGCCTGCTCAAGAAAATCGACAATCAACTGGATGATGATGATGATGATGATGATGATGATGATGATGATGATGATGATGATGGTGATATGGTTTTTGTATTATTGAACTTGACCTCTCCCCCTGATTCACTAATTTGGACTTCCCCATCTACATGAAGTTCTCAAGACAGTTGAGTTTTGTGCCATTTTTCTAACTGCTATGAAACTAGATTTATTCTTTATTTTTCCTATGGTTGCTATCAAACATCAGATGGGGAATGGAGGTGGTATCCAAAGGTTTGACTCAGCTTGTTTTTCAGAAAACACATAGCCATGACTGACAGCTGACACTAGCGGTTATCGACAGCTTAATTGTCACTGTTAACTGGAGTACTTATATGTGGTCTCTGTGTGATATGAACCTTTTGTGTGATGGCATCTTGGTTCTTAGCATAAGTTTCCCAAGAGGGAATGTATCAAGAACCCCAAGAAGATAAAAGTTAATGAGTTTCTTGTCATCTGATGTCAAAGCTATACAGCATCATTTCAGCCACTCTATGAGTCAAGAGCAAAACAGAGTCAGTCCAAGTTGTAGCAAATGGAAGTCCATAGGTGATGAGTTCTAGCAGGCAGATCCCCTATATATGGTCTATTCATATATGCTTTTTGCAGAGCCTGGCAACTACCCATGGTGTATTCGACATGCAAAAATAGTAACAAGTCTCACAATGTAGACGTTACTGGTGTCCGCTCGAGCAAATCGATGCACAACAGAGGATAGTGCTACAATGCATTCAGACATATTTTTCATTCACCTTATTTAATTATACTTAATATTTTAATTGAAGAAATTTACAATCTACTATTAAATGATCTAAAAATATGTTCCTATTAAAGATTTTTTCCTCCAGATATACATTCAGTAGAATATATTTTAAAAGAAAAATGAAATTGAGACCTAGAATTTGATGATATGTGGTCTCAAAGAAACATTAAGTATTTATTCAATAAGTGTTTATTGAACATTAGCTGAGCACTGAATATTAAATTAGGAGTTAGAATTAAGATCAGATAGACAATCTTCTCTATTTCATAATGATTTAATGTGTATATTTGTTATTTTAATGCATCTTTGATATGCATCACCATAAAGTACAGAATATAAAGCTTTCACTGTTAATTTGAAATTCTATCATTATGATGTGCTAAATGGTCATAAACACATGGTATTGATTCTAAACTTTCTGATTCTACTCCATTAATCCCTTTTGTTCCTTTCACTTTCACAACTATAAATATATTTGTCTGCATTTTTCTGCAGTTATTGTCCTTTTCCTTTCTAATATGTAATAAGCAAAACAAAATGTATCATTGTAATTAAAATTTGGGCTCTAAGACCAGTCTGGTTTGAATCTAAGGTCCATCACTTACTCGCTCCATTACCTTGGACCAGTTACTTAACATCTCTTAATAATTTGCTCATCTATAAAATGGTGATTATTATAAATGAACAACATAGAGTTTAATAAGAATTCGATCATATTAGTTAAAGGATAATGAATTTAACAAAAATTTTCCTTATCTTAATACAGTTGAAATCTATCTGCTTTCTATCAAGCCCAAAGTTTTCTTTTAATGAAACTACTAAGGTGTCTTTGAGGGGAAAAAAGCACAGGTGACCTACTGTAATTTGCAGTAAATTTTATCATTTCCACTCACTTTTTGTTAACTAGAGTGTAGTCACAAGGTTAAGTATAAGGACCCAGGAAACTAGGGAATGTAGTTTAGCTTATTGTGCAGTGATAGAAGTTTTGTTGAGCTCCCAGAAAATGCTTGCATTCTTATCTAAACACCTACTAGCATAAAGGCACTTAATAAATATTAACTATTATAATCATTATTGAGGACACATAGAGTTGATCCATTCCAACACTGTCACTTGTATGACAATAACAGTGTGGCAGATTTTCTAATATAAGAGAACAACACGCTAGAGTGACCCATGGCCAAATGCAGAGAGATCATTGCATTCTGATGGAAGAAATATTTAAACACATTCTATGAGTAAAGTTTTAAATATGGAAATGAAATAGTAGTATTGGAAGAATTTTGATATTTAAGGTGTCATTCTCGGTAAAGTTTGGAAATTAATGCTTAGTTTTATGAACACACTTAATAAAAAGAAAATACCCAAGCATAAAGAACCTTAGAAAAACGTAAATTGTTTTTGACTTTTTTCTTATATTAGTGGGAAGTTATTTGAGTATATGAGTCTTAAATGATAAATGACAGTAATCCATTAAGAGTTTTTGAACATGGTACAGTCAAAATGACATCTTTTATTAATGGCAATTGATAACTTGCTTATAAAATACATATGCAGTAAAACTTAGCAAACAATTTAGAAAGTGTATGGAGTAGTCCATGTACAGGGTTATTATGAAATTAGGGATACTATCCAAAAAATAATACACAATTTAACTAGAAAAATATAAAACCGAATTTTATTAAAATGAAAAAAGGAAAAAATAAAACACAATTTAAAATAAAAATAATTATCCCACTAAATCTCACATTAAAATGATGTTAAATATGAATTAAACATCAGCCTAAAAATAATAAATTGCTAATTTTATAATTTTTTTCTCAAATATTGGTCCATCTATCATCACCATTTATTTAACATCTACTATATACCAGACACTATGTAAGCAATAAGCTAAATATTTAATAAAATATTGACCATGTGCTTAGAGAGTTCATTGTTAGGCCAGAGAGCTAGCACAGGAGTTAAGATGCTTGTCTCACACGCAGTTAACAACTCTGGTTCAAACTTGTCACTGAATATATTTCCCTGAGCCCACTATGAGTGACTTCTGAGCACAGAACATGAAGTAAACCTTGAGCACAGGCATGTGTGTTCACCACTCCTTAAAAAAAGAAAAGCCCCAATGTCTAGTGGGAAATCAAGTATAAATAGAACAAGAACACATTTTTTTTCAGGGCTAGTACAAACTTCTATCAAGAACATCAGAGAATAGGGTTTGTTCTTCAATGTCATATTGAAGAATGTTTTATATTAGAGGGGATATATATAAACTGCGTTTTGACTTAAGACTTTGTAAGGGAGAAGAAAGAACAGAACATGCATTCCAGGAATACAGAAGAACATGCACAAATTCTCAGAGATAATGGACAGATTAGTAGTCAAATATTCATTGAATTCTTGGGAAGGACTTTGCATTTCCCTGCATCATTGAAAATTCAGTTTCAAAATGTAACTGAATTTGTATGGAGTGGGGCCACTTCTGGGGAGAAGACCTTAAAAAAATCCTTAATGCATTAATCCTTGCCTCTCCCATGAGTACTGGTTAGAGGATATAAAGTGAAGATGCCATGAAAATGTCTCTAGATGAGAAATGTACTACAGGACTATTTTCTGAGACTCCATAATGAATATGTAGAATAAAAAAAAATAAATCAACTTTCATTGTCTTTAAGCCACTGAGAATTGGGGAACTGTTTCTTCTTCTATAGTATAGCCCAGTTAATATGTAAACTGCTACAGAAATGAAAATTTAAAGTGGGGTGTCATAAAGATGAAACCCTCAATTATATATCAATGCCTTTTCAAGCAATGAGTAACAAGCAAACTATCAATGACAACAAAGAAAACTTTGGCTACGTAGTGTGGCACTGAAAATGTTAGTAAAATTCCCCCAAACGGAAGAAACCTGATTAGGAGCTTATATAATATTTTTTTAGCTCTAGAAAAGAGATGGAAAAGATATATGCATATTTTCCTATTTTGTTAATATGTTTAATGTTTGTTATATATCACATGCAACAGGCATTAACCATTTTATTAACAAAAGAGGAAAAGTAGCACGAAAATAAAATATTATATTGGTGGACATCAGTTATCCTAGATGACAATTAACTTTAGGATGGGACCTAAATTTAAGTAATTCAGATAATTTATAACACATTATCAAAATAATTGGATATTTATAGAGTAATAGCTATTTGAAGTCAGAAATTTTGTGACAATTGAGCTTTTAAGAAAATTCCTTTTATACAACAATATATTTAGGATGAAAAGAATATTTTAACTTGCTTCTCCTATATAAATTAGGGATCATAATTGTATTTTGACAGTGCCAGGACTCAAACCCAGTATCTCATACATGAAAGGCAAGTATTCAACTGTTGAGCCACATCCCTGGTTCACAAAAAAAGAAAATTAGTACAGTTCAAAGTCCTCAAAATTCATGCTCAATGGGGCTGGAGTGATAGCATAGCGGGTAGGCGTTTGCCTTGCACGCGGCCGACCTGGGTTCGATCCCCGGCATCCCATATGGTCCCCCAAGCACCGCCAGGAGTAATTCCTGAGTGCAGAGCCAGGAGTAACCCCTGAGCATCGCTGGGTGTGACCCAAAAAGCAAAAAAAAAAAAAAATTCATGCTCAAGAAATATCAACTGCTGTTTTGTCACATAATGTGATGCTATTTGAAAATTTTTCAGATATGCTTGGCAATATGCTTTCATATACTTTATTTATTTTTAATATTTTATTGAATCACCATGAGATACACAGTTACAAAGTAGCTCATGATTGGGTTTCAGTCATATAGTGTTCCAATGCTCATCCCTTCACCAGTGCACATTTCCCATCACCAATGTCCCCAGTTTCCTTCCCGACAACCACCACACCCAACCCCCCACAGCCTGCCTCAGTGGTAGACACTTCTCTCTTTCTCCTCTCTCTCTCTCTCTCTCTTGCTTGCTCGATCACTCTCTCACTCTCTCGCTTGCTCGCTCGCTCTCTTTCTCTCTCTCTCTCTCTATTGCTTTCTTTCTCTCTTTCCTTTTGGGCATTATGGTTTGCAATACAAGTACTTAAAGGTTATCTTATGTATCCTTTACCACTTTTCAGCACTCAGAGTAATCATTTGCAGCTATCCTTGCTATCATGGTCTCTTCTCTGTTTTAACTGTCCCCCTTCTCACCACTTGAGAGAGACTTCCAGCCATGGACTAGTCATTCTGGACCTCACTTCTATTATTAGCCTCATATCTCCTTTCTTTTTCTGTAATATTCCACAGATGAGTACAATCAGTTTATGTCTGTTTCCTCCCTCTGATTCATTTTATTCAGCATGATTAAAGTGTAGTTCAATTCTCAGGACAAACCAAAATCCAGTGCTTTGGTAGCATTACCTATTACAGATTTGAAACTTTGTTTCTCAGGTAACTTAATTGATGAAAGTTAGTCATTGTGTCTCAGATTTTGCCATAAATCAACCAATAAAAGAGAAAAGCAATAACTGAATTTTGGGAGAAAATACTCTGAACCATGCTGAGCAGAACTGCTTTAATAACCGAGTGTTTTTTGGTTTTTTTTAATTTATTTATTTTAATTAAATAATAGTCATCTAACAGAATTTTGCCCAGATAGCTATTTTATGTTTTTTTCTACAAGACAAGTTATTGCTCTATGAAAGAATTTAAAATAGGTCTTTGATCAATTACTGAAATAAAAAAATGAAAAATCCCTTAAAGCATTTGGGAGTAGGAGTGGGAGTATCTAGTTGCTGATTTATTATCTTAAAAAAGGGTCAAGATATAGTTCACATCTTTGTTTTTCTCTTTTGGAGGGGGAGTTCTCGGCTTTCTAGAAGGTTTATTAAATTTGTCTTTCTATTCCAACATCGCAATAGTAATGACAAAAAAATATTTATAGGATTGGTCAAAAAACAAAGATTTCTAATGTTTTATGTATATGCTTTTGTTGTGAATACACATTTTAAGTACAAATTTGCCTGGAAATATATATTGCTTGATTCACTGGGTCATACTAGAAAGTGAATTGCTGACAGAGTGAGAGCCAAATTATCCACAGTCCAGATGAAGCTTTAAGCAGAAGGAATTGGGAGTGTGTGTGTGTGTGTGTGTGTGTGTGTGTGTGAGAGAGAGAGAGAGAGAGAGAGAGACAGCAAAGGAGCTCTGTGACAATGGTGCTACCTATACTTATGCTGCAAATAAAAAGAATTGCCCAATTATTTGTTCCAAGATGACATGGTAGTGTGTTTAGAGCTAAACTTTTAAAATTTTGTACAACGCAAACACATGCTTTCCACATAGTCAGCATCCAATAAATGTTACCAATTGATGCCAAATATCATTTTAGCACAAATTTCAGGTATGCTAATTGTAGCACTGTAGCACTGTCCTCTCATTGTTCATCAATTTGCTTGTGCAGGCACCAGTAACGTCTTCATTGTGTTATTACTGTGTTTGGCATCTCGAATACGACATGGGTAGCTTGCTAGGCTCTGCCATGTGGGTGGGATACTCTCTGTAGCTTGTCAGGCTCTCTGAGAGGGATGGAGGAATCAAACCTGTGTTGGCTGCCTGCAAGGCAGACGCCCTACCCGCTGTGCTATCACTCCAGCCCCAGGTATGTTAATACACAAATTAATAAGTATTAATGTTCCCAAGCTCCCTCTGACCACTCCATGCCCACTCACATACACAAATACTTTAGAGAACTTACAGAGAAAGACTTCAGGGCCAAAGGCCTCTGAAGTGAGTTCTAGCCACAAAACTTTCTATGCAATTAGAGTAGGATACTGTTTTCCTACCTAATTACAGTATATTACCAGGTGAAAAGATGGGCACCTGGAATTTTGGGAAGGGAGAAGTGGAGAAATCTTTCATATGAAGAGGCAAACTCCTGCCTGAAAGAGCTCAAGGTGAGGAGAGGACTGTACTTTTTTCGTTTTTGGATACACGCACTGATGTTCAGGGGTTACTCCTGTTTCTATGCTTGGGAATTATTTCCAGTGGTGTTTTGGAAGGCTGGAGCATTAGCACAGTAAGTAGGGCGTTTGCCTTGCAGGTAGCCAAGCTGAGTTCAGTTCCTCTGTTCCTCTCAGAGAGCCCAGCAAGCCACCGAGAGTATCCCACCTGCACAGCAGACCCTGGCAAGCTCCCTGTAGTGTATTCAATTTGCCAAAAACAGTAACAACAAGTCTCACAATAGAGACATTACTGGTGCCCGCTTGAGCAAATAGATAAACAATGGGACAACAGTGCTACAGTGCTACAGTGCTATGTCAGGAGAAATAAAAAACTTTAATGCTTCTACCTTGTCCTGGCTTCCCACTATGTCCTCATTTGGGCCAGTACAGGAGATAAGAGCTCAGCTTCAGAGGAATTGATCATTTCCCTCAAAATCAAGTTGCTGAGGAGCTGATAAAGAAACTCTTCCCAAGATCATTGCCTAATAGGAGACAATAGCAAGTCCCAGAAGACACCACAGAGCCAGAGATCTCTCCAGACCCCATACCAGGCCAGTTTCACTGGGGCACTCCAGATGGAGCAGGTGTCCTCTCCCCGCCTACTCCAGATGAAATTCTGGTGACCAAGAGCTTCCACAAGAAGGCCCAGGTATGAAGGTTCCAGGACTAAATCTCCAGGCTGCATAATGGCAGAGGTACCGGGCTGTCCCTCCCCAGGTCCTTGCTCACTCTCAGCCTGCCTGTCATGCCCACAATCTGCCTCCAGGTGCCATCTTAGTGCACAAACAGCCCTGGTGCAGAGACTCCCAACTGAATTCCAAAATAAATTAGTGCCCAACAGAGATGTCTCTGGAACACAACAATTTACTATCTAGAATTTCAGAAGCATGCAGCCACTTTTGTGGCCACGCAAGTTCTCACAATATTCAAAATGAGAAATGGAAAATAAATGGCATAGCATCTGCCTCTGGCAGGTAGGCTTGAATGGTGGCAGGAAAATTCGAGCAAAACACAATGCCCAAAAGTAGAGAGACTATAGGGAAAACTGTCTGCCATAGAGGCAGGATGAGGACTGGGATGGGGGTGGGGGGATGAGGGGATACTGGGAACATTGGTTGAGGAAATTGTGCACTGGTGGAGGGATGGCTGTTTGTTCATTATATGGCTGAATCTCAAACACGATTCAATAAAATTTTAAAAATTGTCATTGAAGAGCTGATATCCTTAGGATCACAGTATAAATAAATATTGCTAATTCAGTCAAGATGGACTGGAGAGATAGCACAGTGGGTAGGGCGTTTGCCTTGCACAAGGCCTATCTGGGTTCGATTCCTCCATCCCTCTTGGAGAGCCTGGCAAGCTACCAAGAGTATCCCACCCACATGGCAGAACCTGGCAAGCTCCCCGTAGCGTATTCGATATGTCAAAAACAGTAACAAATCTCACAATGGAGACATTACTAGTGCCCGCTCGAGTAAATGGATGAACAACGGGATGACAGTGCTAAAGTGCACCCAAGATAATTTTCGGGCATGATGCTGGGATCTTAAAGGGGATTTCAGTTGGACAATGTCTTCCCAAATAAACTCAGATCAATGGTTTACATGAAATACTTGGGGAAGTTACTTCTTTATGCAAAAAGTTCAACAACCAGTTATCTGTCAACCTGTGTAAAGTACTTACCAAAGAGGACTGGAATGATATACAGCTGGGAGGGCATTTGCCTTGCACAGGGTCAACCCACGTTAGATCTCCTGCATTCCATATGGTCTGCTGGGCACTGCCAGGAGAAACACCTGGTGCTGAGCCAGAAGTGACCCCTGAACAATCATTGGGTGTGACTACAAAAGCCAGAAAAAAAAAAGAACTCGCCAAAGAGATAGGCTTCATGACTTTTTTTAAGCTCCAAAATTGATATTCTAAACTTTTATTACATTGACCTCTTTGAGGATGCAATGACCAGAGAATTGTGTGGGTCACTTGTATGCTTTCATTCGAGATAACTTAGCTTTCCTACATTTACTCTTCCTGCGCTCACAATGTTCTCTTTAGCCATGGAATTTGAAAATTCAAGCAGTTCTTGGGAAACCAGGTAAAGTGAGGTCAATCAAAAATTTTAAAAACTCAAAAAATACTAATGTGAACAGACAAATAACCAGAAAAAGACTACAATTATAAATTAGTGATGTAAGACTCTATAGTTTTCATTGTGTTTGGCATAACAATTCAAATCTGGCTTCTGCAAAAATATTATTAAATTTGGGGGCTCCATATGACAGTGGCCAAGCCTGACTCCTGGTTCTGGGATGAGGCAGCCCGTCTGGGATGTATGGGGGATTACATGTGGTGCCAGAGATCAAACCCAGCTCAGTCATGTGCGAGGCACTAACTTATCTCTCTGGCCTCACATTTTTAAAAAAACCAAATAACTTTGTCTGTTATTTTTTGGACAATTTTTTCTTACTGAATGAAAGCTAAAGAAGGCTCCTCTTTATTGTTTATTTTTAAATTTTTATTTTATTGAATCACCGCGAAAAAAGTTACAAAGCTTTCAGGTTTAAGTCTCAGGCATATAATGATCAAACTCCCATCCCTTCACTAGTGCACATGTACCACCACCAAGAACCCCAAATATATCCCCCTCCCACACCCGGCCCCCCCCACCTGAGTGGCTAATGATCTTCACTTTATTCTCTCTATACTTTGAATACATTCAATATTTCAAAAGAGAACTCACTGTTATTATTTGGAATTTTCCCCCAACAGTCAAACCTGCTGAAAAGGCATCATTTGATAGTTTGTTTTCCATTGCTGAGAATGAAGATTATACGAGCTCTGTCGTGGTCGCGCGGTTTTGGATTTCTGATATTTTAGCTCAGTTCACAGTCTAGATGCATTTCTATAAGCCGCTGGGTGCCAGAATGGGTTAGTGGACCTCCCAGATCATAGTCTTTAAGGAGCAGAGGAGGCCGTTTTGTGTGAGGCTGCTCCGGAGCTCATCTGGGCGGAGAGCCTGCTGGTAACACCCCCATCCCATGATCTCCTGTGTGTCACGTCACTGCAGACTCATACCTCTAGGTTGTGAGTTCTAAGAGATGGCGGATTCCATGTGGGCACTGATGCTGTCACTACCGTCTCCCCACAGAAAGAAAGGGTTGAGAGAAAAAATCCTTTCCCCTCCCCAGGCGGCATGGGGTTGTAGCTCAGTTCACAGTCTAGATACATTTCTCCAGAAGACTCCTCTCTATAGATGTCTCTTGCTCTGTCAGGAACTGCATTGTTCAGAGATTCCACTCTCCCCTTTCCTAACTTGATTACATCGCTTAAAAAAGAAAAGCTTTGTAGATATCTATTTGCACTATATACATGACCTATATTGTGTCCTTCTGGTGCGGCAGGGCCATCTATGTTTTATTCATTCATTCATATATTCTTATCCCTGAATATTGTGTTACCTGTTCTATAGGGAACCTGTTCTATAGTAAGTGCTTGAGGAATGAATGGCTAAAATTAAACTGTAAAAAATATGAAGTGGTTTTGATGACAGGAAACATTTGTCTTGACATTTGGGAATAGGTACAACATGAGATGTGAGGAAGAAATATGTAATTTCAGCATACACTGCCCTTGCTAAAATAATATGACAATGTATCATCCACCATGAGACATTGGAAACATTTTACTTTATACTTTTTGTACCACCTTTACTGCAAATTACAGTTTGCTTCTTGAACTAGCAATGCAATCCTTAAAAGATGGTTATCAGTAATTGAGCAACCAGAGCTTTACAATTATACCCACCCCACAAGTTCAGAGAGACACCTTCGTAGGTGGAAACTGTGAAGTTCTGAATAAAATTGGCATTTCCTAATTTTCTGATATTAAGGCGCTGAAATATGCTGTCAGGCATTAACATGTCTGTTGATGGTAACTTGGCTTGGCAGGAGCGAGACTCCAGAGTGAGTTACACTTTGACGATTACATTTTCATTACTAAACACAGATCTATATCTAAAGCAGTTTATTGCTTTGAATTATTAGTCATATGCTGGTATGGAGCATGAATGCTGTTACCCTTGCTCAATTTTAGCAGAAGATGCATTTGGTAAACAGCTTAGTTTAAGTCCCCCATCCTAAAATGATGACTGAACACATGTTCAAAAAATTAGTTTAACTAAATATTGAACATTGTAGGAAGTCATTTAAATAAGGTATGATTCTGAAATTGTTTCTTCTGTAAAAAGCACATAAATATGTTAACTATAGCTTGCATTATCATTCATACACCATTAAAATGTTTTTAATCCTTTATGTTGTTTATTAATCCACCTCTTGCAATACATTTTAAGTCTTTTAAAAATAATTATTATAGTGATCTATAATTTATATAGTATATATATATTATCATAGTGATTATAGTGATAGCACAATGGGTAGGGCCGACCTGGGTTTGATTCCCAGCATCTTATATGATCCCCCAAGCACCACCAGGAGTAATTCCTGAGTACATGAGCCAGGAGTAACCCCTGTGCATCGCCAGGTGTGACCCAAAAAGCCCCCCCCCAAATAATAATTATCATAGTGATCTAATGTGTGCATTTTGTTTCATAATTTTATAAAGACATTTTTCTATCTCAAGTTTAGTGAAATCCTTTTATCAAGAATAAAAACATTTGAATTTTTCTTTGTGGGCCTTTTCCAAGTGTGCCTCTGACCTTGTTCTCAGGGTCCACTCCTGGCAGGGCTTGAGGGATTTGTATACGGTGCTGGGAATCAAACTGGGTTATGTGGTGTGCACGGCCAGCATCCTACTATCCCTCCAGCCCCCTAAAACAAAAAGTTTTGAACATAGTATGTTTTGAATGGAGGTGAAGAAGCAACATTCTCTCCACCTCACCCTTTTGGAAAAATAAAATGCTAAAGCAAATCTCATTTAAAAACAATTATTATTGAATCACCATATGATAGAGCATTACAAAGCTCATGATTGTGCTTCAGTCATATAATGTTCCAATACCAATCTATCCACCAGTGTAACTTCCCAGCATCAGTGTCCCTAGTCTTCCTCCCACCCCTTCAAGCCAACCACCACCCCAGCCTTCCTCTAAAGCAAGTAGTCCTCTTCTCTTTCTTTCTCTCATCTTAGGCATTACAGCTTGTGATACAGATGATGAAAGTTTATCATGTATATCCCTTTACCTGCTTTCAACACTCAGTTCTTGATCAAAGTGCTCATTTACAACTAATATTGTCACAACGGACCCTCCTCTATCTAAACTACCCTCCACTTCACACACCATTGACCAACCACTGACCAATCCTCTTGGGCTGGCAAAACTGACTTTTATCAAATTTGAAATTTTAGTCAATATTTTAATTGTTATTGCAATTATTAGATTATAAAGATTTTATTAAAAACCATAATGTTGTTTAAGAAAAATCTGTACATTTCTATCCATTAGCTTTGAAGGTGGTTCCTCAGAGAATACCAATCTGTTTCCTAAAATATTTCTATTTTTCCTTCTTCATGTTCTTTTTCTTCTGGTTCTTTTTATTTTTTTTTTTGCTTTTTGGGTCACACCCGGCGATGCACAGGGGTCACTCCTGGCTCTGCACTCAGGAATTACCCTTGGCGGTGCTCAGGGGACCATATGGGATGCTGGGAATCGAACCCGGGTCGGCCGCGTGCAAGGCAAACGCCCTACCCGCTGTGCTATCACTCCAGCCCCCTCTTCTGGTTCTTGTATCACACCTGGCAATGCTCAGGGGCTACCCCTAACTGCACTTGGAAATCACTGCAGGTAGTGCTCAAGGGACCATATGGATGCCTTGCATACAGCTGACCTGGGTTTGATCTCTGGCACCACATGTAATCCTCCATACATCCCAGACATGGTGCCTGATCACAGAACCATAATTCAGGCTGAACCACCACCAGATAGAGCCTCCAAATTTAATAATACTTTTACTGAAGCCAGGTTTGAATCGTTATGTCAAATTCAATGAAAACTGTAGCAATGTAGTGGGTACCAGTAATGTCTCCATTGTGAGACTTGTTGTTACTGTTTTTGGCATATTGAATACACCACGGGTAGCTTGCCAGGCTCTGCCGTGCGGGCGGGATATCCTCAGTAGCTTGTTGGGCTCTCTGAGAGGGACAGAGGAATTGCACCTGCATGCAAGGCAAACACCCTACCCGCTGTGCTATCGCTCCAGCCTTAAATCACTAATTTATAATTATTGTCTCTTTCTGATTATTCACATGTTAGCCACATGCAAGGTGAACACCCTACCAGCTGTACTATCTTTCTGGTCCATGTTTCCTGATTCTTAAAATAAAAAGAAACATTTAAACTTTATTTATCTAGTGCAAGCGCTACACTATTTTCTGTTTGAATGTTCAGTGAGGTCATAGAGTCCATTATATTTTGGCATCAGAATATTTCAGTACATTAGAAAAACATTCAGTCTAATTAGTTTTCCTAGGGAAATTAACTTGAGCTAAGATAAGGCCAATCAAACAATTTTTAATAAAATTTTGCTTTTCTGTCTTTCTTCTCAACACAGAGGAAAATAAACCGTGTACACCAAGGTCATTCATTTTTAGCAAAGGCGGGAAATACCGTCTTTGTGCCAAGATTGACTTGTAACCAGCAATTAGAAACCAAGTACCTGGAACACTCCTCTGGGTCTGCTAATGCCTCTGAACCAGTGTTTTGTGCAGTAGATTGTGATAATTAGTGCTGTAAGCATAAATAAGAAAATAAGGGGTTTGTACTAGGTGATCTCTAAGGTCCCTTCCAGCATTAGGAATTCTAGAAATTGTGAATTGAAAATTGCTAACATTCCTGAACACACCAAATTTATACCTAGGGGCAATTTATTTACTCAAAAGATATGCATCTTTCATTATAAATTTGGCTCATAAATATAAAATTAAATAAAAAGTAAACAAGAAGGAGTACTAAGAGTAAGAAATTCTACAATATTAGACTTTATAAAGAACTAGTAGAGTTAAGAGCTCTTCTTTGGGGTGTAGGTTGGTTCTTTTTAAGTGAACCTGAGATATCTGTATTTCAGAGTTTTCCAAGAAAATTTAGCTTTTTCACAAATTATAATATTCCATACTAGATTTCAGTTTTCTAGATCTCAGTTCTCAAATCCCTATTCACTCTGATGTTTCACAAGTTACTTTCAATTTCACTTTGAATAAAATGCGTGCAAGACCCCAGAAATCAGCATTCTCCAAAAATGTTTCACTAAAAACCAGTCTGGGAAAATCAGATATTTAGAAGTTCAGGAATCAGATGATTTTTAAAATTCAATGTTCCTGTTTTTCCTCAAGCCTTAGTAATGCAAATTTCTAGTTATGATCTGTTCTTCAGTTTATAAAAGACAACCCTCTTATTTCTTTCACTAAAAGTCCATTAAAATGTAGGATACATGATCTGGCAGCGAGAAACCATGATCATGTCGGTGGTTTTCCCAAGGAAGCCTTATTCTTTGCTCTCAGAATTTGCTGACCCCTGTGAAGACTCTAAATGTGGAAACATAATTTGTGGTAGTGGGGAACTGCATTTGCCCTATACCCTGTTTAAAAATAAAGTGAATAAAAAGAATAAAATAAAATGTAGGGTACAGATTTTTCCTAGGCCCTTGTTGGTATCCTCTATCCTTTTTTTTTTTAAAGTGTTCACTCAGTATGATGTATATGTCCATCCATATTATAGTCATTGATTCATTCATCTATGTAAACATACAGCTATTCATTCATATCTATAGTTAGTCTAGAGAGAGTTTATAAATTTTCTACAGTTAGGACTGGAGAGATAGGATAGCCTGAATGCCACTTGCCTTGCATGCAGACACCCTTGATTTCGTCTCCAGTGCAACATATCACCCCAAGAACCCCACTAGGAGTGGTACCTGAACTTAGAGCCAGGGATAAGCCCTGAGAACTATTGAATGTTATACAAATTCAGTGTGATGAATACAATGGCAAACATATTAATGTAGGCATGGAAGAAGATACTTAATGACGAAAAATATAAGTATCCAGATTCCCTTTATGTATAAGTCATAGACAGATATGAGTATTAAACGTGTTTTCCAGAACAAACAACCAAAACAGGTTACTTTGATGGGTTTTACTTTACTGGAAAATTCATCCTAGTACAATTTTAGTACCTTAAAGGACTATTGCTCTATTTGTAAATCCTCCTTAAAGTCAGAAAGAAAAATGGAGTGTCAATGTGCATTGCTAGAAATTCCCAGATGATAGTTAAAAGTAGACTCAGGGAATGCAAAAATAGCTCAAAAAGCTGAATCCATCTTTTCGGGCAGAAGGTCTAGATTTCATCCCAGCACTACATGGTCCTCCAGAAAAGCTTAGAGCAACTCTCGAGGTCAGAGTCTGAAATTACTCTAGAACCATAGTGTTTGGCGCCCCAAAGTAAGCAAATAAATGTTTGTTCAAATACAATTTAGTCAAGGAGTTTTGAGCAATACACTGCCAAAAGAACCAACACAATAACCATAAACTTTGCCTCGTGATTCCTCTTTAGATTTCCGAGGTGACTGGTTGGCTTTCATACTACTTTTAAAGAATGTGATTTTTGCAACATAGAATATCTAACCTCAGGGATTGCCTTTGAAACAATTTGATCGAATAGGTGGATGCTTATATCTCTGCCTTGTTGACATATGTTTTAGTTTATGCTAAATACAGTGCTTTGTTTCAGTATTGCTTTTGAACATCATAAATAATGACAGGGGAAAAAATGGAAGTCAGAATGTGAAAAAAAAAGTAAGTGATGCTATGCTAAGAAGACAGATTATCTTTCTAATATAAACCTAGTACATTTTTAGTAATTGTGGGATGTGTGAATTGTCTCTTACCTTATAAAGGCATAGATCTATTGCATCTGCCAGAATTTCTTCTTTCCTCGAAATATCTTGGAAGAGAGGATTGCTGTCTAAATACAATCTCTTTCCTTGGGGAATAAAAGGGAAATGAGTTAATATTCTATGAAGAATCTGTTGGTTAATGGCGATTTCACAAGAGAGTCCATGCCCTATATCTGATGTCTAAATCTCACTGTACACAGATGAAGTTTAGAGCTTTCATTTTGGGGAACGTAGTCTCACAGGGATTGCTTATCCTCTGTGATTCAACAGAGATTGAGTTCCAGACTATGAAAGTTTACCGGGAACTTAAAAATAATTTTTACAATAATATTATGTCATATTTTGCTTGCATGTCACAATTTTTATTTTATCTATTTTAGGCTGAAATGGACTATAAATCAAAAATAGTTAAATGAAACTATAAATAGAAAAAGTTTATTTTTAATTTAGTGTTAATTTTGTAATAGTAGCAGAGTAATAATAAAGGAGCAAAATTTTAATTGTGCAATCTTGTTTGTTTAATTATTCATTTTAATTTATATTAAATTTATGACTAGAAATACCAGAAAATACACATTTATAATCAAAACTGGAAAAAGATTGTGATTCAAATATGAGTTACCTCCAATACTGAAGGAAATGGATGGCTATATTGAGTAAAAAAGGAACTGTATGATGAAGACTGGAATTTGGCATTTTAATGGTAAACTTAATATGTTTAGAGGTGTTTGCTATTATGCATACTTGAAACTTTTAAAGTACTATAATGTCTCTCTACTTCAATCAAATTTTGTTTAAACTGATTCAACAGCTGTGGCTTTAAAACTATAATCTTTCCTGCTTCAGCACTGGAGCTGCCATGGTGAAATGGAGAAGAGAAATATTTCCAGGTGAAGGCCAAGCCTAATCATACAGCATTGCTGTCTAAGCTAACTTAGAAAGTGGTTGGTGGCTTTATTCTCATGGCTAATATTGGGAACTCCAGAGTCCAGAGAAGCAACACACTTACCAAGACTTATCAAGGACAGATAACAGAATTGCTCAGAGTCGTCATGGGGTCCGTGCCCACTTCACATACCCTCATGAAGGTTCTCATCCTCTTTGGCCAGGATGTCATCAACCTCTTGACTGATGTCCTTTTATACGTTGGCTCTCATCCAACACAGCTGTCAGAATGTTCTTTCTAAAATAGAGCCCTGGAATCATCTCTGCCCTGCTTTAAACGCTTTGATGTTGTTTGTGAGATAAAGTTCAAGTTCTTTAGTGTGGTCTCTATGCTGACTTCATCTTTTGACACCCTCTTTCATACACCTCAAGTCCCAAATCCAAAGTGAAAATGCTTCTTCTGATCTCTCTGTTTTTGTTCAAGCATAGTTTCTCCTTTGATTTTCACCTCAACATATTCATCTAGTCTGTATTCAAAAATATATATTCCAAAGAACTGATACCCCCACCATTTATTCTCTCTCTGTTTCTCTCACATCACCGGTTTCCTTTCCACATAAACATTTCCTGGCATCATTACAATCTTGATGCATAATTTCAAACCCTACTCTTCTATTAGTTTCCATGACTTCTTCCCATTTTCTCCATTCTGAGTTCTCCTTCCGAAATCTCTCTTTATTCTTGCCATCTTCATGTAACTCCTCTGGCTCCTTAAATGCCCACATTCCTCAGATTTCTAACATTGATACAATTTTCTTTTTACCCTCGCCAAATTCTTGCTGAGTTATCATTCCTGTGAAATGATTTGACACTTTTGTTCTGCTGGCTCATTTGTAACACAGCTCTCATTCCGTCTCCTGAGCACCAGATCCCTTTAATAAAATTTCTACAAAGCAAATTCCTTGAATATCTCATTCATACCCCTACCTCAATTTAATCCATCCTTTCTCACACACTTGGTTTCTGTACGACCCTTTTTGTCTCTTTGTCATTGAAAAATCAACAGCCTCATTAGAAACCTGGTTATTTTTTTTTACATTTCTTTGTTTCCCTGTATTCAGTGATAAATCAAATCCAGTTGATACCATTCTCTCAACATCTCCTTTAGTATTCTTGTTGCTACTAAATTTATTTTTTAATGTTGGGTGGGGTAATTCAAATAGTTTTTATAAAGCCATGGTACTTATTGGTCATGTTCTGTCCAAACTGTTCTCCACAATTTGCTACTTAGAAAATTGTTATATGCTTATTTTATCTAAATTCACTCAAAAGTTTCTCATTTATTCCTAAGAGATGTACCATTTTTCACTGTATAATCATTGCAGGTTTTATGCCAATTTTTTAGGTAAAGAAGTGGGATGTGACCATAACATGATACTTTAAAAAATGTTTTTCCACTATTACTTAAAAACATAGTGTGATGTTTGCATAATGAAATATAATAACTCAATCTTTTAGCCATGGTAGGGCAGAAATGAGATTATCATTGTGCCTGCTTCACAAGAAATTAAAAATGTTCACCTTAATAGTCATAGTTAAATGGATATAGATAGAGTTTAACAAAGGCCTGAAATAAATTTAGACAAACCACACGTATGTGTAGCATATGGTCCCTAATGTCCTTTCATCTTTATCAATTGACTTAAAGCTCCATCTTCCACCCACCTTGTCTCCAAGTGAATTTGAAGGTCCTTGAAAATGCAAAACTATCTCAAGCTCTGTGCTTCATTTTTTTTTAATCCCAGGAACTTGGTCAACAAAACTTTCTGTTTTTAACGCCCTCTTCCCGTATGTATGCTTTCATGGGAGGCACAAATTTCTCCTTTAAACACTGTTCAGCTATAATCTTCTCCATGAAACTTTTCCTGGTTTCTCTTCTCAGATAGGGTAGACCCCTTTCTCTCTGTTTTATCTGAGTTCTACTGTGGAATGGTATTTGTACATGCTAATCCTTTACTTTAATTGAATTGGTTACTTTACTTCTTCATTTTAGTGGATTGTGAGGGTAATTACTCGCAAGGATATTATTTCATCAATTTCCAATACCTGACCTAGTACACAAAACAAAGACATTAAAACTAATTTTAGGGGCCAGAGCAATGGTACAGTGGGTAGGATGTTTGCCTTGCACATGGCTGACCTGGGTTCAATCCCCTGCATCCCACACAGTCCCCCAAGCACTGCCACGAGTGATTCCTGAATGAAAAGCCAGGAGTAACCCCTGAGCATTTTTTGGTATGCTCCAAAAAGAAAAAAACATAGGAGAAGTAGAAGTAGAATGTTATCAACATTGAAAATAAATAAATATCATTAAAAAATTATTTCAAAATATGAGAAATTCAATGAATTGATAAATCATAAAAATATACCAGATATTTTAAAGGGTTATTCTAAACAATTTTATTTTTAAAAAAAATTTTAAATGAAACAATTTTTGAAGACTTTTTATATTTACAGATGAAGGATAAAATGTACAAGACAGGTTATACGTTGACTGATTTAAACTAAAGGAAATACTATATAAGCCCTGCTTTTATATCAACACCATCTTAAATTAAGTGTGAATGATAAAATTCATAATAAACACAGTATCATGATGGGACATGACAAGCAAAGAAGGAAAGGAGACTTGATGAGGAAAAACACTGGGGACATGTGCTTTAAAAATACTTGAAACATATTTCCAGGGATGCTAAATATATTAGATTTTCACTTTTCCATCAATCCATAATATAGTCCAAAAGAGGAAAAGGAACTTGAACATCTTACCTAAACTTGTCCACTGACGTGACAGAATATTGTAAACAATGTCAGGGTATCACTGTTCCTCCAGTCATTTCTTTATAGATGTATATGTACAGGTGTATAGATGTACATATACATCTATAAATAAATATATATATGTATAAACAATGATCCAATGAGTCTCAAGGATACTATAGTGAAGGTACTGTCCTTCCATGCATTCAATGAGAGTTTGATCCCTAGCATTGTGAATAGTCTCTTGAGCACTGTCAGTAGTTATCTCTGAGCCTAGAGTCAGGAGTAAGACCTCTGCACAACCAGGTGTAACCCAACACTTCTCCACAAAAGAAACAAACTCATAAACTAAGTAAAGTTAACAACATACATACAACATAAACAACATGCTATAATGTGTTATAAACAATGTGTTATAAACAATCATTACCAAGAAAAAGATTCAGACTATTATAAACACACTTAATAGTAGCATTTTGATACTGAATTCTACTATATCACTTCTATCATAGTTAATACATATTTTTCAGAAAGGTACAATCATTTATTAATTAAGGCCTGGCAAGCTACCCATGGTGTATCCAATATGCCAAAAACAGTAGCAAGTCATATAATGGAGACATTACTGGCACCCGCTCGAGCAAATCAATGAGCGATGGGACGACAGTGATACAGTGAAAGGTTTTCTTCGTATGTCTATTGTAAGGATGCTGAAGGTTCAGTTTTGTAAAATAGTCTGCCTAGGCTTAAGTACGTGTCAATGACTATTAAGAAAGATGACTTTAAAAAAAAAAAACATTGGAGGGGGTAAATTTGGGGCCACAACTGGCAATGTTCAGGACTTACTTCTGGCTCTGAGTCTAAGAATCGTTCCTGGCAGGACCTAGGGGACCATATGTGGCGGTCAGTTATTAAGCCTGTGTAAGCTGCACACATGGCAAGCTCCCCGTCTGCTGTACCATCTCTCAGGTCCTGGATGACTTTATTTTAAGCAAATCAGCATTTCAAGCTTACCAAGGAAGTTTTAGCATTCATTGAATGACTAAAATTTCATCTCTTGCAATGATTGGCACCACAGGAGCCAACCACTTGGTTGGCTCACTTAATTTTTATATAATTCAATAATTACTACCCTGTAAACAGACTATTAGTAACACATACGAGAAAATTCTCAGATGGATAATCAATTGGCAAAAATTGATGGGTAAGAGAGTTTTTAGAAGCTCCACTTTTTGAATAAAGAATTTCAGCCATACTAGTTAATGATTGGCATTCAACCACAAATGTGTGTGGGGCAAAGGATAGGTAAGATAGAGAAGGGATTAGTATGACAATAAAAGCTGGAAATGACCACGCTGGGCAAGAACTGAGTGTTAAAAGTCAATGAAGGGATATTCCTGCTAACCTTCCGGTATCTGTATTGCAAACCACAATGCCCAAGAGGAGAGAGGGGAGGGGGAGAGGAGACAGAGAAAGAGGAAAAGAGAGGGAGGGAGAGAGAGAGGGAGGGAGAGAGAGAGAGGAAGGAAGAGAGAGGGGGAGGGAGAGGAAGGGAGGGAGGAAGAGAGAGGAAGGGAGAGAGAGAGAAAGGGAGGGAAAGAGAGAGAGAGAGAGAGAGAGAGAGAGGAAAAGTGCCTGCCATAGAGGCAGACATGGGGTTGGGGGTCGGAGGGTGGTCGGAGGGAAACTGGGGACACTGGCACGGGAAACGTACACTGGTGGAGAGATGGGTGTTGGAACACTCTTTTCTTGTAACCTAATCATGAACATCTTTGTAAGGGTTTCTCTCACAGGGATTCAATAAATTTAAAATATCTGCCACAGTGCTGAGGTGTTCTTGCTCAGAGAGAGGGGGATGTTGATGGTGGGCCTGACGCTTCTGGAGTCAGCTTCAGGCCATGTAGTGACAAAATTTCCACAGTATGATGTCTGAGACAGACTTAGTCTCTACACAGAAGGCGTGGGAGGCCAGGGAAACAGAGGGCAAGTCCAATTGTATTTGAAGCCAACTATTACAGACAAGGCTTGGGCAGAATAATGCCTGCGTCACTCTGCGTTTTGAGAACATGGGAGGTGAGGTCTCCCACCCCTTCTGGACCACCATCTGCCTCAACCCTGCGATGGGAGCCTCGAGTGACAGGAATCTCTGAAAACCTTCAGGATTCTGAATTTTGATATCTCTTTGTCATCATATGGGAAAATATTGCCAGGAATGTAACTGTGTGTATATTATTTTTTTCTTAGCCAACTGGGGAATGGGTTTATAATGGGCATGCCATTAGTATAAATTACAAGATTAAAGGCAAAACACCGTCAGAAGCCGTCAATTAGCTGAAAATAGTTGAAATATGTAACTAAGTAGGGCCAAGCATTATGCTTGGGATCAACAATACTTGTACATTGCTTAATAGAAAACATTTAGCCCCAAATAATAGTTGCTGACTGCTTCTTTTATACATAAGCCATGTCCGGAAGTTGATAAATGATTGTTCTTTAGTAGTAGCTTTAGACAATTTTTGTCATGGTGTTGACCCTTAGGTATTAACAGCTATTTTGTGTTTTCATGTTTGTGTTATATTTTTTTACTGCAATTGATTGAGCTGGTAGGGCTTTCGCCTTTCACGCGGCCGACCCGTGTTTGATTCCTCTGCCCCTCTCAGAGAGCCTGGCAAGCTACCAAGAGTATTGTGCCCACATAGCAGAGCCTGGCAAGCTACCTGTGGTGTATTGGATATGCCAAACACAGTAACAATAAGTCTCACAATGAGAGACTTTACTGGTGCCCACTCGAACAAATCCATGAGCAACGGGATGAGAGTGACAGTGAGCAATTGATTGAAAACTTGAGCCTTGATCAGATGATCATTTTTTCTGTGGATCAACAGGAAACAATATGGCTCCTATTATAGAGCTCAGGACCAGGAAATCCTGACTCTGGGGTTTGGAATAATAGGAATGCTGCTTTTTACAAGGTTAGCATTTATAAGTGCCAAATATTCTAACCAAATGTTTGTAACATTCACATGCTGCCTGTCAGTGGAATGCACCTGCATTTCATTACCTGACTCCAGAAATTTCAGTAAGATTTGAAAATCATATACATTGGGGCTGGAGCGATAGCACAGAGGGTAGGGTGTTTGCCTTGCACATGGCCGACCCGGGCTAGATTCTTAGCATCCCATATGGTCCCCTGAGCACCACCAGGAGCAATTTCTGAGTACATGAGCCAGGAGTGACCTCTGTGCATCACTGGGTGTGACCCCCCAAAAATAAAGAAAAAATAAAGAAAATAAAATCATATACATAAGGAAAAAAATATGTTGTTCTTTTCCATCAAACTTTCAGTGTCTTTGATAGAAGATACCACAAATAACAAATCACACTGGTACATATTATGTTGATGGTTTGACAAATAGTATGGTTATATAAATGTGAAAAATATTGTGTGGATCCAAAAGTTATTTTTATTTCTTTCTATTTATAGAAATGAGCTCAAATATTAGTTGTCTTTATCCTTGAATCAATAGATAGGAGAAAATCTATGTACCAATCATGTCTTCAGAATGATTAAGAAAGAGATAATTTACATATATGCATTTTGCCTGTAAGACACCAGTAATTTGTCAGGTATATAGTAGAATCATGTTGTCCCTAACAGGAACATTCTTTTGGACAGTGCACATTCACAATGAAATTATTACACGGGGTTCAATCATATAATAAAGTCCACTTTCCTCTGTCAATAAATGCCCCTTTTTCTAACTAAGATCTGTATCCATAATACTCTATTATAAAGATCCCTTTGTTATTATCTCAACAACATATTTCTGGTAAGGAAAGAAAATAAGTGAATGAATAGAAAAAGAATAGGTAAAGCAGCTCATTTTAGTTATAATTCCTCCTTATATGAATTAGGCGAAAGATGAACTTTTGAATGACTTTGTTGAAACACTATTTAAAATGTTGTTGGAGACCAAAACAACAGTCCCGACCTTAACTTCCCCTCTGGGGACCAGATACTTTTCCCAGACATTGTACTGCTAATGGGAAATTAAAGGCAATAAAACAACAGCTGGAATCCCATAGCTGACAAGGTTTATATTGTACTCGGAGCAATTCACACTTAAAGAATTTCCTTTCCAATCATCAGGTTCTTTTTTTTTCTTTCTTTTCAACATTCAGTTGAAGAACCCTCTCCTAATCCAGTTCTTTCCCTTTTGTCTATCTGAACAAAGCTGAGCTCATCATAAAATCCATACACAATTCTACCGCCGAATATTTGCAGAATTCTATCCTTTTCTTTATCCATGGCGGGCAAGGTATGGTTAGGAAAGGCGGAAGGAACAATCTATTCTGTAATCCATATGACTTTGATGCTTTCAGATAATGCTATTTTTCTATTTTGCCCAATGGTGTGAATGTTATTTTTCCAATTTCGTGAGTAAATGTAGCTGAGACAGAGTTCAAGGGTAACTACTTTTTTCTTTCACAAAAGTGCTCCTGTGAACTCAAGTTCCATAGCAAGAAAATGAGCGTGAGTTGTTACATTTCACTGAAGGAAAATCAGTCTACTTTGAAGAGTAGTAGGCATAGTAATAATAACAAAAGACTTACTTACTGTTAAGTATTCTTGAACCCATTACCACCAAGTAAGTCACATGAAATAGTTCATTTGCTCTTCTATCCATTCATTTTTTTTTTAATTTTCTAATTATTATATTACATAGAGAAAAAAACACCCTGGTACTTACTTACAAGGGTTAAATGCTTCATTTGGGATTTTGAGTCATGAGTGGAAACAATGTAATTTAAAATCTGGGTTGTCCAATTCCAAAGTGCAAGTTCTACATGATGTTAAATATAAATTCATATATATACAGGTGAGGACAGGTTCAAGGTCATTATCATGTCACTCTCACTATTATAATATACTGTCACAATACACTTTCCTGACTCAGGAAAAAAGGTGAAGTTATAGACACATCTTTAAGAGTACTGGTGGAAATGTGTTACGCTATTGAATGTCGTCTGTGAATTGTGTGACATGTGAAAAAAATGTTAAAATCTCAATCTAATGGGAAAAACGGGTGGGCAAACAGATGGTCACAATGCAGCCTGTCTGGTAAGTGCTAGCATGTCCATGAGATCGTGTGAGATCGTGAGATAGCCATAATAAGAGATACCGACAGAAAGTTTTCTTGAGAAAGAAAATTCATAAGTTGTATCTTTTATGAAGAGTTCACCAAGCATAGAGCAGGAGAAAAGCAAGAGTCCGGGAGAACTACAGACTAAGGATGTTTCTGTGGCAGCAACAGGGCGTAGCTAAGGGAGTGGCATGTGTACATAGTAAGATGGGTTTGAGGGGAGTTGTTGATGAGTTTTGAGATTTACTTTATGTGGTAATTAAAAACATTTAATGATGTAAACCTTCTGATTTATTACTTTCATTGCGTATGTGCAAAATTTGGGGGGCAAGAGGTGAAAAATGTAGACAGAGAAGAGATGAATACAGGAAATTGGAAAAAGAGGCATAGCTTCTCACTAATCCACAGAAACAAGTGCAGGTGAGAGAGAACACAGACCGATGGTAAACTGCTGAGGTGAGAGTCATGGAAGATATGCTTAAAAACAGAACTTGAAAATGTGGAGTTGGCAAATCTCGGTAGCCAGTATACTATGGTGAGTGAAAAAGAAGAAAGAATAGAAGAGAAGTTGAGGGAGCTATTTCTGATGGAAAATCAGTGAGAAAGATTTGGGGCTGGAAAAAGTGAAATCATCTTAAGACAATAAGGTACTTTTGCCGGGAATCTGAAAAGTAGAGAGAAGATCGTGCCAGAACAGAGAGCAATAATGATGTAGAGTTAAACAGTTTGCTAGTTTGCTACTAGGGAAGTGATAGTTGAAATCTTGGGACCAGGGGCTGGAGTGATAGCACAGTGGGTAGGGCATTTGCCTTGCATGCGGCCGACCTGGGTCTGATCCCCAGCATCCCATATGGTCCCCTGAGCACTGCCAGGAGTATCTCCTGATTGCAGAGCCAGGAGTAACCCCTGAGCATCACCGGATGTGATCCAAAAAGCAGAAAAAAATATAAAAATGAATAAATAAATCTTGGGAGCAGGTAAGTACTCAGAGATCAGTTCCAGCGGCAGTGGAAGGGAACTGATCATGAGTTTGGGATACGTAGTAGCAGTATGTCTAGTGTGAGAGAAGGAAGTCAGTAGGAGAAGCTAAATATAATTAGTTTGAGAGATGTGAATAAATCACCAAAAGATAAACTTGGATAAGTCACAAGCAGAGAAACGCTCACAGTGAAAGGAGTTAGCTGTATCAAGCTTCCCAGAATTGATGTCAAGAAGACAAAGACTGCCTTGAAGTTTGCCAGTGCTGAGGATCCCTGTTGAATCTGAAGAGGATGGGCTTACGGCACTAAAAGAAAGATGGTAGCAATTAAAGCGCTGTGGAACTGGAAAGGAAATGAAAGGTAGATGGAGATGATTCATTTCCCTCAGAGAACCGCAGTTTCATATACCTTTATTTTCACAAGTCTCTGCACCCAGTGTGTAGGTAAATAAACTCTATTTCAATAAACTCATCTCGGTAATACATTTTTGTTGCATTCACTTAGCTTTTACTACTCATTCAGCGTATGCATGCAATGATGACTTACTCATGGTTTATAACACTATAGAATTTCAGGGGCATGTTTCCTATTTGGGGACACACTGAGCTGTGTTCAGGGATTACTCCTGACTCTACATTCAGGTCCCTTGTAGTGCTCAGGGATTATATGTGGTGCTGGGGATTGAATGTGGGTCAATAAAGTACAAGACAAGACAGCTGTATTAATGCCCCAACTCTTTGAAGCACATCGCCATACCTATGTATGAAGAGATTCACCACACCAACCTTCAGAATTCTCATATCTCATTACCAAAGTGTCCCCTACTCGCATCATCTCACTTATTCCTCCTTTCACTGTAGTAATCACTACAGTTTTCACTGAGTCCGACTCGCTTTCCTTGTTTCTTTGTGTTCCATTTGCACAATCATTTTAAAAAATTGTTTTAATTAAGGCCACACTGGTTCATAACAGTTTCAATGTTTATGATGCATAGTACAGTTTTAATACACCAGCCCACTTCCAAATGGACAATATCTTTCCAACAATGTCCTCTGGACCATCGAGGCCGACTTCCCTCTCAACTTGAAAATTTCAATTTTGAGATCAGAGTCCAAGACTTTCAAGTCACTAGACATTCTTACTTCTCTTACTTTGTTTCTCTATATTCCGTATATGATTAAAATCTTGCAGTATTTGTCTTTCTTCTTCTTGATTATTTTACTTATTGATTGTTTTTATCCCTTTGAGTTCTATCCATGTTATAGCAAAAGGCACAGCTTGATCCTTTCTCATCCCAGAGTAGTATTCCATCAAGTATACTTGCTACATCTTTATCCTCTCATTTTTCAAGGGGGGAAACATTGATTGGACCAGATATTGACTATAGTAAACAGAGCTGCAGTGAACATAGATATGCATATACTTTTTCAAATTAGTGTTTGTGTGTGTTTGGAAAAGATATCTAAGGGTAGAACTACTAGGTCATATAGTACTAATATTGTTTTGACAAAACTCTATACTGATTTCAATGGCAATCAGAACAGCTTATATTCCCACCTACAATGAGCAAAGAATCCTTTTTAAAAGATTTTAAATTGGCAACTTGAAATAAAGTGATTGCATGAGGTATAATTCCTATATTGTTTCTTCAAATTCTTTCCCTTTCATCGATTTCCTGATATTTATTCTCCATTAATAACCATTCTCCTATGTTTAGACTCTGAAGACTTTCATGCCTCTTACTCTAAATTATCATTGTTACCATTGTTTTATTTGGTTTAACTCCTGCCAAACTCAGAACACTCATTTCAAATTAATTACCTCTCTTGCAACATCTTACCTTTTTTACTCTATGTACTTTTGACATTTTTTTCCCTCAAACTCCTTTTTATCGAGGAAGTATATTTTACAATGTGGTTGATATTATTGTTCTAGGCCTACAGTTCTAATGCACTGCACTCACAACCAGGGTATTTACATATCTCCCTGTCATAGTAAAACCCTATCTTCCCTGCCACATTTCACCATGGCAGTCTCAATTCTTTTGCTAGATAGAATGATATAGTTTGATGACAAATGTGTATGTAGTTTGATGAAAAATGTACAAAAGATAATATATCTTGAGAATAAAATATCATTTATGTATTTCCATGTAGAAATATACACAAAAAGTTTTTTAACATAGTTTTGAAAAATTTACCCATGTACCCTACAAAAAACAAAATAGTCTATAATGGGACTCTTATTTTTTCTTATAGAATCATACTTCAAATAAAGTAGGATCATATGATTTGTATCTATCTGCTTCCATTGCTACACTGACAACCTGAAAATATTCTAGGATTTCATTAATTTTAGACATTTAAGGGGAAAAAAAAGTTTATTTGAATAGAATAGCCTTATCATTAAATAAAGACCCTATATATAGAACTAAGTCAACTCAAACATAAATAGCTTTGGAATTTTATGAAAAATATTAGAATCTGAGCTTGTCCTGACTATTCTGCTTTCCAAAGTTGCTTAAGGGTGTTGCTGAAACACATAAACACAGGTAAGACAGAGTCACCTGCTTCCCCTGCATGTCCTTTGCTCCCTTTTTATCCTGATGTGTCTCAGTTCAGTGCCAGCCAGGTGGATCATATTTGACATTTTCTTTATACTCTTAACATGGAAATTTCTCTGAATCTTCATATAAGAGTCTTAAAATTGAACCTTTGATGCATATGTCATATAGATTTTGTCATGCATATAATTCAATAAAATGCTTGTTTTTATTCTTTCCGAAATTGCTAAAATTACACAATCTATACAAATAGCTATGACTGCCTGACATCCTTTTAATCCCTGTAAATATCTCCCGTGGTGTGTTTCTGCTTTAGGAGAGGGTTTTATATCTCTATGACTTAAGTTAGAAAGAAAATGTTCCTGATCTTATCAGTACAGAGAAGATAGTTTTTCATTACTCAAAAGTCTTTTCTCTGTGGCTATTTCCTGCCTCCTACTTCAAATGGGCCTGATGACAAGTTAAACAATTTGCTCATTCATTCTCCCAACAAACATTTACTGAGCATGATTTGGGGGCACAAAGTCAAGTAAGATAACTTTCACTTTTTTTCCCAATTTTTAAGGAGCCAGTCTTCTAGCTAGGAAGAAACACAAGATCAATAACTATAGGGCAAGTACAAATACTCCTAATCAGGATTGTATGAATTGGACTGTACCCAGGGAAACATACTTATTTTAGAAAAATAAAAGAGTAAGCTTCTCTGAACGGCCACTGTTTTGTCTCAGTGAAGGATGAGAGGGAATTTTCTAAAGATGTGGAGGGATGGCTTATCTAAAAAGAGGAAATCTGGGGGCTGGAGCGATAGCACAGCGGGTAGGGTGTTTGCCTTGCACGCGGCCGACCCGGGTTCAAATCTCAGCATCCCATATGGTCCCCTGAGCACCGCCAAGAGTAATTCCTGAGTACAGAGCCAGGAGTAACCCCTGTGCATCGCCAGGTGTGACCCAAAAAGAAAAAAAAAAAAGAGGAAATCTGTGGAGATGGAGAGTTCTGAAGTAGTCATGAATTTGGGAAGGGATTGGAGAAAAGTAAAGTTTAGTCTGTTTCATTCTGCTTGGTTTGGGACACTTGAGTCTTATGAATGAGAATATATTCACACATAAGTATTAAATGAAACAACTGCATGGCTCCTTGGAGATACTTTGCTGTAATGGATTGGCAAACACTTGCCAGGAATGGAGTTATCTAGGACTGATCCTAGATAACCAAGCCAACACTTCCTCCTACATTGAAGAAGAGCTGCCAAGAGTCTTTAAATGGTCCTTGTAACAATCAAGAAGAATCTGAAGGTTTACGATGTGACATATTAAAACAGAATTTTATTTTAAAAAATGTTTCTTTGTTTTGAGAACACACTTAGCAATGCCCAGGAGTTACATCTGGCTCTGCATTTAGGAATTATTCCTAGCAATGCTCTCTAGAACATCTCCAAACCAGGATGCCAGGGATAGAACCCTGGTCTGCTGCATGCCAGGCAAGTAAGTGCCTTACTATTGTAATTCTCCCATCACAAACTCTAAATATGTTGGAAGTTTTGTGGAGTCAAGTACAATAACTTTCTTTGATGCTGGAATTCATAGAGCCAAAGACAGTAATCTAAAATAAATAATGAAATAATTAGATAAGGAAAAAAAACAGTTATCCATAGGGAATAATCATATAACCTCAGTTTTGGCAGACAAAGGGGAAATAGAGACAAGAAAGAATTTATGATGCATAAGAAGGTCCAGACCACAGAACTGATGGTGGATTTAATACATCCCCAGGTGGGGTAATGGAGAGAGAATGTTCTACTCTTCACAACTATCATCAGTCACCAAATGGGGGATAACAGCAATATGACAGCTTCAGAGAAAGTTTATTTTTTGAGGCCTGAATTTTATGTCCTATAAAACATTCAATGGAAGATGCCTAATTTGAATTTGGAGAGAAAAGTTTGGTGCCCATCCGAAATTAATGGACCCCTCTATGCCCAAAGAACCTCATAATTCATTACATTATATTTTTAGAAATAAAAGTGTTAGCCTTCTCATAAATGACGGGACATAGGAAATAATATTCAAGTATTTGTCTTGCTAATTACCATCCTAAATATTCCTGTGTTAGCTAATGCAGTGTGTAAAAATTAGTCACATCATGAGTTAGCTCAGCTCTAAAACAAACAGCCAAACAGAGTGTCAATATTTCCACAGTTGTCAAGCTAGTTATTTTGGTAACATTTGCCCAAAACAACTGGCTGATCTAATTGTATACTCTGTCAATAATTGCTTTGGCACCAAGTAAGCAACCAATAACAGGGTTCTTACCCAGATGCAGCAAAGTAAATGCAAGGAAGTTGTACTTCTAAGGATTTCATAAATATTAGTTGATATCAGACCAATACGTAACCATGGCGACTGTTTACAGTAAATAGTAAGAGATAAGTAAATGTGTTGGCATAGGTGAGGAAAGCAGTTCTTAATAAAGGTAAACTCTTGGAGTGATAACAATGTTTTCATTTAGGAATCAGTGGCAAATAGTGCTCCAACGGGGCGCACCGTTCCTTCATTAGTAACATAATTGGTGGGAAAATATTGCCAAGAGAACAAGAAATATCGCGCAATGTCCACATGGAAGTTTTCAAACTAAAATAAATGTAGATATTCCTAGATAGAGGTGAGTAGTTTGAGCATCTTAACCTCGTAGCCCCGAGCCATACCATGGTTTAGTATGTGACAGAAAACTCCAATAGAAAGATTAGTTGGGTCAGAGAATATTGTAGGGGAAATTTTAACTATATTTAAATTTCATTTATTAGTTCAGCAAGTTGGTGATCTTTATTGTATACCAGGGACCACAGCAACAATAGTGAATAAGTCAGATTCACATGTTAAGTTATTTCTGCAGCTTCTGTCCCACTTACTATGTCTGGCTCAACATGGATTTTTTTGAAATTGAGCTTATAAATAGATGCCTCAATTTAACAACAACAATGACAACAACAAAATGACACAGCGAGAAATTTCTGAAGTCAACTTGTCAACATTATCAAGCTATTAACTGTCAGCACCAGGTTTAGACTACAAGTTTAAGACTTTTTAAAATAGGACTATAATCAATGTAGCTTTCAAAATGAAACGTCATTCGTAATAGACTCAGAATGGAATCAACCAAACAAAAATCACAATAACAGTATAGCGGGAAGAGACAGAGGAGTCTATGTTGTACAATTTTATTTACATTAAGATAAATAATAAGGGGGTCAGAGTGATAGTAGAGTGGATAGGGCATTTGCCTTGCATGCAGCCTGACTCGGGTTCGATCCCCGGCATTCCATATGGTCCCCCAAGCACCACCATGAATAATTCCTGAGTACAGAGCCAGGAGTACCCCTGAGCATCACTGGGGTTGACCCAAAAAACAAAACAAACAAACAAATAAATAAATAATAGGAAAAACTAATCAGTAATGATAAAAATAAAAGAAGTGGCCACCTTTGGAGAGTGCTATGGTATAGGAGGGATTGAGGGTATCCTTCTGATATGCTACAAACCATGATCATGGTAATAGTTTTGGTTGTACAAATATGTTTATTAAATTGTTTATATAAGACTGGAAGCTCTTTGTATATTTCATCCCACTAAAGGTAATAAATGATGAGAGAGAAAGAATTTGATGAACAGATGAAGCATTATTAATGTCTTTTAAATCGTTTTAAAGAACCTGTCACAAAGTCTTGATAACTTAAATTCCTGTGCTTTTTAAATGCCAATTATCACATCCTACTTAGAACTGTATACTAATACATATTAGGTTAGAATTGTATACTAATGCATATTAGAATTGCATACTAACACATAATTGTATACTAATACATATTAGGTTAACTGCAATGACCACCAACCGATTTGTTTTTCCCTCAACTACTCACAAAATGCTACCAACTATTTTCCATATAATCTGATTTTCCCTGTTAATTCCTTCATATAAACAACTCTAATGGTTCTCTGTTTCTACAAAGTAAAGGCCAAAGTCATTAGCATAGTATGGAATCTTTGCAACTTACCCCCTGACTGCTACTTCAGTATCATCTAATTCCCTGTCACAAATTTCCCACCTTCCTTTCCTTATCTCTCCCTTTCTACATCCCTTCCTTCCACTTCACTTTCTCCCTTTCTTCCTTCCTTTCTTCCTTCCTCTCTCCCACCCCTCCCTCCCTTCCTTCCTCTCTTCCTCCCTCCCTCCCTTCCTCCCTCCCTTTCTCCATTCCTCCCATCCTCCCTCCTTCCCTCCCTCCCTTCCCTCCCTCCCTCCCTCCCTCCCTCCCTTCCTTCCTTCCTTCCTTCCTTCCTTCCTTCCTTCCTTCCTTCCTTCCTTCCTTCCTTCCTTCCTTCCTTCCTTCCTTCCTTCCATGGCTATATGACTTATAGTGTTTTATTTAGACAATATACTTGCTGTATGGTAAAAAAAATAAAAACAAATAAGAAAGAATCATGATGTTACAGAGGGAGAATAATCAAAAATAACCAAATACAAAAAAAAAAGCTACTTGGGGAGCATGTTAAGATTGTCAGAAAATTTTCTGAAATGAAAAAAAGGGGTATAAGACTCAGCCTGGGAAGATGTGTGTGCACACAGGCACACGTGCACATGTGTGTGTGTGTGTGTGTGTGTGTGTGTGTGTGTGTTTAACATAGGGCTTATGGAAGATGCTGAGGCTTGAAAGAGAAAGAGAAGTAAGCCATCTAGATAGAAACAGGCACGTGCTAATAACGATGGTTCAAATTCAAGGAATTGCCTGGGTATGTGGGTGTGAAAGACATGGGATATCTAGGAAATTACAAACAAAAAGTTCAAAATGATTGAATGTTATGGTTTAAGGTTGGTTCAAGGGTGGAGATGGGTGAGGCGATGTTTCAGTTGGGAAATTTAGGCAGAGAACCTGCCCGTCCAGAGTCTTGTTTGCCAGACTAGGGATTTTTGGATTAGCTCTTACAGGCAGCAGAGCTCCCAGGCACACCCTATGCTACAGTCCTGCCCAACTTGGCTTAGTTCTACAGCCACTCCAGGCACTTTTACAACTTTCTGCCATTGTTCACTTTGCTTCTGCAGCTCCCAATGCCCGCCCCACCTGGCAAAACTCTATTTATTGTTCTCAATTGCATATTTGACAGCACAGAATTATCTTTAGTGAACTTGGCACGCATTATATACCATTGGCCCCCTTTCGGGAATGTTCCGAGAACCGGTCATGAACATTGCTGTTGTGTTGACTATAGGGATACTGTTAAAAATGATTGCTGTCCTGTTTCACAACACATCTCTTTAGGTGGGCACTAAGATAATGTCTCTTAGAATAAAACAGAGTTAAATTCTTGTTGGCAGAGATTGGCAAGCTCCCCGTGGCGTATTCGATATGCCAAAACAGTAACATTAACAGTAACAATAACAGGTCTCATTCCCCTGACCCTGAAAGAAGCCTTCAATCGTTGGGAAAGACGAGTAAGGAGAGGCTGCTAAAATCTCAGGGCTGGGACAAATGGAGACATTACTTGTGCCTGCTTGAGTAAATCGATGGACAACAGGATGACAGTGATACAGTGAAATTCTTGTAGTTGAGGTTTTGTAGTTGGTCATGTAAATCTTAGCACTCTGATTCATTCCAAAATACTTTCTTTCCATAAATTAGATCTGTGACCCACTGCCAAACAGAATTTTATATTTTAATATGAATACCTGATGCTATTCATATTTTTCTAGACTAACCTTACCCTGTCATCAATTATTCTTTTAATATTCCTATGATAGACTGGTTTTCTCAGTTTTAAACAGATTGTGTGAAACTGAGAAATCTGAATCCATTTAGATCAACCAGAGCTACAAATAACTAGACAAATAAACAAGTGAATTACCATTCTTTAGCATTCTATAACCTTTCCTTAGTGAAGCCTACTTCATTGTTCCAGCAAAGTTTCTTAGTGTCTTCACAGAATCCCCATGACTCTCAGCTTCTTTATGTTGGTTTCTCTTGTATTGCTTCACATATAATCTCCTCAAGGTTTGCCCAACCCATTCAAAAATTTCCTCATCAAACACAAGAAGTTTTAATGCCCCTGTTATTTTCCAAGACTCTAATACTATCGAATGTTAATGACATATTTACTGCTTGATGTACTAACAGATAAATTCACAGATAATGTTTACTCATTATGAAATACAACAAAACCTGAGGCTAGAGAGATAGTACAGTGGTTAATGTGCTTTCCTTGCATGAATCTGTCCCCAGTTAATCCCTGGCACCACTTAAGCGCTACCAGGAAGGATTCCTGAGACAGAGCCAGGAGTAAGCCCTGAGCACACTGAGTGTGCCACCAAAATGAAACATACAAAAAACAAAAGCTTAAGTCAAATGAATCTGAGTTCTGGGAATGGGGGCTAGAAATAGAGTGGCAAGGTAAACGTAACTGTGTTTCACATGACCAATTCTTATTTGAATCCTTGGCAACACATACAGTTTCCTAAGCAGCACTACGGCTTACTTCTGAACAGAAAGACAGGGATGGTTTTGAGCAAAACTGATGTGTCCCCAAAACAAACTAAAGAACAACTCCTTTCCCCATTAAAATGAGTTCTGTGTTGGGTTCACACCATTCAGGAGTTGCCTAGTCCCAAACTGGGGTGCATATATGTAGGATAACACTGGGTTTGTCCTTTTAGCCTTGCCGCAGGGAACTTAGTTTACCTAAAAGCAATGTCCTTTCTGTATGGACACAGGAAGACAGGTAATATTACGCTTTGTAACTTGGGAGCTGATTGACTCCAATAATATTTACTCTTGGGCATCTGCATTCTCAACTCAGTTGCCCTTAGTTCCTAGAACCTAAAAGCAAGGTCTCGACCTGGGATGGAATGGACGCAGGGCAAGCTGTGAGCTACCCTGGCATCGAAATGGGCCACATTAAAGCACCACAATACTCAACTATAGGTTGAGAGCATGGTCATAGAAAATTCTGTCATGATCCAAAAGTAAGGACGAGACTAAGACCCTGCTGGGGTTAGGAAGACTAACCTGACCTGAGGACTGTGGTCTGGAATATATAGTGAACGTCCTCAGGAAGAACCAAACTTTAAGTTTGATATATCTCTTACTGTGCTCAGACAGAATGACATTGCTATAAATATTAGAAGTAGATTTACTAAACTATTTAAGTGGGTTATTAGCTGAGGAAAGAAGAAAGTGACACACCCTGGATGGGATCTCGTCCTTAAGCGGATCTCCTAGTAATCTGGAGAAATCTCCTTATATGAGATTTTGTTAATCTCCTGGAGGAGGGTCTTACCCCTCTTTGTTGATTTGTTAATGTTCAACCCATCTTTTTGTCACTACCCTACATGATTGCTATATAAACTAATACTGTAAGAGAAGTAGAGGGAGAAGACACAGAAGCAGAGCACAGGGAGTCATTGGAGCCAGAAGCAGGGGGAAGAAAGAGCACAAAGCGAGTGAGAGTCAGAGTCAGAAGTAGTGGTCAGAGTCAGAAGTAAGGGTCAGAGACAGAAGTAAGGGTCGGAGTCAGAAGTAAGAGACAGAGTCAGAAGAGAGATCAAGAAGGGCTCCAAAGAGAGAAGCAGAAGGGCTCCTGAGAGAGAGATCAGGAGAAAAAAGATCGGAAGAGACCAGAGGAGAGACGACAGACAGAGAGAGGTCAGAGGAGACCAGAGGAGAGACTATAGAGACAGAGGCACAGATAGAGAGAGAGACAGAAGAGAACACAGTGGCACACACAGAAGCAGAGCACAAGGAGGAGTCATCCAGATCCAGTCCATACACAGTGGTGAGAGACCACCGAACATGAGCAGAGAGAGAGGGAGAGAGAGAGAGAGAGAGTACTCCGTCCTGAGAGCCCGCAAACAAAACACTCACATATCATCGCACCCTCCCTCACACGTGCGTTTATATTTTTACACATACTTTGTGAAATCCACCCTATCTCTACTTCTCTTTCTATCTCTCCTTTCGTATTTGCAAAATAAAGGTATGTATTTCAGGTTTTTCAAAAATAGAGGTCTTGGAATGGGGTGAAAAAATAGTAAAAGAATAGTTGTCTTGAGCTCTCGAGATGAATGATTTATTTATTAAGAATATCTTGGCTGGGGCTGGAACGATAGCACAGTGGGTAGGGCATTTGCCTTGCATGAGGCCAACCCGGGTTCAATTCCAAGCATCCCATATGGTCCCCTGAGCACCGCCAGGGGTAATTCCTGAGTGCAGAGCCAGGAGTGACCCCTGAGCATTTCGGGTGTGACCCAAAAAGGAAAAAAAAAAGAATATCTTGGCATCCATACCTGGAAGCCTGCTTCATGAGTGGAGGGGAGAAGACAGATGGTATAGAGAAGGAACCACTAAGAAAATGATGGCTGGAGGAATCAGTCAGGATGGGAGATGAATGCCAAAAGTAGATAATGGACCAAACATAATGATCTCTCACTGTCTGTGTTGAGAGCAATAATGCTCAAAAGGAGAGAGAGAGTATGGGGAATATTGTCTGCAATGGAGGCAGGGGGAAGGTGGGAAAGGGGGGTATACCGGGGATATTGGTGGTGAGGAATGTACACTGGTGGAGAGATGGGTGTTTGATCATTGTGAGATTGTAACTCTGACATGAACGCTTGTAACTATCTCGTGGTGATTCAATAACATTTTTAAAAAAAGAATATCTTGGCATATGAATCAGAACTTCTTAAACATTTTAGATTCACAAGTCCTTTGCATGACATATACACACATATATACACAATATTTAACACAAACATAATAATATAATAGTGATGAATGAAAATCAAACATTAAATTATAATAAATTATAAATTAGTTGTAGGGACCAGAGAGATAATATGACAGATACAACACTTGTCTTATGCACAGCCAACCCAGGTTGGAATTCTACCACAGCATAAGGTTCCCAAAGCACTGCCAGGATCTCTGAGCAGAGTCTGGAGTGAGCACTGAGCATAGCTAACTGTTTTCCAAAAACCATATGCAGTCCGGGGAACTAAACCCAGGTCAGCTGTGTGTAAGGCAAGCTGATCTATTGGTTCAGTCTCTAAAACAATTCTGTATAAGATTCTGCAAGACGCCCACATTGTTCTGTGATTCTAAATGGGGTTATGACACACAGTTTAAGATGCTAGAGTTTAGACAGCCTCCAAGACCAGGGTCAGAATCCAGTACACTTTTGGACATGGAGTTGAAACACAGAGCAAAAGCAAAGCAATGGGCAGGAGATAAATAGGAACAGAGGCAGGACACCTGACCATAGGAACAGAGTGACGCAGGAGAAATATTCTGAGCTCCTACTGAATTATGGCACTGGAGGCTGTGTTTAGATGCAACAAAACAGAGAAATGCAACGACCTTGACGGAACATAAGTTCTTAATCCTCTGACTAAAAGCTGCCATCTGTTTTTAAGAAAGACAAGGATAGAAAATCAGGATTTGGAAACTCTCTTATGAAAGCAGGCATGAAGACACTGATTGACAGCTTAAATTTGACAATTTATGGGAGGCATATCAGTAAACATCCACGTCCTTTTCAATACTTCACCGTGTACCCACCATATACACCCTTCCCGGCCCCATGGGACATATCATGGCCCTGTGGAAACTAAAGAGCAGAAAATTGTCTTACCCTTTGATAAATTAGAGAAACAAGTCACAGGCGGGGCAAAGTCTTTTTACAAGTTCACCCAGGACCTTGGTTCAAGGTTGGTGAAACCAGAATAGAGTCTTTCTGACTCATGGTCAATAGAGCACAATATCCTGTTTCTTTAGCTTTCTCGGGAAGCTTTAGAACAATGCCAGCCAGCAGCTGAAGAAGAGTGAAGCCATTATGGGTGTTTTATTGTGCTCATCTGCAATGACTTCCTGTAGTTTGGGGGATAAAGTTTAAACCCAATGGCACAATTGGTTCTACCTGCCCAGGCAATAGCACTCCCTCCCTCCCAACAACCTTCCCCAGGGGGCACACAACTGGGATGCTTCTGGGACACTGACCCAAATTCCCACTCCTTCTTCAAACTCATACAGTATCTGTCAAGTTCTCTCTTAACTCTTATGTTTTTGAGTATATCACATTTTGCTATCGTGCTTTTGAATATTTGTATTGCTTTTACCTGTGAACTATTTAAATAACCTTCAATTTTTTATAATACTTAGATGGAAATGAAAACCCAAGAAAGAGGTTCCGTGTTTACTGCTGGATCATCTTCTGTTCCCCGGGAGTGAGGCCTAATTTGAGAGGCAGGGTATTTTCTTAGGCTAACAACACGCTCAAACAGGGAATAACTCATCTATCTTTGCAACCCTGACACATGCCTAAAATATATAATATAGTAGCCAAATGAATGGAAGATTGAATGAATGAATGAATGAAAGAATGGTCGTATATATGGATGAATGGATAAGTTACATAAAACCTAGAGGACACAACATTTAAGAAAAACAAATCAGCATGCTATTATTTCAAACAATTAATCTGCTATAAATAAGTTTATGGTTTATTTTATCACATATATTTTTGTAACCCTTGCTGAAATAGATGTGGAAGTCTCATATGAAGTGAAAACAAAGATATATTTATATGAACCCATTTCGGCAAAGCCACAATTGAGCATTTTTCCTAATTTACTTCATTAATTATCTCATTCTCTGGAGTCACAGGAAGCTCTTTTTTATTCTTGTACCTTGTGTATTGTTGAAACATTTTTGTTCTCAAAAATCTCTAGGGACTATACCTACTGTGTATTGATTGTCCTTATTCTAAACTATGCCTTTGTAAAAAGTTCAAATGTCTTTTATTATTGAGTATACAATAAATTGGTTGCAGCAAAGGTGAATATAGAGCAGATCACCATTGACTTTTGTTTCAGAAAGAAGAACAAAGGAAGCCAAGCAATTATTTCTCATATAACAGATTTAAGACAATTTTGTATAAAAAAAATGTATAAACCATTTAGTGAACAAGGGGTTTGTGTACATCAAGGAAAGGTGAAAAAGGGGAGAGGAAGATAGGCAGCTTATGAGAATGGCAAAATTGTTATTATATTAGGGATCAATAAGGAGTTGTTCAGAAAATTTCAAGTAAAATATTACCCGTGTCATGGTTTTCAGTCAAGAAAATTAAATTGAATGGTAAGAATACGATAATCAGTTAAAATGTATGGATATTTTTTAATTTTAGGATTTTTTTCCTTTGTGATGAAAATGTTAGTGAACCAAGAAGGACTTCAGAGCATTTAAAAATAAAGTCATTTGGTGAGTTTTAAAGTGAATAAACTATAAAGCACTTTAAGTCTAAAAAGTGATTTTTAAGGTTGGACAGAGAAGTACATGGATAGAGTGCCTGCTTTGAGCACAGGAGAATCAACTTGGATCCCCTGCACATGCTTCCCTGAGAAAGATCGGGGGGACCTCTGAGCATCAGTGTGTTCAGTCTAACAACAAAACCAGAAGCAAAATTGGAATATTTAGGATGTGTGGAGTTTTAAATAACTGCATAGGAAATGAAAAGATAAAACATTGGCAGGCAGGGGCTGGAGCAATAATATAGTGGGTAGGGCATTTTCCTTGCATGCAGGTTCGATTCCCAGCATTCCATATCATGCCGCAAGCACCTCCAGGAGTAATTCCTGAGTGCAGAGCCAGGAGTAACCCCTGTGAACCACTGGGCGTGACCCAAAAAGCAAAAGTAAATAAATAATTAAAAAAAAAACATTCGCAGGGGAACTGAGATAGTTTGACTCTACTTTTTTTTTTTAGATTCTCCCTTCTTCCAATATCCCTTTTTGAATCCTATTTCTTCCTCCTCCCAATTCCCCATGACAATGTTGAACTAGAAATCAAGGTAAAAATTCAATGCTTTAAATTAACTCCTTGTGTGAACCTCGATGAGTCGTTCAAATATCTATACAACTGGCATACTCAACTTCTTCTAGTGGTCTCACTCTGCGATATTTCTTCTCATAATAGGAATATTCACCATCAATAAACACTATTCTTTATGATCTCTTCAAATGCCCCAAAATATAGACTTGCCAGGCAAAAGTTTTATACAGCTGGTAAAACCGGGTAACATGGATTAGATGATCTGAGATTAGATCTATATAATAATAAATGCATATCTGTAAGAATTTATAGGCAATAAAAAGACATCTCACTCTTACACAATAATGTAGACCATATTCCATGGTGTGTCACTGAAAAAAGGATGCATCTCTCTCTTTCTCTGTACAGTATTCCTAGGAATAATTATCCTGTATCTTCAACAAGGGATTCTGCACAAGGGGTTCCCCAGAGGCTGGGTGAGCCGACCCAGCCCTGGCAGCCAATCTCCACTACCCCACCGCTGCCATGCTCCAGGCCACTTTCTACACGATCCAGCCAAGCCTCATGCATGAGTGAACATATTTCTGGACTGTGCGGCCACAAAGTGGCCACACAACACAGCATCATAATGGGAAATATATATATGTATATGTATATATATATATACGTATATATATGAACACATAGTTTAGAATAAGGACAATAAATGCACAGCATATATGGCATATATGCTGTGTATTGCATATCTATCTATCTATCTATCTATGCTTCTCGGAGAAACCGGCAAGCTATTGAGCATATCCTACCCACATGGAATATTCTGACAAGCTCCCCGTGGCATATTCGATGTGCCAAATACAGTAACAATAACAGGTCTCATTCCCCTGACCCTAAAAAGAGCCTCCAATTGTTGGGCAAAACGAGTAAGGAGAGGCTGCTAAAATCTCAGGGCTGGGATGAATGGAGATGTTACTGGCGTCCGCTCGTGTAAATCGATGAACAACAGGATGACAGTAATACAGTGATCTTCAACAAGTTTCCTTATTTTTACCATCCCACAGAAATACTCTTTTTTTTTCTTTTTTTTTTAAATTCTTTTATTAATTCACCATGTGGAAAGTTACACAGCGTTCAAGTTAAAGTCTCAGTTATACAATGAATACTCTCTTTTTATGGCTTACTCTGATAGGATTTCAAGTTTCCCTACCCTTGTCAGATCCAGTTAATGGCCCTGTGAATTCCCAGTATAGAAATGTATCTTATAAAAAAAATTTCTTTCTTACCCTCCATTTATCCTCTCTCTCCCTTCTATTCCAATATAGGAATGTATCTACGGTCTTTTGGCAACACAAGATATCCATTGTTATCATGTTACTTTAAGCACTGACCCCTGATCCTGATTCAATTCCTAAATCATTGAAATATGGATAATCCCATCCCAAAGTTAAATCATATCTCGTTCTATTTACTTGGCAGATGGGGAACTGCCCAGCGTAATCATTCTCATTCCCAATTTAAAAATACCTAATCAATGGATAGCATCTTCTGTTCAGAACACCTCATTTCATTCATTTTCCACAGCTTAAATGCTTGATGAATTATTCAGCCAAAAAGGTTAAGTCATTATATAGCTGAGAAGCATCATAATAATATAGCAAGATAAATTAGCATCTTAATTGTTCGGGTACTTATTTAATTAAATACTCTTTATATTATCAAAACAACGATCCAATGGAAGGACATTTTACCTCATTCTAAATTCAGATCATCTTAACTATTTATTTGATTCTAACAGCATATATACAAGAGTATTCTCCTGAATCTGTGTAGTGTCGCAACAACATCTACTAAAACTGAACCTACTTAGGCATCATTTGTTACCAAATTAATATGAAAATTTTTAAGTGTCACATAAATCTAATGATGAATAATTATTTCTTGCTACTAGAGCAAAGAAGAAAAATAGCATGTTGATTTAAATTGCAGTGGGAGCAGAATACCATTTTTTAAATTGAATCTACCTGGCATCTCAAAACTTTTTTCTTATCTTTGTTCCTGGAAAATAATTTCATTTATCTTTATTTACCTCTCTAACATTGCTCTTTTGAAGTTAGTTGGAGAAATACATCTATCTTCTTTTTCAAAAGCATTACAACAGGCAGAAGTATTTAGGAGAATAGTTGCATTTCATGTTAAAATGCATCATGAAAATAATACCATTTTTAACTAAGATAATAAATATGTCGAAAGAGAAATAGATTGAAAGATAGAAATGTGATCAAAATGTAATTTTTTTTTCATTTAGGGCGAATCTAGGTGGAAGGTATTTTATATTTACTATTTTTTTCAGATGTTTATGTTTGAGCTTCTTCATAATAAAGTGTTTAGAGAAATATTTTTTAAAGGAGTAATTTATCCTTTTTACATGTTCCTTTCACACTCCAGCATTCAGTATGCTGTAAAATTTGTTCTCCACTGATTTGCAAATGGACAAGGCTTCATATTACAAGAGTGTAATTAGGGCACCAGTTTAGAAATTTGGCTGTCAGTGTTTAAAAAGGAAAAATATTTTACTTTGTGCTGTGCTCATCAAAAGACAAGATGAAGCACACTCTTTTGTCATGATATTTTTGGGTTGTAACCTGATAAAGTTTGAATTCAGCTAGCTCCAGCCTACTTTTGTAGACTAAATTCTACCCCAAGTACCACCAGCAAAGATGAGCTTTTGCTATAAGGAGCAAATATGCTTAATATTGCAAACATGACACATATAATCCATATTATACATTTTTGATAATAAAATCACAGGGAGAAGCAAGTAAAGGAAAGGAAGTCCTATAGGGAATCATACAGTATAGCAAGAATGGAAGGAGAATGTTAGGAAATGAGAAAAAAAATACTGTGGATAACATTTAACCTCTACAAATTCATAGCCTACCAAAAAAGACTTATAGAAAGAATATTCACATATAATATCTAAAATAAATGAATAGGAAACAGTCACTTGATGGTTAAAAGTAGAACATTCTCCTTTCCTTTGATGCCATTTATTAAAGTAATCCCATGCATGAGTCAGTTAAAAAAGAAAGTTGTTTCTCTACTTTTAATTCTAAGGCCAATTATTGGTAATACAAGAATGTATCACCTATCTGGTTACCTTTTTAAAAGTGATATGCTTTCCTGGCTATCTGAAAATGCTTATTGTTATCAGGGACAGTGTCTAGACGAGCCATTGACCTTCTACTTACCACGACCTACAGTGTCATTGGTATATCTCTAACTGTCAGACAGCAATAGTAGACATTTTAAAAAGCATTCAACTTTTAGTGGAATGTACTACCATTCCACCAAATTTCTTTCCGTTCCCTTTACTTTTAAAAATTCTTTGGGATTGATTACAACAGTCAACATAAAATAATTTATACTTTTCCTTTCTCCAAATAAATTCCATCAAACAAAAACATGAAGTTAAAAAAAAGAAACTTGAAAAAAGATGTTAGAACCATTTGCAATACAATAAGAATACAATGAGAAGAAATTAAAACTTGGCCAGATTTCTGCTCATATGTGAAAATGTCACAGATATCTTGTATGAGGGACAAAAGTTTGGCTTATTATTATTCCTCAGATAACTTAAATGGTTTTTCAGCCAGAAATATGAGAAGTACTTTTAAGATTTGGACCGCAACATTGAGAACAGAATTTCATTTTCTCTGTATTGCAGCAGTGACTTTAATAAACCTAAGGTAATTTTAAAAACAAATTTTATCTTAGTTATTAATGCTATTTTAAGCTTATAAAAATTTGTTTGTAAATATTTGTTACTTTTTTGTTCTAAACATCTCTTAAATACCTAGGCTCATAATTTACTAAATACCATATTCTATATTCTTTTTTTTTTTTTTTGCTTTTTGGGTCACACCCGGCAATGTGCAAGCATTACTCCTGGCTCTGCACTCAGGAATCACTCCTGATGGTGCTTGAGAGGACCATATGGGATGGTGGGAATCGAACCCAGTTCAGCCACATTCAAGGCAAATGCCCTACCTGCTGTGCTATCATTCCAGCCCTAATATCACATCTTTTAATCTCTGTCTGGAATTCCTTGTTTGGTCAGCTCTGGCTTTCTCTGTCTGAATGTCCTCTTTTCCCCTCATGTGGAATTCAAGAGAGACTAAATTCTAGATGGTGATCAAATGCCTCAGTAACTCATAGTCATGATCAAAATTTCCACTGAGCCAAATAACTGCATTACTTTCGGTGACTTCTTAAAAGGTAATAAAATATGCACACCGCATTTTATTATTTTCTGTAACATAAAAACATGACATAAAGTCCTTCTGTCTTCCTCTCTCCCTCTAGCTTTTCTTTTCCTTTTTCTCTTTTTTATTCCTTACCAATTTTATTCAATAATTATATAGAGTTACCAACAATCTGATAGATTACATAGTTGAACTATAATGCAGGATTATATTCTAAATGTGAAATGATACACCACGCAAATTTATTCCTGTAATCATGTCATCTATTTTGCCCATGTTTTCTTTAATTATCTCTAAAATTTAGAAAGATTCTTGAGTTGTATAAGCCACTGCTTAAAATTCCACTTTGTCGCAAGTACAGACAGGCAAAGAGAAGGACCCCCATGACAAAGATAGTTGGAAATGATCACTATGGATAAAAACTGCATGCTGAAAACAGGTAAAGAAATGAACATGAACACCGAACAACGAATCTCTCAGTACCTATATTGCAAATCACAATTCCCCAAAGGGTAGAGAAGGAGACAGAGATAGACAGATAGACAGACAGACAGAGTGAGAGTGAGAGTGAGAGGAAGAAGGAAAGTGTCTGCCATTGAGACAGGCTTGTGGGGAGGGTGGCAGGAGGGAAACTGGGGACATTGGTGATGGGAAATGTGCACTGGTGGAGAGATGGATGTTGGGACACTGACCATGATCAGTTTTGTAAATCTGTATCTCATGGTGTATCACTGTCATCAATGTCATCGTTGTTCATCGATTTACTCGAATGGGTGCCAGTAACGTCTCCATTCATCCCAGCCCTGAGATTTTAGCAGCCTTTCCCAATGATTGGAGGCTCTTTCAGGGTCAGGGGAATGAGACCTGTTATTGTTAATGTTTTGGGCATATCAAATACACCACAGGGAGCTTTCCAGGCTCTGCTGTATGGGCGGGATACTCTCGGTATGCTTGCTGGGCTCTCCGAGAAACTTATCTATAATGATGTGCTTCAAGGTCCAGGAATATGTTCACTCATGAGTGAGGCTCAGCCCAAGCAAGTGGAAAGTGGCCTGGAGCGTGGCGGTAATTCAATAATAAATAAATAAGAAAGGTTTGTAAGAATGAAAAAAATACATCTAACAGAAACTAACACTATATTTACTACCAAATGGAACAATTGGTGTATTTTGAGAGTTGGTAAGAGAGCAGTTTACTTTTCTACTCTTTCCCCAGATTCCTTTCAAAATATGCTCCTATTGTCCTAGAAAGAAAAATGGAAGAAGCAGAGGAAAGGGAGGAGGAGAAAATTTAGTGTAATTAAACTATGAATAGTTGAATAATTCTTTATTTTATATCAACAGCTATAGTCAAACAGAGTACTCCAGGAATCATCAAAGAAATGTTGATAAAAAGCAATGGAAGACCCAGTAACTAATTCATGGTACATAGAATTATAACAATAACCTAGAAATAGTCACATTTACACATTTTAATTGCCTTTGAATTTGATATTTTCTTAACATTTGTTTTATATTAAGCTAGATCAGATATTAACAATTAATGTAGCCTTTGTTATCTGAGATACAGGAAATTGTTGTCATTTTTATACCTTTTGGTTACATTTTTTTTGTGATGAGTCTTTCTACTCATCACAATACATTTTAAGAAATAATTTGGACATGGGGTTGGCATAATAGTAGTTATCCATCCTCTTGCATCACTGTATCCATGGAAATATAATACTGGATCTGAATATAAGTAAACTGTGAACATAAATGCCCCAGGGTTCCTTCTCATCTCCTAAACAAGCTGTTAGAAGATCATGACCAAGGCCACTGGCAGCATAAACAAGAACCAAAGATCTGGCTGTAGGTGGCACCATCTGCAGCAGGCTAAAACTACCCTTTAACAATCTGCTAGGCAATTATGTAGCTGGATGGGGTACATTTGTAACTAGTGAAAACCATGAATGAAGAAATAAAAGGAAACAATATCTATGCTATTTCATCTGCTTGGCATGGGTTAAAGTAAATCTTTATTCCCAGTAAATTTGTACAACCCTCAAGTTGGGATTGTTTTTGAGTCTAAGATATGGTAGAATCATTTGGTTCAATTAAGCTTATGGTAGCTGAAGAGTTTTAAACCTATATAACCCTATTCGTATGTGTGGTTTCTTACCTAGCAACATAAAGTGAAGCCATGAGAGTCCCAATTTATTGGACAAGTATGTAATTTGGAGCTAAGGAGACACAGTTCCTATTTTATTTCCATCCATCCTCATTCTTCTTACCCACTCTTTGCTTTATTCCTTGGAGAAGATGCAGCTGTGGAGATGTGGTATTACACCCTTCCTCAATTTGTCTCACTCAACCACAATATATCATCTTTGAAAGAATGTTTGAGTATAAAAATTATTTTTCAAACATCTTTGACTCATTGACATGGCTATACAAAGGACGTATCTTGGGCTTGTACGTCATTCCACATAGTATTAGAGATGTTTAAAACAATTTCAATAAGGTTGAGCTTATGGCATGAGACCACAAGAACAGACTAAAGTTCTTTAGGTCCATTGGAATAACAGATAACTATAGTTTAATCAGACACCATTATAGATCTAAATGAATCTAAGTGGTAATCTACATATAACTCCTAATGAGATGTGTGTAAGCAATGAGACAAAAAAAAACACTGTCACAGATTTGGGCTTGGTCCAATATGCATATTGAGAACTGATTGTCTTATTCTACTAAACACTTCTCAGTGGAGTACCAGAGGGAAATTGGGGAACAGAAGAATTCTTGTTACCATGGAAATATGGTCCTCGGGAGTCCCTTTCAACTGTGATTTCAAAAAAAAATACTCTTTTCTCAACTTAGAAATATTAACTAAAAATATTAACTAAAAATCTCCTTAAGCATTTGAGCTTCTTTGGGGAGATAGGAGCTTGGGGGAAACTTTCTAGAAGAAATGTGAAAATTTCCACAAGTCTGAGGTTTCCAGAAAAGAGCATTGGTCCAGAGGATGAGACAAGAGAAGTTGACAGAGAAGCTTGAGGAAAAGTATCGGCTTTTTCTTTCAACTGAAGTGTTATCTCATAGAAATCATAGTTGAATCTATTTTGCTCCCTATGTTATCCATTATATAGAGCTGGTCTTGGCATGTTACAGGCCCTTAGCATTGATGACATGCAACAAATTGAAACAAGATGACTAACATCCCCCAGGATAAATGTCTGATCTCCAGAAAACCAAAGTTTCTCAGGCCCTTCAACTGGTGACTCATGGATGTGTCCCTCAAATTTCTAAAGACCCGAAAGATGGCATATTCTGTTTATTTCCTCAATCCATAAGGTACATGGAGGAAAATGTAGGCAGAACCCTCCATGACATTGAAGATAAATGCATCTTTAAGGATGAAACACCACTGACCAAGCAAGTGGAAACAAACATAAACAAATGGGACTACATTAAACTTAGAAGCTTCTGTACCTCAAAACAAACTGCAATCAAAATACCAAAATACAGAGAAATCCCATGGAATGGGAAAGGATATTTATCCAATATCCATCTAATAAGAGATTAATATCCAGGATATACAAGACACTAGTAGAATTTTACAAGAAAAAAACCTCCAACCCCATCAAAAAATGGGGAGAAAAGATGAACAGAAGCATTCTCAAAAAAGAAATATAAATGGCCAAAAGGCACATGAAAAAAAAAATGCTCTACATTGCTAATCATCAGGGAGATGCAAACCAAAACAACAATGAGATATCATCTCACACCACAGAGACTGGCACACATTCAAAAGAACTAAAGCAACCAGTACTGGCATGAATGTGGCGAGAAAGGGACACTCTTTCACTGTTGGTGGGAAGACCGACTGAACAAACCTTTTTGGAAAATATATGGAGGGTGCAAACAAGCACAGTAGAAATGACATCTGCACCTGTATGTTCATTGCAGCACTCTTCACAATAGCCAGAATCTCGAAACAACTGGAGTGCCTGTGAACAGCTAGATGACTGGTTAAAGAGACTTTGGTACATCTACACATGGAATACTATGCAACTGTTAGGAAAGATGAAGTTATGAAATTTGTTTATAAGTGGATGGTCACGGAGAGTATCATACTAAGTGAAGTAAGTCAGAAAGAGAGGGACAGTCATAGAATGACTGCGCTCATTTGTGGAATATAAAATAACATAATATGAGATGGACACCCATGGACATTAGACACAGGGCCAGGAATATTGCTCCATAGTTGGAAGCCAGTCTCATAAGCTGGGGGAGAAGGCAGCTGAAATAGAGAGGGGATTACTAAATCAATGATAGTTGGAGGAATCATTCAGGATGGGAGATGTGTGCTGGAAGTAGATAAAGGACCAAACGTGATAGCCTCTCAGTATCTCTATTGCAAACCATAATGCCTAGAAGTAGAGAGAGAGTATGAGGGAAATCATATGCCACAGAAGCGGGGCGGGAGAGGGGGGTGTTGGAAAGGAGGGTGTGTAATACTGGGGACATTGGTGGTGGAGAATGTGCATTGGTGGAGGGATGGGTGTTTGATCATTGTATGATTGAAACGCAAACATGAAAACTTGTAACTGTATCTCAAGTTGATTCAATTAAAAAAAGAGGTAATGGTGGCGTGAAAATAAATGTAAGGTACTGAAGGACCGGATAAGGAAGGAAAGGAGAACAATGACCATAGTTTGCTCAGACGCCAATTTCCCTGAGTACAGTCAGGTGATTGTATTTAAAAGGGAAATCTTACCTCATCTCTGTCCTCGCTACAGGGATGTGGATTCTCCTGACATAGTTTTCATGACCAAACTTAGTTCCCAGCTTTGCTTCAACAACCCGCCTAGAGAGAGTCACTAATAAGAACTTGCTATTAGTCCCATCTCCTTTAGGATTGATTGTGAGATTTACCCAGTTCCTTCTAATCATCTGCCCCACATCTCTAATTGTGTATACCCTGATAGTTGTAGATTCTGCTTCCTATTATTGTTAAACAGTGTGACCCACTCTCTACTGTCCATGGCAAAGCCCTCCCCAAACCAAAGCATCAACTTACACTTTCTCTATTTTGGTGAATGCCCAGCTGCAAAATAAAATTCATCAGGTAGCAGTGTTACTTAGAGAATTGCAGTACTGTTAGAGCCAACACAGGCTTTCTGGACTATACCCTATGACAAGAAGGAAGGAGGAGATACTTAATTACCAACAACTGGAAAAGATCTTTAGGACTGAAATCTACAAGATTTTAGAGCTATGGAAACTTCAAATGTGGGTTCTTTAACTTACCAACTGTGTAACCTTGGCAAGGTCTTCAGTCTTTTTGAGCTTCAGTTTCTTCATCTATGATGTTCATACAATGATATTTTTCTACATTATAATTGTGTCACAATGTTCCATGGCCAGCATTAGCATGTATTTAGCTCATACTATGATCCTTTTCCCTCCAGAGAGAAAAAAATTGTCTTTGAATTATTATCTTGTGCTGTGGCTCTGTTGGGGCTAATAGAAAACAGATCAACTGAGATCTGGTGAAGTTAAATGAAAAGCTATGGTAACAATATATTAAGTTAGGATAGCAGGGGAGAGAAAAGCACAAAGAACTCAGAATTTGAGAGATTTAACCCTAAAATGATACAAGATTAGTTATAGTCTTAATTGTCTTTTCTAAAACCATGTCTCAACAGAGCCCAACTGGGCTGCACCAAACTAGTGACTGTCTCTCATATTCACCCAAGATTTAGCCCATCTCAATAGCAGATATGGTGTCTGCTCTTGATTAAACTGTTTCATTCAAGGACAACCGAGAAATTATAATCCTTGCTCTGAAGAGTTCAAATATAGAAATTTGGATGACACGTGCAATAATCATATGCAATGAGTTATGATATCATGTAGTAATTGCTATAATAAAAGTATGAAAAAGGTAGAAAAATTGAAAGTTGAATTAATTTAACCTTTCAAATCTTCAGTTAAAATGACAGCTGGAAGTGGATGTGCATTAGACAAAAAATAACTACCAGTTTGTAAAAACGTCATCGGAAATGGTAAACTCTAAGTCAGCCTGATTAATGGCCTTTGAGCTGGTCAATAATACTGGGTCAATACTGAATAAAAAAGGATGATAAAGATCAATGAGAGGTAAGGCTTGTGATTATGTCTAAATCACTCCCCCAAATGCTGTACCAAGATCCACTAATTAAGCTTGATCATATTGTGTGGAGAATGATAAGTATCGTTATCCCAAATAACAATTTGAAATACCAAAGCTATGCTCAATGTGAGACCTGAATACATCCTCAGGCACAGGATTGCTAAACAACACTTGATTTTATATCATTGTAGGCACACCTGGATGAGAGCATCAACAACTCACTAATGATACATGCTTGATATTCCAGTTCTATATTTTAACAGCTGGATGAATTGAGTGACTTAAAATTTTTGAGCTCCAATTTCTCTCTTCTTCAGGGTATTGATCTGTCTACACCCCCCCCAAAAAAAAGTTGTTTTAACATTGGAATAAGTTAATGTTTATAAATCCCTGCAAAATGGCAAGTCTTTGTTAAATGGGAACCATTATTGTTGCTGATATGGCATTTTGGGGGTGACACTCACCATATCCTGATCGGTGCCAAAGGCTGGGACAAGTGACAAAGATCAGGAGCTGGCCTTTGGGACAGAGAAAGCTATTTCTGACTTGAGTGGTTGCTATGTAGCAGGTACCGTGCTAAGTATTTCTGTTTGGGATTTAATTTTTCTTCCTCCATTTATTGCTTAAAATTTCTCCAATGCTCATGGAGAGTATCATGCAAGTGAAATGAGTCAGAAAGAGAGGGACAGACATAGAAGGACCGCACTCATTTGTGGAGTATAGAATAACATCATATGAGGCTGACACCTAGGGACAGTAGATACAAGGGCCAGGAGGATTGCCCCATAGCTGGAAGACTACTTCATGAATGGAGAGGATAAAGAAGATGGAATAGAGAAGGGATTACCAAGAAAACGATGGTTGGAGGAATCAGTTTGGATGGGAGATGTGTGACTAAAGTAGATAACAGACTAAACATGATGATCTCTCAATGTCTGTGTTGCAAGCTACAATGCCCAAAAGTAGAGAGAGAGTATGGGGAATACTGTCTGCCATGGAGGCAGGGGGAGGGTGGGAAAGGGGGGGATATACCGGGATTATTTATGGTGGGAAATGTGCACTGGTGAAGGGATGAGTGTTTGATCATTGTGTGATTGTAACCCAAATATGAAAGCTTGTAACTAATGGTGATTCAATAAAATTAAAAAAAAATTCTCCATTGCTTCAATGGAGCAGGTAGAGCGAGTGTTCAAGACACTTGTCTCTGAATTGGCATCTCCTTCTCAGGAGCAGGTGCTGCCAAGGAAAAGGATTCCCTGCTGCACCAGGGCTCCATGTAGGCAGGAGAAGCCAGTGTCATCATTCTTGGAAACTCAGAGTGGCAAGCAGGAAGTCCACTTGGCGGAGTCCTGCAGTGTAGGTGAGGTGTCAGATGTTGAGCTGAAGCTCAGAGGCAGACTTCAGGAGAGAAGGGAAAAATCAACAGAGCAGGACCCTTCTTGTAGGATGAGTAGATTAGGATGAAAGTGTAAAGGTGCTCACTGAAAGCTACATAGAAATACAGGGATTTCTATGTACATAGAAATACTGTGTACATAGAAATACAGCAAGTTATGAGTACATGAGAAATGTCTCTTCTGATGCATGTGAATGTCAGAATCAAGGGTCCAGACCATTAGCACAAAAGAACAGCAAGTGAACTCAACAACAGTGAGTTTGTTTTAATGTTGTTTTACTCATGGCCCCAGGACTCTGATATTATTAATCTGTTCCCAGCGCATCCTTCTAAATGTTCTTGGAATAATGGGATTCCTGGAATTGCTTCATTAAACTGAGCTGGTGTCAATCATTTTCAGTAAAATACTCAGGAGGAGTATTGCAGGGTAAAGATGCTTCTTGCTATTTGTCATGCTAGTGGTTAGGAAGGAGATAAAGGTGAATGGACATACAGTTACTAGCATAGCGGCAGTTCCTTTGTAACTTTATAGGAACTCCTTTATTATAGTTCATAATTATTTATCTTAACCTTTATCCATTCTCCCTATATAGTATTTATATCTCTTGAATTAGGTCATCTTTGTTGAAGGTCTTTGAATTGTAAGAAAGCTCTGCTGAAATCCAATGTGATAGAATTACATCCATCTCTAATCCATGTGATTCAGGTACTGCATTCCTCTCTGACGTGCTCTTTCCTTCACTTGGTTCCAAAATATGCCAATGTCACAGTGTAAATTATTGGTTAGATCATCTACCTGGAAAAGGGTCTTTTCTGTACCCTCCTGCACAGTAGCGTAGCTAAGGCAGACCTTCAAAACACTCTTCTCATGAATTATTTATAAATGGCTTCATAGAGGGGGTTGCTAAAACTATCATGCTGTTTCCCTGTCTTCATTTCTCTAGCCCCAGCCTTTCTCCAAGAGGGCAGAGGTCGTGCCTGTCACCTAGTCTAGCATTCTGAGCTTTCAGAATAAGGAGGGACCCAGTAAAAACATATTACATGAATGAATAATGAATGCTGAGTTCTTTTGTTGCTTATTTTTTGGTGGGGAAACATCTAGTGGTGCTCAAGGGTTACTCAAGGCTTTGCACTCAGGAATAAACTCCTGGCTGGCTCAGAGGACTATGTGAGATATTTGGGATCAAAACTGAGTCTGCTGAAGGCAAGGGACACTGTGTCTCTACCTTCTGTACTATCTCTCGGGTCTGAATGTCGCATTCTTTATTATTATTATTTTTATCATCATCGTTATCATCATCATCATTATTTATTATTGAGTCACCATGAGATACACATTTAAAAAGCTGTTCATGACTGGATTTTAGTCATACATGTTCCAACACCCATCCCTCTACCAGTGTTGGTATCCCACCACCAATGACCCCAATTTCCCTCCTGCCACTCTCCCCCGAGCCTGTCTCAATGGCAGACACTTTCCTTCTCTCTCTGTCCCTGTCTCTGTCTCTGTCTCTCTTTCTGAGTGTGTTTGTCTATCTCTGCATCTGTTTAAGTCTCTGTCTCTATCTGTCTCTCTCTGTCTCTATGTCTCTGTCTTTTACTGTCTGACTCTCTCTCTCTCTCTCTCTCTCTCTCTCTCTCTCTCTCTCTCTCTCTCTCTCTCCCTCTCTCTCTCTCTCTCTGACTCTGTCTTCCTGTCCTTTTGGGCATTAAGGTTTGCAATACTATTATGGTATTTGCAACATATCCAAAAAGAGAACATTGCATTTTTATGAAAACTTCCATGCTATAATATTCACCTTCCCATGTTTCTCTTCTGTGGCCACTATGAGATCTTAGTGGAAGCCCAGCTTGCCCAGAAATTAACCAAGAACACATGGATAAAGCTCCACATTTTTACTCCCCTTGTCAAGCTACATTTGTTGCTGGAGAGAAGGCTTCAGCTAGCAAGCTCTGGGGAAGGAGCTAGAGCCTGGAGGGTTACACCGCTCTCAGAAAGCATTTGGGACCAGGTTGTGGATTAAACCTCAATTTCTTTTCTTTTTCTTTTTTTCCTTTTTTGCTTTTTGGGTCACACCTGGCGATGCTCAGGGGTTACTCCTGACTCTACACTCAGGAATTACCCCTGGCGGTGCTCGGGGGAACATATGGGATGCTGGGAATCAAACCCGGGTTGGCCGTGTGCAAGGCAAATGCCCTACCTGCTGTACTATCACTCCAGCCCTTAAACCTCAATTTCTGCTGCTTCCTACAGTTTACTGCTGCAGAAACCAAAAGAAGGCATGAGTGCCCTTTGTTTTGACCTTTTTATTTGTTTGTCAATGGAAAATGTTAAAATAAAATATTGCTCAATATGGTATGATAGAATCCTATGGCATAAAAAGACCTCAGTATTTCTCGGTGCAACCTCCTATGCAATTTACGTTTGGCTTTTCACTTTTCACATTCAGAGCTGCAATGATTAGTTCTTTTGAGCAATTGTGGCGTGGAGACTTTTTCCTGCTCTCTGCTCTCGCGAGAGCAAGGAAGGAGGGTCTGATATCCTCTCTGGGATGGAGAAGGCACGTCAGGAACAGAGGTAGCTCAACCACACATGGAGGGCGCGGTGTCCGCCATATTATGAGGACCACTGATGGGGTTTTCAAGCTTGCAATGATCCACTATCTGGAAGAAATCTCCCTGAACTTAGTTGTTAACGTACAGAAATCCAAAACCGCGCGGTCGCAATAGTGGCCTCATTTTTCTTCACAATAGGTCTGACTCTAGTGGGGTACTCCTAACAATAATAGTGAGGTGTGTTTTGAAATATTGAATGTAACCAAAGTAAACAGAAAGTAAAGTGAAACTTATCAGTTACAAGGCATGGGGTCGGGGGGGGGGGGGCGGGATAGGAGGTGTACTGTGTGGGTTTTTTTTTCTTTTTTTTGGTGGTGTTATATGGGCACTGGTGAAGGGATGGTTGTTTCAGCATTGTATAACTGAGACTTAAGCCTGAAAGCATTGTAATCTTCCACATGGTTATTTAATAAAATAAAAGTTTTATTAAAAAAACACACATGGAGTGAAAACGTGAGCTGACTGTCATGTTGAGAGGATTTAAAAATGTGTAATATAAGAAAATTCTGGGTTGCCTCATCACCTCCAGGCAGGATCGAGGGTCCAAAGGCAAAGAAGGAATAAAATAAACCCCTAGAGGCGGGACAATAGAGATAGTTCCGGGGGTGAGGGGAGGACAGGGGGCTCGGGAGGGGGGAGTTTTTACCTTTCATGTGGACACAGCCCCAGGACAGTATATGATCCACTAAGCAGTGCCAGCAGTGACCCTTGAGCACATATCTTGGAGTAACCCTGTAGGTAGCACTGTAGCACTGTCGGAACCAGTAATCTCCATTGTGAGACTTGTTGTTACTGTTTTTGGTATATCCAATACACCACGGCTAGCTTGCCAGGCTCTGCTGTGGGGTGGGATACTCTTACTAGCTTGCCAGGCTCTTGGAAAGGTACAGAAGAATTGAACCCTGTCGGCTGCATGCAAGGCAAATGCCCTATCTGCTGTGCTATCTCTCCAGCCCTCCTTCTAGGTATGGCTCATTTTTCCAACCGCCAGAAAGGTAAAGGCTAGTAGGATGTAAAAACCAGACTGTAGAAGTAGCATTTTAATTTCTGAACTAAATCTAAGATTGGGTCTGAAGTTCTTTTTTTAACTTCAACCTTTACAAGATCAGGAAGTTCCTGGCACCTCTATCTTCTGCAAAAGAGAGATCGTGGCATGAGCGATTGTAGAGCATGTGGCTTGCATGTTTTAGAACAGGCCTATGTACCCAGTGTCCTATAGGTTCTACAGAGACCATTCAGGAGTGGTCCTTGAGCACAGAGCTATGAGTAAGTCCGGAGCACCCCAGAGTGTGGGCCAGAAACCAAGACAAATACAAAGGTAGTGATCCTTGGAATTTCATGATATACTAATAAAATAAGTGATACCTAGCAGTTGATATTTTCTTAGTGACTCTGATTTTTAAGTCCACCTATACACAGTCATAGACTATGAATTACATTATATAATACATATTTGGATTACAAATTAGATGATCATTATTTAAGATATAGTGGGGTAAAAGGGTAGCTTTTTAAAATTATTTTTAACCCTATCTACTAAATATAGATTTGGGCAGTTTGCATGAGATGCAAAATCATGTCCTTAATCTGTAGTAGCTTTATTCTCTTTGAAGATAATGACAGAATTATTCCTAATGTTTGGGACTAGTAATAGCTAGCACCCATTGATCATCGTCAGACAATACACTTCACCCTTTGCATATATAAACCTCAAAAAAGTTCAGTGAGCCAGACAGTACTGCCATCAACTTTTATTTTTTATTTATTTATTTTTTTTTGCAGATGAGAAAATAGAAAATTTAGCACCATTCCATGGTTTATACTTGGGAGGTCAAAAAAATTAAAAAAAAAAGATCTTATACTGCCTTCTGTTCTCTAAGACCCATTAACTGCCTTGACAGACACCACCAAGCATGCAGTAGGGAAATGGTAACTCAGGCACTATACAAAGCCAAGTTCCAGTGTATGTGAAAGACCAGTGCAGAAGAATGAACTCTACAGGGCTAAAACGTCATATATAAAAAGGGAGGGAGTGGAAAATAGAAGAGAATGCAGGGCTAAACCATGCACATGTGAGAAAGAGTAGAGAAAATGTTTAATTTTTATTTTAAAAGAAACAGATGTTTTTATTTTTTTAAAATTTGAACGAGACAGTGTGATATTTAGGCTGTGATATTGGAAAAACTTCTATATTGGAAGGAAGGAAAATTAGATGCAGGAAGTGCAACAATGATATGGGAATGTCTGAATGAGACATAGTGAGAAACGGAGCTAAGGCAATGCCTCTGGGAATGGAGAAGAAATAAGCCCAAGATAAACAAGAGAGGTCAACTCTGTCAAACTTCAGAAATCATCTGATTTTAGGGATGTTGATTGATTAGGCAGGAAAAGAATCAAGGGTAACTTCAGGTTTTGAGTGAGAATCAAAGGGTAAGTAGTTATATTTAAAGTGATGTATATTCTGCCATGAAGTCAAAGCTGAGAGGTTCCTAGGAGTGTGAGTTTTTAATATTAATTTCCTCAAGCTGAGTGAAAACTCTGATCTGTGATCTAATATTAGTTCTGTAAGAGCATGTCACCTTTCCTGTGAGAATGAACTCTGTATTATCAATAAGTATCATTGGGATTCTATTTCTCAAAGATGCCCATTTCGCTAAGACTTTGTCTAGTTTTACAGATTTGGATCAGATTGTTAGCCTCTGAAAAACAAAACATGCTTATGAGATAAGTAAACAACTTATTCTGACTTAAATGAAAACAAGTGAAAGGTTAAAGAGTGTCATGCTGTGCCCCTCTCAGGAGCCCACGGCATTTTGTCATAGTGGGGTGGCAGTGAAGTGCTCAAAAACATCCTAAAAGTTGAGTTCTCCGAAAACTAATGCAGGTGTCTAGGTCAAATGCAAATAAAGAGCTATGCAAATTGAGCTATACTTGACTTCGAAATCAGATGCTTAAAAACATTTCAGGAAAGTGAAGTTCTAGTCTCACAAAATTCCCCAGTCCTCATTATAATATGTTTCCCATTTGTGCCTTTCATTCAATGTACTAAATGCATGATGGGGCTCCAGTTAAGTAGATTTAGAAGCTGATTATGCTGCATTAAATGTATTCACTTCAATTTTAGCAAGAATTTTTTTTCCCTTTGAAAGGATTTCTAAACCCCCAAACTTTAAAAAGCAAGACAGCAAATGAAATACCTTCTGTGATGCTATACCAAGATGAGAAAAAGGAGTAACTTTATGATATTCCACGAGGAAATGTGTCCTTACATCTTTGATTTAAATAATGGACAAACATTTCAATTACAATAATCACTTTTCCTTTATATTTGACACCTTCAATACACATTGACTGAGCTGAGGCTCAATTTTTCTTGAAATACACATTTTTTGTTAGACACATATGATGTTCTCTTACAATACATTTGATGATCGACAATTAAGAAAAATATCAAGGAGATTATGTTTGCAGGTGTTAGAAATGTTGTTACCAATCTTGGCTCTGCTCTAAGAATAAGTGTTATCAAACTGGGTCTCAATTAATTTTCTCTTCTCTAAAATAAAGAATCAAATTGTATTACTTGATCCCTAAGTCCCTCCTGACTCTGAAAATATGTGATTTTCAGAACATTACTTGAATTCTATTTTTTAATCTGCTTATATAATCCTGTTTTCAATCAGTTTCTAAATAAAAATAAGGGAAATGTTCTTTTCTTTTTCCAACAGCGGTTGTTTCGCTGTTGGCGTGGATGTGGAAAGAAAGGAACCCTCCTACACTGCTGGTGGGAATGCTGACTAGTTCAGCCCTTTTGGAAAACAATATGGTCAATTCTCAAAAAATTAGAAATTGAGCTCTCATTTGACCCAGCAATACCACTCCTGGGAATATACCCTGGAGAAGCAAAAAAGTATAGTCAAAATGACATCTGCACCTGTATGTTCATCGCAGCACAGTTTACGATAGCCAGAATCTGGACAAAACCCGAATGCCCGAGAACAGATGACTGGCTAAAAAAACTTTGGTACATCTACACAATGGAATACTATGCAGCTGTTAGAAAGCATGAAGTTATGGAATTTGCATATAAGTGGATCAACATGGAAAGTATCATGTTGAGTGAAATGGGTCAGAAAGAAAGAGACAGACACAGAAAGATTGCACTCATATGTGGAATATAAAGTAGCAGAGAGGTATGAGCTAGCAATGATGCAGCCTCTGGCAGAAAACCCTCTGGACTTAATCACTAAAATATAGAAATCTAGAACCTCGCAGCCGCTACTGTGGCCACATGACCTCATATCTCTTCATTCTCAGCAATAAAAAACAAATTGTCAAATGCTTCCTTTCCAGCAGGTCCGACTCTGGGTGGGGGAAACTCCAAACAATAATAGTGAGTTTTTTGTTTGTATGTAATCAAAGTAAAGAGAAAGTAAAGTGAAATTTATCAGCTACACAGGCGGGGTAGGGGGCTGGGGGTGGGTGGGGGGGAGGTTTACCGTGGTTCTTGGTGGTGGAATATATGCACTGGTGAAGGGATGGGTGTTTGAGCATTATGTAACTGAGACTTAAGCCTGAAAGCTTTGTAACTTTCCACATGGTGATTCAATAAAAAATAAATTAGGGAAAAATATAGGGGAAATATAATCATTGGATTTATGAATTTGTCCATTTGAATGTATTTAAGAATTTATCATCACACATGAACAATGTCATACACTTGTCAAAACTATGGAAAAAACAATAGTTTGTAACATGGTAAGGTCAAATCCTGAAGGAGTCCAAGAAACAAATATCAGAAGAAATAAAAGATTGGCCAAAAAAGAAATTTCAAGTACACATCTAGTATGTCATAATTTTTTGTAACAAGAGTCACTTGGACTATACACAGTAAGGAGGACTCTTTTTATGATGTTTTTTCAATTTTAAAGAAATGAAGCAAATTTCCTTTAAATAGGATTCAGTTTCTAAAGCTTGCATGCATGATTGATAAAGTAATTTTTCATAGTGCACTGCAGTAAAAACACAGATACTTATATTCTAGCAATGTCATTGCTTCATTGTATATGATGTCCTATTTTACAATAGCAGAATTCTAAATTGTAGTTAGAATTAATGCAAAATAATTCTCAAACGCAGAACAAATAAGTATTTTATCCAAACACATTGTTCATGAGCACCCAAGGTGCTGCTGGCATCCCCAATTTTTCAAATATTTGTTGAGCACCTTCAGTATATAGATTAATTCTTCCCCTGTTCTTGTCTTATTTTCTTCTTTCAGAACTACCAAATTGATCTTCAATTCGATTTTCATTCTTTCTCTCATAGTTTCTGATGACTTTTTGTCATGTATTTTGAGATTTTTTTTTAAAAAAAGAACATTCAATAAACCTTTATTTTGACTTTCTTTAACGTTGGGCAAATATTTTAAATTCCCAAGAACTATTTCTTGCATCCTGATGGCCTCTATTTAATAGCATCTTCACTTAATTTTAGGTATACAGAATTTCTGTGAGTTGTTCTAATATCGACAAGACATTTCTAACTTCTCTATTTCCAAATCCCCTAATTTCCCTTTTGATATGCTGTCATTTGTGTGGATTATTCCCTCATAATCCGGATACCATTTTATTATCCTTCCACATTTACAAATGAAGCAATAGTAAGATTCACTAAAAACTGTAGGCTTAGATGCAATTTATTTCCCAAAGTTATCATTTTGCACACACAGGTTTAAACTCCCTATGGTGCCCCACTTACCTTTCCTCCAAAGCTAAAATGTGAAGGGAGTTTCTTTAGGTGATTGGCATTCACAGTATTTCCACTATATTCTCTAACAATAGCTTTCAGCTTTACGGCAACAAAAATCTTTTGTATTTCATGAGTTGTTGTTTTGACTGGGAAAGAAACACTTTGCAGGTATTTTTCAAACAAGAATAAGAAAAAGGACTGTCTACTGGTAATAGTTGCTGGAAAAGGCAATCTCGAGAGTGCCTAGATGCTGACACACAGGAGAAATTTTGGGCAGTTCTAGGGACCTCTGCCCCTTTACTGACCCTGGATGGACAGTACACTTATTATCTTTGTTTCTAGATTTGTGTGAGGATATATCCCTGAAGCAGAATATAATGCTGAGAGCACCTGAACAGTGTAGCACTGTAGCACTGCTGTCCCGCTGTTCATTGATTTGCGCGAGCGGGCACCAGTAACATCTCCATTGTGAAACTTATTGTTACTGTTTTTGGCATACCGAATATGCCACAGGTAGCTTGTCAGGCTCTGCCGTGCGAGTGAGATATTCTCAGTAGCTTTCCGGGCTCTCCGAGAAGGACGGAGGAATCGAACCCGGGTCAGCCGCATGCAAGGCAAACACCCTACCCGCTGTGCTATCGCTCCAGTCCCTGAACAGTGTATATGACCAAATTCAGTTCACCATGCTCTGTAAACCTCAAAGACTGAACAGTACTTGGAAAGAACTGAGGCACTTGACACCAGAGACAGTCTGAGAAAGTTTCTTTGGTGATGTTACAAGTGGAGATTCCCTGGGTGGCTTCTGTGCAATGGGACAGGGAGAAGAGGCATTTTGGAGATAGATACCTGCCACTTTCTCACGACTCACCCAGGCTCACCCTGTCACCCAGGGAAGCTCGTGGGAAATTGAGGACTGATGAAAGTTTTCTATGAGCACCTCCACAGTACAAAGGCTTCTGCCCCACCAGCCCCACGAGGCAGCTGTCCAGCTGTGTCTAGAGCCCTCTTGCTCTTCCCAGAGGGGGAATGATTCTTGACACAGGATATGACTTGGGGAGCCAGGGACTCCCAGTGCAGTTTGGAACGGCTCTTTGCAGGAAAGGAAAGTCAGTCATAATCTTACCCACGTCTGTTGAGTGCCTTGCCTTTCCTTCACAGAAAAGCATTTCAGGAGGAGCTGAGGAGTGAAATAACGAACTTGATGGAGAAATAAAGGGAGGTAAGGAGAGAGGTAGGGGAAGGCTCATGCTCCAGGAAACACGAGGTTCTCAGAGAACCCGTACCCATCCCAGCGTTAAAGCATGTACATGCAAAGGTAGCATCTCAAGATGAAAGATGCAAGGGGCAAGTGTGTGGACAGCAGGGGTCCAGCAGCATGGATAAGGGCAACAAGGGTGTACAGGCACCTTGGCAAGGGCAGCAAGGGCCTGGGTGGCTTCTTCCTCTGCCAAATTAGTTTATCTATGCTTTTTTCAAACTGCCCTCCAGCCCCTGTCTGTTGCTAGGGTGGTTGCCAGGGTGGGTCTGTTTGAAGTACCATGGTCTTGTTTTGGTCCTTGGTTACAAGCCCTGTGTTTCAGGTGGAGCCTTCTCTCAGGGTCCAGCTACCCCTTCCCTCAGGGATCCATGTTTAGGTAGGAAATTCTGCATCCCAATAGCTTTCCTGGCTTTGTGTCAAAGGCCCCCATGCCTTGGGGAGGTTCCGGTTTCAGAGAGATTCCCCCAACATACATTACTGAGCCTGCCTATAGTAAGTACACACCCTCTTACCAAGATGCATTGGTTTGATATTTTTCTGCAGTCTTTTTTGATATCTGTGCTTGGGGGCTGGTTTAAGGCTATAGCTGGCTTCGATCCCAATGCATATGATGCAGACCTAAAATCAATACTCTTAACTTTGTCCTCCTCAGTTGAGTGCACTGATCATGGGCATCTGAAAGGCAGGTCAGGTTTGTCACCCACCACAGCATTCTCAGTACGGATGCTCCAAGTTGATGGTAGTGCAGTGCTTCCTTTTAAATTATTATTGTTTTAAATTAGCCAATACTTTGTTGAGAACCCATGAGAAAATTCAAGTGGTAGAACACAAGTTCGGCATGTGCAAGACCCTGGAGTCATGCTTCTAACATGGCAGGCAACACCATCAGGGTTAGCATCAAAATGACAGCCCCTCATGAATGAGCTGAGCATCTTGGAAGTGCTCCCAGCTCCTCTATCCTTAGGTCTGCTGGGAGGGGTGTGTGGGGTCTGTGTGTGTTACTTGCTTCTTCTTTCTTCCTCTTTCTTTTGTTCCCCCTCTTTCTTCCTCTTCCTCCTCTTTCTTCCTCTTTTTCCTCTCCCTCCTCCTCCTCTTCTTCTTCTTCCTCTCCTTTTCCTCCTCCTCCTCCTCCTCCTCTTCTTCTTCTTCTTCTTCTTCTTCTTCTTCTTCTTCTTCTTCTTCTTCTTCTTCTCCTTCTTCTTCTCCTCCTCCCTCCTCCTCCTCCTCTTTCTTCTTCTTCTTCTTCTTCTTCTTCTTCTTCTTCTTCTTCTTCTTCTTCTTCTTCTTCTTCTTCTTCTTCTTCTTCTTCTTCTTCTTCTTCTTCTTCTTCTTCTTCTTCTTCTTCTTCTTCTTCTTCTTCTTCTTCTTCTACTTCTCCTCCTCCTCCTTCTCCTTCATCTTCATCATCTTCTTCTTGTTGTTGTTTTTGCAGTGTAACAGATTTGTATGTCTTCAAGTCACTGAGACTGAGCTTTTTCAAGTGTTCTATGCAAAACTAACTCTTCTGTTTTTTAACAAATGGATTTTAAGAAGGCTAATTTCGGTCTTGTGATGTTTATTTAAAGCAACATATTCCTTAGACAGCATATTTTCTTTGTTTTTATTCTATATCTGTTGTGGGTTTGTTAACCTTAACTTTTTTACTTTGTGATAACTTGAAATTTTATAGTATATATCTTAACTTGCCACAGTGTTTCCTTGAAGAGACACTATACTGTTTCCAGTCTTGTATGAGAACTTTACAACAGCATGGTTCTAGTTTTTCCTTCTGTGATATCAAAGTCACATAATTTACACTCACATAAATCATAAAACTGACATTATATAAATTACTTTGTTTTTTTACAGAATGGTCTTGAAAGATAGTGGTAGGAAACTATTAGTTTTACACTTCCATTTGGCAAAATGTCCTTTCCACTCTAAAGACTTATTGATTTTTTCCTTTTTGTCCTCACATTGTAACCATTGTGATCCCAGAAGCTACACATACTTGGTTGTGGTGCTTGCACACTCAGTCACAGCACTTGCCAGCAGCACACTGTGAGGTGGTGGTGCTCACACTAGTATTTGAAGGGTCGGGCACACACTTTCCTGCAGAGTCTGCTCACTCTTCAATGCAGTCAGCCTTGGGGTTGCACCCTTTAGCTATGATGCTCCCACACACCTGGCTATCGTTTGCTGGAGGTTATACTCTCCATGTTGGACTGTGGCCTGAGAGACGCTCAAGTTTTGTCATGTGATGATGAATGGGAAGGAATGGGAGTGAAGATAGATGGTCGGCAACTATACCACCTCCGCTTCGCTGGTTACATCATTCTGATAGCACCATAAATGAGCCAAGCGGCACAGATGCTGAATGACTTCGACTGTGAGTGTGGAAAGGTCGGACTACAGCTGAATCTCACGAAAATAATGTTTATGAGAAATGGACTAGTTCCTGACATTCCATTTGCTCTCAATAAAATGAATATTTCCAAATACAGCAGTTATGTGTACCTAAGTCGAAAATTCAATGTGATGAATGACTTGGCACCTGAGCTGTGCACGAGGAAGATAGCGGCGTGAAATGCCTTCAAGAGCATTGAAGAAGTGGTTAAGAGGATGAAGAACCTCCGGCTCCAGGCACATCTTTTTGACTCCACCGTTCTTCCTGCACTAACATATGCCTCAGAGACCTGGGACCTATGAAAACAGGATAAGAACACAATTCAGGTATCCCAAAGAGGAATCAAAAGAGCTATGCTTGGGATATCACGCTTCACTCAAGTGAGAGAAGGAATCCGGAGATCTGACCTCAGTTGATGATTGAGAATCAGGGATGCTGTCTCATTTGTCAAGGTGTCGAAAATCAGATGGGCCCGACACATAATGCTATTTGGAGACAACCTCTGGACTAGAGCTGTTACAGACAGGATTCCACAGAATGTCAAAAGAACGTGTGGACACCCACCTACAAAATGGTCAGACTTCTTCATCAAGAAAGTTTGAATGAACGTTTTGAGGCTCTTCATGTTCCTGGAGTGAGCAGAAGCCATTGGGCTACACTAGAGAGTGACAGGGAAGAATGGAGACATTACTGGCGCCCGCTTGAACAAATTGATGAACAACAGGATGACAAGTGATACAAGTGATCTTCAATTTCATTGATCTTTCTATTATTAAGTACAATCTACTAATGCATGCCAATAAATATTTCTCTGACTTTATGTATATTTCAACAGAAGAATTTTACTTAAATCTTTCTTGTATTTTATGTCTTATTCTCTAAAGATACCAAAATATTGATATTTTATACCCTTCTATGATATTACATCCATGTCATTACAAAGATGGCTTCAATTCATGGATATTTTTGCTTCTTTCATAAGCAAATATTTTGAATTCTATGCCAAATATTTTAAACATTACCTCCTTAGAGCTGTATGATGTGTGTTATTATAAGTACTTTGAACATTGTTTCGGAATACCGTTGCATAACTTGCAAATAGTATAATCCTTTTGAGTCATGCATTTAAATTTATGTGACATCAAAGCAGAACAAACTCTAGGGCTGATATTTCTCTCTGATGATAAAAGATCTTCATGAGTACACTACCCAATGCCTATGACTCCTGTGCTTTCCAAGTTAGGCAACAAGCTCTGTTCCTACTTTATTTGAGTATTACCAAGCACTGTTACTTCTAACCCACTGTGCTTTCTGAAAGTGGGAATCAAGCCCCCTGGGCAGTGTTAGGGTCTGTGGTCCTAGGAACAAGACATTGCCAAAAATGCTAGCAAGGAAGTTCTTTATTCGCGCCAAGCACACTACTGGTTAACCTGGGTCCCTTGCACAGTGAGTGACCCCATCTCCTGCAAGCATCCCCTTTTATTTCTTTACTTAGGTTTGGACCTTCCTGCCTTGGATGGGCTCCGTCCCAGGCCCTTAGAGTCGTGTTTTTTTCTTGATTGGCTTATCCCTTCCTTGCTGTCTTCACCTGCTGACTCAGATACCCAATTTGACTTTCTTTCCCCTCTTTGACTTTCTTTCCCCTCTTAAGGCTATAGCCTGCCACTTTGCCTTTTATGATCCTGCACCTTTACTTATTCTTCTGCTTTCCCAGAACTTATGCCAGTGATTGTGTTAGCTGGGTTAAAGATAAACCCGGATATCCTGTCCAATATCCCTGCTTAGCATTAAATCGTTACAATGTGGGGCTGTGGCTAATACGGAGTCCTTAAAGTTAGTTAGTTCAGGCAGCAACGGAACCATTCAGATCCAGTGCAATTAAATGCTGAGAGTTGTCTCCAGTGCAATTGTAGGGTAGGAGATTTCTGCTTGTTTGAAGAAAAGTAGATGTTTAAGGCACACTGAGTGGCATTCTTTTCTAAAGAGAATGGTAGATTAAATTAGGGATACTTTGATACTTCTTTCAGTGTGATAATCCTTTTCTCACATCTGGGTTTTTTTCTTGGTTTTTTTCTTTTCATTTTTTGGGTCACACCCAGAGATGCCGAGGGGTTACTCCTGGCTCTGCACTCAGGAATTACTTCTGTTGGTGCTTGAGGAACCATATGGGATGCCGGGACTTGAACCCCAGTCGGCTGCCTATAAGGCCAATGCCCTACCCGCTGTACTATATCTCTGGCTCACATATGGGTCTTTTCTTAAAGGCAGGCACCTACCAATATTCAGTTGAATCCTAGGTGAGAGTGATCTGCAGTTCTCTGGAATTCTCAACACGATAATCAACTCACCATCCAGCATTCTGCTGTGTGATCTCTTATTGATAGAGTTTCCCAAACTATCCTGTCCATCTCTAACTAAAGGAGTATCCTAAGTTCTTCTTGGATCACCATTGCTATCATTGTACACTGGAAAGTCACTAAAGAAAATAAACCAAGTTCTCTGACAGCTACATAGTATTCCATTGTGTAAATATATCAGAGTTTCTTTAGCCAATCATCTGTTTTCGGGCACTCTGGTTTTTTCCATATTGTGGCTATTGTGAACAGAGCGGCAATGAACATGGAAATGCAGATGTCATCTCTACTATACCTTTTTGCCTCTCCGGGATATATTCCCAGGAGTGGTATTGCTGGGTCAAATGGGAGCTCAATTTCTAACTTTTTGAGAATCGTCCATATTGTTTTCCAAAAGGGCTGAACCAGTCGGCATTCCCACCAGCAGTGAAGGAGAGTCCCTTTCTCCCCACATCCACGCCAACACCGGTTGCTTTTGTTTTTGGGGATGTGGGCCAGTCTCTGTGGTGTGAGATGATATCTCATTGTTGTTTTGATCTGCATCTCTCTGATGATTAGTGATGTTGAACATTTTCTCATGTGCCTCTTAGCCATTCGGATTTCTTCTTTGGAAAAGTTTCTGTTCAATTCATCAGCCCATTTTTTGATCGGGTTGGCAGTTTTCTTCTTGTGGAGTTCAACCAGTGCATTGTATATCCTTGTTATCAACCCTTTATCGGATGGGTACTGCATAAATATCCTTTCCCATTCTGTAGATTGTCTTTGTATTTTGGTCACTGTTTCTTTTGAGTTGCAGAAGCTTCTTAGTTTGAGATAGTCCCATTTATTTATCTTTGTTTTCACTAGCTTGGCCAGTGGCGTGTCAGCTTTGAAGATACCTTTGGCTTCAATGTCGTGGAGGGTTTTGCCGACCTTATCTTCAATGTACCTTAGGGATTCTGGTCTGATGTTGAGGTCTTTAATCCATTTTGATCTGATTTTTGTACATGGTGATAGATGGAGGTCTAAGCCCATTTTTTTGCATGTAGCCGTCCAGTTTTGCCAGCACAATTTGTTAAACATGCTTTCCTTGCTCCACTTCACATTTCTTGCTCCCTTATCAAAGATTAGATGGTCATATATTTGGGGGTGTATGCCAGAGTATTCAACCCTGTCATGAAATTTGCATATAAGTGGATCAACATGGAAAGTATCATGCTGAGTGAAATGAGTCAGAAAGAAAGAGACAGACATAGAAAGATCGCACTCATATGTGGAATATAAAGTAGCTGAAAGGTACAAGCTTACAATGTTGTGATTCCTGGCAGACATTTCACTAGACTTAGTTACTAAAATACAGAAATCCAAAACTATGCTGCTGCTAGTGCGGCCTCCGGACCTCATATCTCTTCATTCTCAGCAATGGAAAACAAATTACCAAATGCTTTCTTTTCAGCAGATCGACTTTAGGGGGGAGAAACTCCAAATCAATAATAGTGAAATTTTTTTATTGAAATATTGAATGTAATCAAAGTAAAGTGAAAGTAAAGTGAAATTTACCAGTTACACATGCGGGGTGGGGGGCTGGGGAGGTGGGGGGAGGGGGGAGGTATATTATGATTCTTGGTGGTGGAATATGTGCACTGGTGAAGGGACAGGTGTTTGAGCATTGTATAACTGAGACTTAAACCTGAAAGCTTTGTAACTTTCCACATGGTGAACTAATAAAATAAAATAAAATAAAATAAAAAAACAAAGGAAAGAAATAATAAAAATTAGAGCAGAAATTAATGACATCGAAACCAAAAAAACAATCCGAAAGATCAATGAAACAAAGAGTTGGTTCTTTGAGAAAATAAATAAGATTGATAAACCGCTAGCAAGTCTCACAAAGAAAGAAAGAGAGAAAACTCTAATAAATCGAATCAGAAATGAAAAGGGGGACATCATAACAGAAACCAGTGAGATTCAAAAGATCATTAGAGACTACTTTGAAGGTCTCTACGCCACAAAAAAGGAGAACCTAAAAGAAATGGATGGATTCCTTGATTCCTATAATCTCCCAACACTGAAGAAAGAAGACCTGGAATACCTGAATAGACCCATCAATGTTAAGGAAATTGAAACTGTAATCAAAAACCTCCCCAAAAACAAAAGCCCAGGCCCAGATGGTTTCACTGGCGAATTCTTCCAAACATTTAAAGAAGATCTATTGCCTGTTTTCCTCAAACTTTTCCAGGAAATTGAAAAAACAGGAACTCTCCCAAACAGTTTCTATGAAGCACATATCTCCCTAATACCAAAAGCAAACAAAGACACCACTAAGAAAGAAAATTACAGACCAATTTCCCTGATGAACACCGATGCGAAGATCCTCAACAAAATACTAGCAAATAGGATCCAACAACTCATCAAAAAGATCATACATCACGACCAAGTGGGATTCATCCCAGGGATGCAAGGATGGTTTAACATTCGGAAATCAATCAACATAATCCAGCATATCAACAAAAGTAAAGATAAAAACCATATGATCATATCAATAGATGCAGAGAAAGCATTTGACAAGATCCAACATCCTTTCATGATGAAAACCCTCGCCAAAATGGGGTTTGGAGGAACTTTCCTCAAGATAGTCGAAGCCATCTATCACAAGCCTACGGCAAGCATTATCCTCAACGGGGAAAAACTAAGGGCCTTTCCTCTGAGATCAGGCACAAGACAAGGATGCCCACTCTCACCACTCCTCTTCAATATAGTACTGGAAGTACTTGCGATAGCTATTAGACAAGAAAAAGAGATTAAGGGCATCCAGATAGGAAGGGAAGAAATCAAACTCTCACTATTTGCAGACGACATGATACTATATCTAGAGAAGCCTAAAACCTCTACTAAGAAACTCTTAGAAACAATAGACTTATACAGTAAAGTTGCAGGCTACAAAATCAATACCCAAAAATCCATGGCCTTCATATATGCAAACAATGAGGCAGAGGAAAGGGACATGAAAAAAGCAATCCCATTCACAATCGTGCCCCAGAAAATCAGGTACCTCGGAATCAGCTTAACCAAGGAAGTAAAAGACCTTTACAAAGAAAACTACATAACGCTACTCCATGAAATCAAAGAGGACATGAGGAAATGGAAACATATACCCTGCTCGTGGATAGGGAGAATCAATGTTGTCAAAATGGCAATACTCCCTAAAGCATTATACAGATTCAATGTGATCCCTATAAGTATACCTATGACATTCTTCAAAGAAATGGATCAAGCAATCCTAAAATTCATATGGAATAACAAACGTCCAAGGATAGCTAAAACAATTCTTGGGAAAAAGATGATGGGAGGCATCACCATCCCCAACCTCAATCTTTACTACAAAGCAGTAACAATTAAAACAGCATGGTACTGGAACAAAGGCAGAGCCGTAGACCAATGGAACAGGGTGGAATATCCCTACACACAACCCCAAATGTATGACCATCTAATCTTTGATAAGGGAGCAAGAGATGTGAAGTGGAGCAAGGAAAGCCTCTTTAACAAATGGTGCTGGCACAACTGGACAACCACATGCAAAAAAATGGGTTTAGACCTTGACCTGACACCATGCACAAAAGTCAGATCAAAATGGATTAAAGACCTCAACATTAGACCACAAACCATAAGGTACATTGAAGACAAGGTCGGCGAAACCCTCCACGATATTGAAGATAAAGGTATCTTCAAAGGTGACACGGAACTAAGCAATCTAGTAAAAACAGAGATCAACAAATGGGACTACATTAAACTAAAAAGCTTCTGCACCGCAAGAGATACAGTGACCAGAATCCAAAGACTATCCACAGAATGGGAAAGGATATTTACACAATACCCATCAGATAAGGGGTTGATATCAATGGTATATAAAGCACTGGTTGAACTCTACAAGAAGAAAACATCCAACCCCATCAAAAAATGGGGCGAAGAAATGAACAGAAACTTTACCAAGGAAGAAATACGAATGGCCAAAAGGCACATGAAAAAGTGCTCTGCATCACTAATCATCAGAGAGATGCAGATCAAACCAACTTTGAGATACCACCTCACACCTCAGAGACTAGCACACATCCAAAAGAACAAAAGCAACCGCTGTTGGAGAGGATGTGGGGAGAAAGGGACCCTTCTTCACTGCTGGTGGGAATGCCGACTGGTTCAGCCCTTCTGGAAAACAATTTGGACGACTCTCAAAAAATTAGATATTGAATTCCCATTTGACCCAGCAATACCACTGCTGGGAATATATCCCAGAGAGGCAAAAAAGTACAATCGAAACAACATCTGCACATGTATGTTCATCGCAGCACTGTTTACAATAGCCAGAATCTGGAAAAAACCCGAATGCCCCAGAACGGATGACTGGTTGAGGAAACTTTGGTACATCTATACAATGGAATACTATGCAGCTGTTAGAAAAAAGGAGGTCAAGAATTTTGTAGTCAAGTGGATGGGCATGAAAAGTTTCATGCTGAGTGAAATGAGTCAGAAAGAGAGAGACAGACATAGAAAGATTGCACTCATCTATGGTATATAGAATAACAGAGTGGGAGACTAACACCCAAGAACTGTAGAAATAAGTACCAGGAGGTTGACTCCATGGCTTTCAGGCTGGCCTCACGTTCCGGGGAAAGGTCAACTCAGAGAAGCGATCACCAACTACATTGTAGTCGAAGGCCATGTGGGGGAAGGGAGTTGCGGGCTGAATGAGGGCTAGAGACTGAGCACAGCGGCCACTCAACACCTTTATTGCAAACCACAACAGCTAATTAGAGAGAGAAAACAGAAGGGAATGCCTTGCCACAGTGGCAGGGTGGGGTGGGGGGGAGATGGGATTGGGGAGGGTGGGAGGGACACTGGGTTTACGGGTGGTGGAGAATGGGCACTGGTGAAGGGATGGGTTCCCAAACTTTGTATGAGGGAAGTATAAGCACAAAAGTGTATAAATCTGTAACTGTACCCTCACGGTGATTCTCTAATTAAAAATAAATAAATTAAAAAAAAAATAAAATAAAAAAACAGTAACAACAAATCTTACAATGGAGACGTTACTGGTGCCCGTTCAAACAAATCAATGAGCAACGGGATGACTACCACATAATTTTATCAAAAATATAAACTAAAACATTTCCATGTGTATCTAGATTTTTTCAGGCATAATTATGACATTTGATCACAAGTACATCATCATCTTGTCGAACTTAAAAGCAATTGCAATAATTTATCAGTTAGTTTTGTTAAATGTTGGATTTTCTAAATTAATGATATAATCTAAAATAGTAAATTTTTATATTTCTAAAGCTTTCTTGCATCAGGTATATGGATATAATTGTAGTGACTTTTCTATTTTTATTCATGGAGCGTTTGTAGATTTTTTAACATTTTAAGTAAATGATATTGATTTAAAAAAAAAGAAAAGAAAAGAAACCAAGTTCAACATTAGTCTCTTATAGTTGGTTAAAAAACACAAACTTTATCACAGTGGTGGCCAATGTTCAGATAAGAATTGCTTTATAATGTACCCATTTATGGTTATTTTAGGCAGGAGGGTAAATTTGATCTCAGTTATTCCATCTTAAGCTATTAAATTATATTTCTCATTATTCCTGGAGGCCTCAAACTCCCCAGCAGGAATGACAGTGTGATATCTATCTGTCATACAAAACACTGAAGTTGGTACATAAAATAATCATAAAATCTGACTTCAAATTAAGGTATGAGTATTCTAGGGAGTGGGGGAAACATTGCAGAATATAAGACTTAAGGATATCTTCCATTTCCTCTAATTTATAAAAAGGAGGTCTCCCAATATAATAGAGTTTGTGTGTGTATTTATAAAATTTATAAGCTATTATTTAAAGAGCAAGCAGGATGTTATGTAACTAGGTCAACAGAAAAATCACAGACAAATGTTGTAAACATTTATAGAGTTCTTGGCTCAGCATTTTTAGTCAATAACAACATTAACCCATTTAGTATTTAAGCAACCCTATGATGTAGACAATAATACTACCTTAGTGTATAGATGAGAAATCTAAAGCAAATCTTGTTCAAATCACATGGCAATCGAATAGAAGAAGCAAGAATTGGACTTAGTACAGCTTCAGAAGCTAAATTTTAGCCACTTCTTTCTTTCTCCTCTCTAAAGAAATAGAAAGGGGGGATAATACGTTTCACACATCAGAAAAAAGAAGGTAATTTTCCATACCAAACCATATGTATTCTGTAGTAGAATAATATTATTATGCTTTTGGTCATTCAGGTCCTATTTCCCACCCCTTTGTGAAATCTTTATCTTTGGAAAATAAATATGTTTGGAGATAGAGCAATAGTATGGGGGTACAACACTTGCTTTGTATAGAACTAACCTGAGTTCAATTCCTAGCATCTCATATGTTTCCCTGAGCCCTGCTCAGAGTATTTACTGAGTGGAGCACCAGAAGTAGCCCCTGAACTTCTCCAGGTGTGGCAAAATAAAAATAAATGGATGTTGATTACATTTGAAGTGAGAAAAAGACTCAGAAACTTCAGAGGTGATGATTCAAAATCTGACAGTGAGTGTATATTTAAGGAACATATTTTCCAGAAGAAAAGGTCAAAATTACCTTGAAAAAATTTTAGAACATACGTACATAAAGTTCATATCACAAAGATTCTATTATCTTAGGGCTCTAAGATCCTTTCATTTTGTTTGAATTTTGCAACTGCTCAGTTCTGAGTACTATGTCACTGTCACTGTCATCCCGTTGCTCATCGATTTGCTCGAGTGGGCACCAGTAATGTCTCCATTGTGAGACTTGTTACTGTTTTAGCTGGTCAGGCTCTGCCATGCGGGCGAGATACTCTCAGTAGCTTGCTGGGCTCTCCGAGAGGGGAGAAGAAATCAAACCGGGGTCATTTGCATGCAAGGCAAACGTGCTACCTGCTGGGCTCCAGCCCTAGTATTATGTCACTGTTACTGTCACTAGTATTATGTCACTGTTACTGTCACTAGTATTATGTCACTGTTACTGTCACTGTCATCCCGTTGCTCATCGATTTGTTTGAGCGGGCACCAGTAACGTCTCTCATTGAGAGACTTATTGTTACTGTTTTTGGCATATCCAATACGCACGGGTAGCTTGCCAGGCTCTGCCGCGAGGGCTCCATACTCTCAGTAGCTTGCCGGGCTCTCCGAGAGGGGCGGAGGAATCGAACTCGGGTCAGCCATGTGAAAGGCGAAAGTCCAACCACTGTGCTATCGCTGCAGCCCTAGTATTATGTAGTATTATAAAGTTATATAAAATTAAAATTATTGGTAAGAATTTGGGGGAATATCTTTCAAAATAATTGTTAGCATATTACTGCATAAGGTCAGTGAAATTTTTTTTTAATTAAAATAAGACTTTCTTGTGACTGAAGAAAAAGCTCTATGTGCTGAACTCTTGCTTCATATCAAGGATTTCTGGGTTTGATTCCCAGATCCACATGGTCTCCTGAACATAGCCAGAACAATACCTGGAATCAGAGCTCAGAGTAGCCCGAATATGACAGGGTGTGGTCCCCCAAACAAACTAATACCGTACTGAAATATCCCCGAGAGTTAATTCCAATGCATTTTGTGTACTTAAATATTGACTTATATATTTATGGAAGCATGCACCTCAAAAATTACTCTCTCATATTGATTAACAAACTTTTAGCTTAGAACTAAAAGAATTTTAAAAATAGGGGTTGGAGCAATAGCACAGCGGATAGAGCGTTTTCCTTGCACGCAGCTGACCCAGGTTTGATTCCCAGCATCCCATATGGTCCCCTGAGCACTGCTAGGAGTAATTCCTAAGTGCAGAGCCAGGAGTAACCCCTGTGCATCGCCAGGTGTGACCCAAAAAGGAAAAAAAAAGAATTTTAACAATAAATGTAGTGTTTACCTTTCTGAATAAGTCTACATCAATAAACACCACATATGAAAATATTCAAGGGGGAGTTTGGTGTAGAAACATAGCAGTGATTCTGCTTTTGAAGTCTGAGTGCCCTGACTAGTTCTCCAGCCTCTACTATCCTAACTCCTTCAGTAATGACATCCAGTCTTTTGGAATTATGTATATCCTTAAATGGAAGGTCTTCCAAATTGCATCTTCTGCCACAAATTCCCCTTGACTTTGACCAAGCTATTTTTGTATATTTCTACTTGAATATGTGATAAATATTTCAAATTGACATGCACAAATCTGAACACCCAACCTTCTCTACCCAAATCCATGCTTCCCCATTTTACTCATCTCAATGAAATGCAATTTAATCCTCATAGATTCTCAAGACTAACACCACGAGGAAGAATATTTTTACTCTCTTTCTTTCTCATTTTACCTTGAACATATCAGAAACCCTTACATCAGAATATTATTACAGCACTCCTAGGAGGTCTTCTTGATTGCATTCTTATTCTTCTGCAATCTATAAAAGAATAACTATATTAATCCTGATAGAAAATGTTATTTATATCCATCTTCTGCTCAAAACTCTCCAATATCCTTTCTCTCAGAGAAAATGCATAGACCTTGATAGAGACCTATACTGGATCGATAGTGGATATCTATCATCTTCTATCACTATGCTTCTACAATAGTTCTTCTAGGAGTGTGAGCCATATGAGTCAAAAATACAATTAAAAGTTCTATATTGGTAGCAATCAGGATTTTAAAAAATGGAGAGTTTTCCTCTCTGGTGAAGCCCGTGTTTTCTCTTGAACACATATTTCTCTCTCTCCTCTCACACTTCTCTAAATACATTTCCTTAAATAAAGACAATTTTACTTCAAAAAAATTAAGAGAATCTAGAGAGGTAGTGTAGTGGACAGGGCTCTTGTCTAATGCGTGATTGTCACAGCTTGTCCCCTGGCATCTTGTCTAAACTCTAGTAAGAACCATGGGATCTCTCTCTATATATATGCTTATATATGTATGTATGGCTGGAGGCATAGCACAGCGGGTAGGGCGTTTGCCTTGCACGCAGTCATCCCAGGTTCGATTCCTACACCCCTCTCAGAGAGCCTGTCAAGCTCTCCGAGAGTATCTCACAGAGTAATTGAGAGTATCCCGCCCACACGGCAGAGCCTGGCAAGCTACCCATGGCATATTCAATATGCCAAAAACAGTAACAACAAGCCTCACAATGGAGATGTTATTGGTGCCCGTTTGAGCAAATCAATGAGCAACAGGATGACAGTAACAGTGACAGTGATGTATGTATGTATGTATGTATATATGTATGTATGTATGTATCATTGTATCACTATCATCGTGACCTCTGTGTAATTTGCCTTAATTATGTACTACTGATATCTTAGTAAGCCTGACCCTGTTTTCAGGGCCTACTTCAAGAAAACCATTTAGTATTTCATGATATGGTTTAGAAGGGTTAACCTACAACTGCTAAAATCTATGATAAATCTGTTGGACAAAAGTTATCATTACATATTATTGGCATTAAAATGGGATGAGTGGGCTTTATCAAGATGTCATTAACAGAACAAAGCAAAATCATTTTGCTAATATTCTTGAACACTTCATAAAAAGCTGAAGGGGATCAGGGCTGTACCATTATTGTTCAGAGACGTGAAAGAGGATTCCGAGCTTAAGGACCTGCCCTTGCGATAAATGCGAAATATGTGAGGTGCTCAATCTGACTCTGCTCTCAGGGAGAGTGCGTGTGGGACTTTAGGTATTAGGTATTGAACTGTGGTTGGCCACATCTGGTTCCTCTTTAACTTTTTTAAAAAATTGCATAAAGGGTAAGTACTCTCTTACTGGCAAGCTACCCGTGGTGCATTCAATATGACAAAAACAGTAGCAACATGCCTCACAATGGAGACGTTACTGATGCCTGCTTGAACAAATCAGTGAACAACAGTGCCACAGTGCATAAAGAGGAACCATATAGGTCATGTGCATTGGATGTGGCCAACCACATTTGGTGATGTTCAGGGGGTTATGTAATATTGGGGATAAAACTCAGACTCTCACATATACTAGATACTTGTTATGTACTTGAGTTTTCTTAAGTTCTATGTTCAAAGTTTTATACTATTCATGTTTTTTTAATTTATATTTATTGTCAGAAAAGAAAATGTGGGGCTGGAGTGATAGCACAACGGGTAGGGTGTTTGCCTTGCACGCGGCTGACCCGGGTTCAAATCCCAGCATTTCATATGGTCCCCTGAGCACCACCAGGGGTAATTCCTGCGTGCATGAGCCAGGAATGACCCCTGAGCATCGCCAGGTGTGACCCAAAAAGCAAAAAAAAAAAAAAAGAAAAAAAGAAAAGAAAATGCACCTGAGTATCTCTGTTTTGGTGCAAAGAAAATAGGGAGCTTGAGAATAATGGAAGTCTAGGAAATGAGATTAGAGAATCTATAGAAAGGAAAGGCAAAAAAGATTCCTGAGTATAAATGAAATCTGTAGGAATGTGAAAATAGAAATCTGGGGAAAGAACACAGAAGCAATATGACTTCTGTCTTGGGAATGAAAATAGAATGGAAAAACATTGTAGAAGATAATCAAGTAAGGACAAAAATAAAAAAGAAGAGTTTCATAGATAGAGATCCATCAAAATGAATTACAGCTTTTTGATAATTGAGCTTGAGATGATACAAATGAACAGCAGAGTGGTGGCACAAACAAACTGGAGAGGGTATCTTCTCTGTGCTACAAGATACCCTACACATAATGCCACTCTTTTACTCACAGTAATATTCAGTAGGCAGTACCAGTCATTTCTAACTATACTTAGAAAGATTGAATACCTTGCCTAGTGTCTTAGCCTGTTTACACTGATTTAATATAATAACATAGATTGAGCTGCTTACAATACAATAGAAAATTTATGTTTTCACAGTTCTGGCAGTTGAGAAGCAGAAGATCAAAGTTCTAGCAGATATAGTGTCTGTGGAAACCCTCTTCCCTAGCTCACAGATGAACAGTTTTTATTGGTGTTTCTTCACACAGTTGATGTTGATAACGCATTTATAATAACACTAATCTCATTCATGAGGTCTTTGCCCTTGAAGCTAATCATGTAGCAAGATCTCCATCTCTGAATGCAATCACAGTGTAGATTAAATGCCTACATAAGAATGTTGGCAGACACAAGCAGTTTATAGCACAGATCACATACCAATTCAACGAGAGACCAAGAGAAATAGTTATGTTCTTAGCCCAAGTACCATTCATGCTGTGTCTATACCCCAGCTCACTCCCCCTGTGGAAATAGCTCACTCTTTCAGAATCTCTTCAAACATATGCTCCACAGTGAAATACTTTCTTTAAAAAAAATCCCATTTTCTCTTCTTTATACTCATATGCGCATTTTACATGTTCTCTTTCTAAGCTGAAAAATTGATGATATCAGATGGCAAACATAAGCAATCTTTGTAACAAAAATGTGCCTGACAATTTCAGAACCAAGACCTCTTAAACACAGTGTCCCTGCACAGAGTACTATGTATTCATCAGCCAAGTGAGATCTGTGGATTCTGAACAAATTGAACATATGCATGAAAAACGTTTCTAATTTTTGTGCTATTAAGATTTTATAAGATATGTAATGATTCTTTGGCATACTTTGTTACAATGCTCATTATAAAATCTAAAAAAAAGGATTAAAATAAATCTCAGATGTCAACACAATCTCCTTGGCAATTCTTCACTAGACCAAATGATGCCATCCACGACTGCATTATCTATGAAGCTGAGAATAGCTAATGAGACCCATCTATTGTGATAGAACCTGTGCTTGGCTGAAAGATGTTCTCTGTCTTTCCTGAAAGGGGTAATATCCACCCACACCTGAGGAGAAAGTTGGGCTTTTATAGTCAAACTAACACTGAGTGTCTTTAGTGAAGTCTAAGATTTCAAACTTGAAACAGTCCTAACTTGTCATGTTGCATGGACAGCCTCATGTATGAAATCAAGATCACCTTTTAAGATCTGGGAATCTTCATCTATTCTATTCTTTTACTATTCCAATGACATCTGGCACATGTAAAAGCTCAAACTATAAAAACCCATAAATAAACACAGGTAGATATATAGAACATAATGTAGCAGGAATGTGCATAGGTGCTAATAATAATATATATCAAAGATTTGTTATATTTTCCCTTGCAATCACATTATGCTCTAATTATCCCATTACCTGAGCAATGCATGCATTATTATTTGGAAAACACTGAACAATATGTTTTTCAAAACAATATGTTTTTCTTTTTTTGCTCCTGTATTCAGTGACATGTTTGTTCTATGACTTCCTGCCTCCTGCTATGGTTCATATGTCTCCAAATAGCATTCTAGTTATTTGTGTTTTCATCTGTAATTATTCTCTCAAGTAAGTTTAAAAAAATCCCTGTGTACTTTTGTAAATAAAAAAAGCATTAAAAAAGCACATTTTCTCTTTCCTATGTAAAAATTTCCATAATGCATCACAGAGACAAGTAAAAAAAATGCAAATATATCATTAACAGTATGGAAGCAGCGTCATTCAAATATAGCAGAAAGGAATGCATATTAATTGCAAATCTGTTATTAATGCTGAGTGAATCTAAGCAATATTTTTCTTTTGTTGGAGATGCTTCTCTTCATTTAGTTTGCCTCTTTGTCCTCAGTTTTTCCACAAGCACATTTAGAGAATTGAGTCCAGAAATGTTAGCACTTTTCCGAACAATAAACTTCTAGAATCTGAGGAAACCAAATATATGTTGCTACTGACCTTTAAATAAACCAGCTCAACAAAGGCAAGTGGTGTGTCTCTCTATTCTGGGGTGTGGCCTCAATAGTCAACTAGAGATGTGTACTCTCATTCCCACTTTGAAGAAGCCCGTGTTATCTCTTGGACACTATTCTCTCTCTTTCCTTCTTCATAATCTCTCCATAAGAGATTAATGCAAAACTAAATGAAATTAAAGGCTCAGTTAGAGACTAATAATAGTTTTGACTACCATGGAGAGTGAATGACTGGGCTTTACTGTCCTTATCACTTCATAAGTTTGACTTGTTGCTTCATGACTTAATGTGTTCTTTTTAAAAATCACTTATCTTAGAAGAATATAAGATTTAGAGAACAGGTAGTCAAATCACCCTTTGATCATGGAACTCCCTCTAGCTCTCCAATCCCCCACAGAATTGAAGAATACCTAACTTCATAATAATTTTATAGTAATTGAAAATAAAACTAACCTCACCATGTGGTCGCAGAAGTTTGCAGATATATCCAGTACATTGCAGACCCTAATTTATAACTTTTAATAGTAATCTAATCAGAAAACACTAACGCTCAAGAGATGAACAGACTCCACTGTTCATCTTCATATCATGGGCGTAGGGAACCAGATACAACATATTGGTCTATTCTTTGAAGAACAAAAGGCTACTTGCATCCTCTTCGTTTTAAGCTAGAATTTGTTAAGATTAACATCATTGTTCACAAAAAAAAGGGTCCCCAAGCATTTGCTTCATGACATTTAGTTAACACAATTGGAGAACTCTGAAGCAAATAGGTAATCCCTTTGGTCTTTATCACTCAGCTTGTTCTTCTGTATGGATTTGATTCTCACTATCAAAAATGTTTGGAGGCAAAGGGTGTTCAAATGGACTCCACAATAAGATAAATGCACAATCTAGTTTATTACCTAAATTAAGAGGATGGATGCTTTTGTACAGTCATGGTCTCAAAGATGAAGCATTGTTTCATAGGCCATAGGAACCATTCATTCCCTACATGACTGATTACATCCCTACCGTGTCCCCACATGGCTAAGCATCCCTAAGCATATTGACAAGTTCATTATGCTGAGTGCAGAAATCTATATCAACAGCTCATCCCTCTTTGTGAATCCCAACCTACCTAACCTCCCCAGCCTCCCCAGCAGAGGAATAGAAGAGACAGGGGACCACAGAGTGATGGTCAAAATGGCCTCTTTAATACAGAACTGCTAGCATACTTATAGAACATCGGAAAGGGTTCAAGGCACAGGCCCGCATGTAGGTGTGATTGATCATTTACATAGGCAAAGTGTTTTTTATCAACAGAGGCAACTCTCTTGGGGGGGGGGGGATTAACTCAAGGAGATGCTCTTTCTCCCAGGGACAGCTATATCGCTTTTCTCTTTCCCTTTTTTTACACATATTAAACAATTAAGTTTACTTCTCATTAAGACTTGTAGCTATTTGGATAAACACAGTGAGATATAGATCCCAAAACTTAGTTCCCTGGGCTCTGAGGGCAAGCAACGCTTTTACCATAAATTCCAGAAAAAAATTCCAAAAAGCAAATACCAAGCTTAGGTTGGTTCAGCTTCTCCCATCCCCATGGAGGTCCTTTCCTTTAAGGAATAATGGCTCACTTCAAGACCAGGCTTTTGTGCTTTCTCTACAGTCCCATTTCTATTCCAGAGTAGCTTTGCCACTCAGCCTGGGTCCATCAAATTCCCAGAGTGAGGACCTCTCTTTATGGGGTGTGAGGAACTAAAGCAACCAAAGCCTGAGTCAGGTCATTATGATGTATGACCAGGAGTAAATATAATTTATAGTCAATCCACTCCCAAATAATAGGAGCACAGCATTAATGGTCTTTTCATGTTTAAGCAAAGTACATTGCTCTATAATAAAATATGAAAAAGATTGTAGGGGAAATAGAAAAGCAAGTAATTCACTACAAATACAAGTCCAGAATTACCCAAAGATTTGACTTATAAGTTGTAGCAATGAGAGGTAAAACACAGGGGTAAGGTTAAAGATAAAGTCGGAAAATTAGGGGTGCTCGCAAGAGCACTGTAAGTTTCTCTGGGAGGGGGGAGGAAAAGGGTCAATTCACTGATGACGCTTAAGGCACTTAGAGTTAATATCCAACATCTATTTTTAAAAAAACTAACTATGGGGCCGGAGCGATAGCACAGCGGGTAGGGCGTTTGCCTTGCACGCGGCCGACCTGGGTTCGATCCCCGGCATCCCATATGGTCCCCCAAGCACTGCCAGGAGCAATTCCTGAGTGCAAAGCCAGGAGTAACCCCTGAGCATCGCTGGGTGTGACCCAAAAAGCAAAAATAAATAAATAAATAAATAAATAAATAAATAAACTAACTATAAGCAAACTTATCTGCTTCTAGTACTTTTTTTTTTCTTTTTGGGTCACACCCAGCGATGCTCAGGGGTTACTCCTGGCTTTGCACTCAGGAATTACTCCTGGCAGTGCTTGGGGGACCATATGGGATGCCAGGGATCGAACACGGGTTGGCCGCCTGCAAGGCAAACCCCCTACCCGCTGTGCTATCGCTCTGGACCCTGCTTCTAGTACTTTAAACACAGGAATAAGTCCAAAGTTAAGTTAGATGCAGAACAACTTATTATATTTAAACACTTCCTAAAATTGTCTTTTCACCAAAATGAGGCCACCTAAAAGATTAAAAACTTTCCCCTTTTCTCCCTAAAGAGGAAAGAAAATCCCAAACACATAACTGCATTCTAATTAAAACTTTAATTGTGTGCTTTTGTATTTGTAAGATGTTCCACATTCTCTTAGGGAGAGACAATATTCTTATTTGTCACGCAAGCTGTCTGATAATTTAAAGGTATGGCTTCTTCACACCATATACCTTTGCTGCAAAACAAATGAGAAGGTGCAACCCTGTATTTTTCTTAAGTGTGTCTTAATTATGTACTCATATAAGCAACAATCAAATACTCAGGCTGAAAAATGATACCTTCTTGACGACAACAAGTCTAAATACAAATTAACTTGGACCTGTGTGGATTTTTGTAAAGCAATATTTTTCCTTTAGAAATAAAAGCAAATTGCAAAAAGAAAAAAACAAGACACAGCACAAATTAAAAACATATACAAAGCCAAAGGTCTTCATGAATATAAAACAACATACTTGTTCAGAGAAGTAGTAGGGTGAATGATTAAGCACATTGGCTTTGGAAGCTAAAATTCCTATATTTTTTCTTAGGAGAATAACCTAATTTTTGATTCTCACTATCAAAAAATAGGTTAAAGAAACATTATCTTTCCAAAAGCATTAGGGAAAAAAAGATAGTATGAAATAATATATAGGTTCTTTGAACTACTCCAATAGTCCAGGGATAGTCAAGGTAACCGTCATCGGTCTGATTAGGCAATCAGTGTTTAAGCATAAAATATACGCTGGATGTTCTCCATTTTTCTTTTGAAAAGCAAGAAGGAACATGAGGAAGAAAACTTGCGTTCTCAATATCAGTCATCATCAAACAAGTTCTGGGTACTTGTATAGATGATCTCAACTAGTCATCATAACCTCTACCTGGAAGGTGTTAGTTATGTCTGATTTAGAGATAAGGAAGCTGAGAGAAATGGATTGGGAAGTATAAGAATGTATGGATATGGAGAGAGAGCAGGAGAAATAGGAGAGATATGGGGTGAGAGAGAGAGTGCTCCAGAAAAGATGGAGACAGTCTTACTTAAAACAACTTGTGTTTATTCTAGAACTGACCCATCCTCTCCACACATTACTACACACCTAGAATTCTTTCTAGAGTTTGAGGATTTCTATGTGTACTCATAGGCAACACTCTTAAATCTTGTAGTGTCTTCATTTCACCCTCCAAACAGTCTGGTGATGTGCTATCGTGATTTTTATTAAATGAATGAAGAAATAAAAACTCAAAGAGTAAATTGGGTATCTCTCCAACACCGATGCATATTTTTTAAAACAGAAACCCTTCGATAAAAGCATAGAAAACTTTACATTTAGTGTTCGTGCTACTAAAGATTTACTTTTTCTTGGAAAAAAAAAATGGGCTGCCTCGTGGTGAAAATTCTCTTGCTGAATAAAAGTGATGAGAGCTGGCTCGCTTTGAGGTGAGTGAAAAGGAAAAGTAACTCAGATGAGTATCCCCTGCTGAGTTATTTTTTGTGTATGAAGGTATTGGACAAAGGGCAAAGTTCCTGTTTGACTTGAGCAGAATGCTTGGTTCGTGTTGCTCATTCACAAGCTTCTTTTTGGTAACAAGCTAACTCCTGCGTGGAGAGGTCTCTGTTATGGCTTGTGGCCAGGAAAGTGATCTTTAATATACCATATATTTCTTTTTTTCTGTTTATATATTTTTTTATTTTCCTAAAAGTACCTCACAATAGTTCATTACAGATAATATTCAAACACCAATCCCACCACTACACACCTTCTGCCACAATAAGAGGTTAAGAGGTAAGTGTGTGAAGGTTGTTGCATTTCATTCTGGAGACATTTAAGCCCGAATGTAAGACAATATAAGCAAGTATATCAGAAACCAAACATATGTGTGATACTTTTGATAAATAAGTGAGGTAGAGTTTAAAAGGTCATTCGAGGTCGCACGTTCCAGCTCTCTCTTCCAGAGCTTCAGTTTATAGTCTCTGAGTCTTTGCCATTGATGAGATTACCTGGTGCCAAGGGTGTGACTACTAAGCTACTGAAAATTGGGGAGCTGGGGGGAGGAAGCCCAGTCTTGATCCAAGCGGGCTTGAAGATCTCAGTCATGGATTCCTGCTTACCTGGGTTTTCCTGCCATTCCACTCTCAAGTGAGGTTTATCCCATCTCGGGTGAGGCTCATACCCTCTTGCGTGAGGTTGTCCAAGCATGTGGAGAGTGGCCTTGAGCATGGAGGTGGTTGGGTTCTGGAGGTTTTCGAGATTTTCAGCTGCCGGGATTCTGCCTGGGGCAGGAAGGGAAACTCAACCCTCCTCCCCCCTCCAAGGAGCCCGGGTGAAGACAGCCTGGCAACGGGTCAGGAAATTCTGCCACTATATCACATACTTCAATCAGGAAATTTTCAAGGCTGCTTGCTCTTGACTTTGTGTTTTCAAGCAGCACATAGACCTATCTAAAGGCATGAGGCAGGGCAATGAGCTTTCCATGCTCTCTCTATAAACGCCCTCAGAACCTAAGAGTAGAGCAGGAGGTGATATGGTAACATCTAATATTGCAAATCAATGCACCATACAAGAAGATGTTATCTTAGAACAACTTCAAGGAGCCATACTTTGGTTTCTATTGCCTGAAGAATACACTATCATACATATTAATTTTCACCAGGTTTTGAATTGGCATCTTGGTAGAAAGTATATTGGTCTGTAGTCATTGCTTATAAAATTCCACAGTCCATGATATTTTTAAAAACAGGATTTTGAGACGAAAAATGGAAATGAAATATGTCCATTAGCATTAACTCACAAGACTATTGATCAAAATACATGATTAATCTGGGGTATGAAAAGGAGCATCCAATGAATTAAATATTTAAACTTAAAAGTTCTAACCTTAATATAAAACTGCTACTATTTGCAATATTAATGATTTTACTATTGGAAATTATGATTTTTATGGGGCTGGAGCGATAGTACAGCAGTTGGGATGTTAGCCTTGCACACAGCTGACCCAGGTTCGATTCCCAGCATCCTATATGGTCCCCCAAGCCCTGCCAGGAGTAACTCCTGAGTGCAGAGCCAGGAATAACCCCTGAGCATTGCTGGGTGTGACCCAAAAAGAAAAAAAAAAGAAAAAAAGAAAAGAAAAGAAAAGAAAAAGGAAAAGAATATTATTATTTATTTTAGCTGTGCCTAAAGATCTTAGCTAGAAAGCATTGTCTTGTTCTATATTTAAAACTTGTCAGTGGAAACAAAGCTAATTATACAGTCTACTGAAAAGTGTGTCCTAACTATGAATCAGTTGTTCTAGCAGAAGAAACGCAATCTTTAAAGTTTGACTCTAAATTCTTAGTAGAATTTCTAGAAATTCTAGATACTCTCCAACACACTACCAAATTCCTAAACATTTGCATAAATACAATGCACACTGAGGTATATTGAAACAGTACACAACTTTCTAAATTTAAAAGTAAAAATATCAGTGATAAGAAACAGTCATAAGTGATAGAACAGTGATAAAAAACAGAGGGATATAAATGGCACCTCTGAAGTAGCCATTCACTCTAAATGACTGAAAATCAGGCTTAAGAACAGCTGGTTCACTTTCCCTAGTAGGTCCCGCCCTAATTCTGTTGTTCAGGCGATAACATCAGAGCGCTCTGATCTGACTCTTCTCTAGCTTGCCCACCAGCCTGCTGCCAGAGAAATCTCCTTGTGATATTGTACGAATGTTAGTTCTCCCTTCAGAAGGTTTTCATGTCTGCCTTGTTGAAAGAATTGCGTCCCATCTGCATTAGGTGGCATTTATGGACCTTGAAGAGGCTAACTGCACTTCTTAAATTTTTTTAATTTATATATTATTGAGTTTCCCTTCCCTGCCACAAGCAGAGCCCCAGCAGCCAAAAGCCTCCAGAACCCAGTAACAGCCATGCTCAAGGCCACTCTCCACACGTTGGGAGGAGCCTCACCCATGAAGGAACCAACAGAGGAACCCAGGTATGTAGGACCCATGGCTGAGTGGCTGAGATATCCAAACCTGCTTGGATTTGGATTGGGCCTCATCCACCCAGATCCCTAGTTTTCCAGTAGCTTGGCAGTCACACCCACAAACTCCCCCAGGGCCATATAATCTCATCAACGGCCAAGATCCAGAGACTATAAAACAAAGCTCCTGGACGAGAGTGACACAATTTTTTCTGAAGCGGGACTGCCTTATTTATTTGTTATTTATTTATTTATTTATTTATTTATTTATTTATTTATTTATTTACTCCCCCCCCCATGACGAGGCAACCTACCCGTGACGTATTTGATATGCCAAAAATAGAAACAACAACATGTTCTTCATGTTCCAGGAGTGAGCAGAAACCACTGGGCTACACTAGCACGCAGCAGGGACAAATGAAGACATTATTGGTGCCTGCTCGAGCAAATTGACAAACAGCGAGATGAGATGACAGTGATGCAGTGATATATTACTAACAACTTTAAAAAGTCTAAACAACATGCTTCTATGTGAAATTATGTCCTCTTAAACCAAGAGATATCTCCAGAAGCCACTATTCTACCTGAGATGGAATAACTGCAATAATACTGTTAATGGTAGAATCCAAAATATGCAATCTGTGTGTTTGATATGCATTTCATTAATTTTGCAAGACTTATCCATGTAAATGTTCCAAATATGGCTTCCCAGCTTCTGACACATCTCTGAACAGCTCTGAATTCATGGTTTTGAACAAAAGCTAGAAATTTGCATTTCAGTATTCTTGGTTATTCTGAGGCAATTCAGTTAGAATTATTCATGTTTAGAATTAGCCATATTTTTATTTCCATTTTACAGATGTAAAAACTGAGAGCCAGGGTAGTAAAGTGACTTGTCAATGATTACGCAGAAATTAGTAGCCAAACAGAACTTAAATCCAGGTCTGATGCCTCCAGGAACTCTCTGTTTCCATGAGCAATAGAGGTTTCCCCATCCTGTGTAACTATTTGCTGATACCCTAAGATACTTCCACTGCAAGTGCATCTTTTATGATGACAAGATTCTATCACAATTTTATGTAAAAGGTCATTTCATAAAAAAGACTTTTTTTTTGTTATTGGCTCATCTATTTAATCAATGTATTCTGCCTCATTTGCTCTGTCTCTAGAGTGGGAATAAAACACACTCTCAATGAATGGTCTGTTAGCATTATCAAAAGCATAGGAGAAGATAGATGACCACCTTAGTTCTCAAAGTACTTTATGAAAGATTCCCTGTAAAGAGTAGTGTGTGTGTACATTTCTGTTATAGCATTAGCATTAAAGACAAAGTGGGGAAAAAACCAGATCATAAGTTCATGATTTATAATTCTCATGAGAAATGTTTGTGCAGGTCATATAATGCATCACAAGTTGACATTTATGTTTTGGGCCAGCTGAGATGCATTTGCCCTCAACTTGAGCTGAAATGTATACTTGAACATGAATTTGATCCATCTGATATGAGAGTCTTTCTCTGCTAACATTCTATGGAGGAAAAAAAAAAAACAACAACACGACGTGTTTGATAGATGCATTAATTCATTCTGGATGAAACTAGTTTTATGTACTCAAACAGAAGCTTCTTAAATACTCCTCTGCTTGACTTAACTAATTTTATGTAGCTCCATTTACTTCTATGGAATAGTAGAACTATCAGGGGAATTGGATTCACGGTCCATTTCACAATAAGAAAATGTGCTTAGTAGGGGAAAAAGAGCTTAAAGATATTTCCAGTACTGGATAATAAAATTATTGCTTTTCTTACAAATAGGTCAACTTATTCATGTAAGACTTAATTATTCATTCATCCATTCAATAAACATATATTGAGTGCTAGAAACATTTGCACTCTGAGACATAACAATGAGCAAAGCACAGGGAGTTTCTTTGTTCAGTGGTTATACAGAGGCATCAAAAAGGATATAAGCATTAATCATATAATCACATAGAAATAAAGTCCATCATACTAATAGGCTATATAACAAAGTTCTTCCAGTGAAACTGAAGAAAGCTTCAGAGGCGCTGATAATCCAGCTGAGACCAGAGGGGTGGAGTTTCTAGCAAAGGGAAATAGTGTGTTTGCATGAATTTCTTAATTTAATGACCAAGGTGCATAAAACTCAGTTCTAAATAAGTACCCACTCCCTAAATATCTAATTATTAGCTTTGTGTGTGTGTGTGTGTGTGTGTGTGTGTGTGTTTTAACTAACCAACCTTGAGGCTGACACCCACAGATTCTTGATATCACAATAATTGAGATTTGGTGGACAACAAATCTAATGACAAAATGACCTAGGTAAATTGCTTTAATCTCCCTGTTTCTGAGCCTCCACTTCTGCAAAATGGGATTAGTAAAGCCTACTGCCTAAGGTCATGGGGAGATTAAGTGAAATCAGGTGTGTGCTAAGTTTTATAAACTGCGAAGTTACAAACAAAGGTGAAGGATTAGAAAAGATTATGGTGACTAATTCTTCTTCCAGCATATAAACTACTCTATGGTAAGAATAAAATTGAGAATCATTTAGGTAGCTTAGTGAGCTATTTAATAACAGGCATATGATTTTCTCAAGGTGTCAAACCAATGAGGACATAAATTCCCTGAGTTTCAATTTTAAATCTGTTGAGGTTCATGCCCAGGATACATTTAGACTGAGAGCCTTTGTTCGTGATCCCAGAGGCCAGGTTTGGCCAGGTAGATTACATGGCATAACCGGGTGTATCCTGTTTGAAGGCCTCTCTCAATTTTTGAGCCTCCAAGATTTTGATCCAAGAGGCTGGGTAATAGCATCCCAGCCTGTGAGTTCACCATTTACAAATATTAAAACTCTAGAGAACTCAAGTTTTATCTACTATGACAGGAATAACCATGAATAATTTCCTGAAGCTTTCTTACCATAACTCTTTGCACCAACTAGAAGAATTTTGTTATCTGCATTCAGGGTCCACCCCTACCTCTGCAATATTCAAGGGGATATTCTACTGTATAAGAATGTTTTCAAAAATTTAGAGTGTGATTATAAACTTATCACTGTATGACTGTCATCCCCTGCTCATGGATTTGCTTGAGTGGGTATCAGTAATGTCTGCATTGTGAGACTTATTGTTACTGTTTTTGGCATATCAAATATGCCACAGATAGCTTGCCAGGCTCTGCCGTATGGGTGAGATACTCCAGTAGTTTGCCAAGCTCTCAAAAGGGACAGCGGAATCGAATCTGGGGCCGGCTGTGTGCAAAGCAAGTGCCCTACCCTCTGTACTATTACTGCAGCCCAGATTATAAACTTAACATCAAGGAAATTGTTGATTGATTAGTTAAGAATTAAAATTTTCAAAAAAAAGTGATAGATACAAAGGTAAGCAGAAGGAAAATCCTACTATATTTGCATAAACAGCATGCAGCTTGAGTTTTCAAAGAAAGATGAATTGGTTACTTTCATCTGAAATTCTATAAAGGGAAATTATTAAATTAGAGTCACATTTCACATTAGCTCTATCTAGATCGGGCAATTGGATCTGTTAGTGAATATAGATAATTAGTGTTGAACAGGAAACTAGAAATTATTATTTCTGTTAAGAATGCACCCTTCCCTTTGTTACTATAGGGCTCTCTTTACTTCCCTGGAGAATTTTGTTTATTTTGGAATCATGGTGAAACAGTTTAACTTCTACAAAAATCCTAGTCACAAAAGAAACATTTTTCCTGTGTTACCTGCCACCATTCCTCTGGAATGAAGGAACTAGCTGCTGATTAAACAGTCAGGGCTCCAAGGCTAGCTCTTGATGTTAAACTATACTTCTTTGAGGTGTTCCTCTACTCTACTGAATAAAAATCAGGAAATATTGCCTGAGACTGACCCTGAAGCATCAGAACAGTGTAGTTATCTAGAACTATTAGTAGAACATTGGAAGGAATTTACTATGCCATTTCCTCTTTTGAAGCGATGAAAGAAAAAAATTTGGTGCAAAATTAAGGTCTGTGATAGTCACAGTTATAACTCTACATCAGGATCCATTGTATTACAGATTCACCACCAGGATCTCACCATTCTACAAAGAAGTGCTCATCGATGTAAAAAGAGGGGTTCGGCAAGGTGACACCATTTCACCAAAACTCTTCAGTACCACCCTCAAGAACATCATGCGATGACTGGAATGGGAAGGAATGAGAGTGAAGATAGATGATTGGCAACTACACCACCTCGGCTTCACTGATGACATGGTTCTCATAATACCAAACATTAGCCAAGCGGCACGAATGCTGGCTGACTTCAACTGTGAGTGTGGAAAGGTTGGACTGCAGCTGAATCTCACAAACACAATGTTCATGAGAAATGGCCTAGTTGCTGACATTCTATTTGCTCTCAATGGAATGAACATCTCCGAATGCAGCAGTTATGTGTACCTAGGTCGAGAACTTAACATGATCAATGACCTGGCACCTGAGCTGTGCAGGAGGAAGAGAGTGACGTGGAACACTTTCAAGAGCAGCAAAGAAGTTGTTAAGAGGACAAAGAATGAAGAACCTCCAGCTCTGCACACATCTTTTCGACTCCACCATTCTTCCTGCACTAACATACACCTCAGAGACCTGAGCCCTATGAAAACAGGATAAGAACACTATTCAGGTCTCCCAAAGAGGAATCGAAAGAGCTATGCTTGGAATATCATATTTCACTCAAGTGAGAGAAGAAATCCAGAGTTCTGGCCTCCGTTGACAATCGAGAATCAGGGATGCTGTCTCGTTCGCCAAGGTGTCGAAAATCAGATGGGCTGGACAGGTAATGTGATTTGGAGATGACCACTGGACTAGAGCTATTGCTGACTAGATTCCACGGGATGTCAAAAGAACATGTAGCTGTTCACCTACAAGATGGTTAGACTTTTTCATCAAGACCCTGAATGAACTATTTGAAGCTCTTCATGTTCTTAGAGTGAGCTGACGCCATTGGGCTACACTAGGCATGGATGGAGACGTTACTGGCGCCCTCTAGAGCAAATCAATGAGCAATGGGATGACAAGTGATACAAGTGATATCTCTACATGGATTAATACTAAGGAGATGATTCTAAGGAGAAAAAAGCAATTTAGGTCCTTTGGTTCTAGATTAAAGGACATTCAGATTCTTATTTATTTTCTTTTATCACTGCACATGATCATTGCACATGTCCCTTCTTATGAGCAAAGAAGTTTTCAATAGTAATTTCTAATGTCGCGTTTGCCATGGTCATCCTGTATCATATTCCTTTTCACCTTCTGCTTACCTATTGTGTTTGCTTTCCCTTAAAATGTTTCTACAGCCTTTTTGAAGACACCAGGATAGCACATTTATGATAATTGGCTTATACATTTTCCCCAATTCTTATTTTAAATAGTTTAACATTTGTATTCATTTTATATTTAAGTGAACTGGAGTGATAGCACAGCGAGTAGGGTGTTTGCCATGCACACGTTTGACGCCGGTTCAATTCCTTCGTTCCTCTGGGAGAGCCCAGCCAGCTACCAAGAGTATCCTGACCACAAGTCAGAGTCTGGCAAGCTACCCAAGGCACATTCGATATGCCAAAAACAGTAACAAATCTCACACTGGTGCCCGCTGGAGCAAATAAATGAACAACGGGACGGGATAAGAGTGTGACTGTGCAAGAGTGCTATCCATTTAAGTAACTTCTCTATATTCCTTTCTTCCAATTCTACATCCAATAGATTTGTACAGATTCATTTTACTGATTTCTTAATTCTTGCAATGACTTTTAACAGGTTCCTGATCTATCTGATCTCTTTGTCAATACATCCTCTATACTTTCTCTAGATCGATCTTTGTGAAGCAGAGTTCTGATCCTATAATTTTCTAAAAAACTAGGTGTCAATTCTAAATGTCCATGTTCATGGTATAAAGACAAAAATCCCATAAGGTTTCCTTAATTGGATACCAATTCAATGTTTAATACATGTATTCTTTTATGTATCTTAAAGAACAACTGGAGGAGGTCATTTTTCATTTACTATCATCTCCTTTAGCCCTCCGGTTTGTGTTTGCTATGCTTTGGGTCCAAAGTATTGCAAATCCATCACTGTTCTCTGTTAGAATTTGAAAAACACATACTATAAAATACAATTCTTCACATTCTATCTCAGATGGAAACAGTGAAACTGTGAAAATGTCAGTTTCAAACTGTTAAACAGTATTTATGATTTTCAGATCCTTTAATTGTTTCTTCTCCTAATCTCATGTTCTTTGTACTTCTGATTTTTGCTCAATTTATTAATCTTTATTGTTTAAACAGGATATCCATTATCCTAAAGAATTTCTGATAGTGTAGGATAACATCTATTTGATTTTTTTTCACTAAAGTGTATCTAAAGTATAGTTAAAAGTTAAATCTAAAATTTATGGAGATAGTAAAAAATGTTAATAATATGAATTGTCATACCAGCAAAATAATAAAACTCAAAAAAATTTACCAGTTTGAAACTCCTATTTTTAAAATATGTTTATGAAATAAAGATAAATTTTTTATGTCTAAAAATAAGTAATGTTATTTTAAAAAATAGTAGAAATTGAGATGATAGCCTTGGTAAGTATAATGATAGTCCTGTTAATCTATTTAACACCTTATTCCCTTACTAAGTGAGAATACTCTTAAAGCTCAAGCACATGAAGTTGCTTGCCTAGAAATTTATGAATTTGTAGAGGAAATAAGGCATAATGTATAAAATAAAGCATCTGAGTAACCAAGTAAAAGGATGAAAAGTCAAAAATACATAAACTGGATGATAAGGTAAGGAACTGTTATTTTACCCTCCAGAATCTCAGAGAGATTTGAGACTCAGAATACTTGGTACCTTGTCAGGAAGTCACAAGACCGGAAACTGATAATGATTGAAATTAAAAGTTTGCATGGTAAATTCTATGCATTCCCTGTATGCAAAACTTTTAGAAGACTTTCTAATGTGTCTAATTCAGATCAAAGAGAACTAGAAGCTGGATAAATTGAAAGGTCTTAATCTCTTACACTGGAGAATTCCATAGCACCAGGAACATTTCCCATGCCAATCACTCTACAATAAAGTCTGTCAATCAAGAAGCTCCGTCCATGTGCAAAGAGTTACCATGGAGCTTGCATTGTCGCATTCCTAAAAATAGACAAGGAAGGATTACTTGACAATGAGAAACATGAAATGCAAAAAAAAAAGGACTGGGATAAAGAAAGGGAAAAAAAAAAGCTGTAACTAAGGAAAACAAAGGTAATTTAGAAGGGAAAAAAAGTAGTTTAACAATGCGAGAAGAGATTCCTTCTACATTAGAAGACCAAGATGCTTCCTCTCAGTAAGAGCAGAACTTTGTGTTTTAGTATCTAGTCAAACTAATGCACGAGAAAAGAAATAAACACAATACATTATTCAAAGGGTATATGAATAAAATGATCTATGTATTTATTAACAAAAGATGATGACAAAATATTTTAGATCTAGTGCATAAATGTTAAGTTACCTAAATAAAAATTAAATGTTCACACCAAGAACGTTCATTAAGCACTTTCCAGCAACAAGCACTTCAAGTTTTTTAAGTATTATTTAGGTCGTGATGTTCTATTGTTCCATTTTAAAAACACAGTGAAAGGAACCTTAACTTATAGTACCAGAAACATAAAATAATAAACAATAATTTTTTCAAATACTTGTAAGATTTAAATAAATATTTTAATCTACTTGATGGTATAGTTAACATTATGCTGAGACACTTTTGAGGTGACAGACATCAATATTTACATTGGTGAACTGTGAGTCAATTGCCTATCAGATGTGAGTGAGCCTTATCTAATCAGAGGACTAGAATACAAGAATCAGCCTCCCTGATAAGAGAGAACAATCATCAGGCCTTATCTGCACCATCAGATCTCCTGGGTCTATTCATTCTGCTGACTCTAAGTCTAGAATATGGGATCATCTTGGGTATCATGCCTGAAGGTGGACTATTCAAATTTAATCAGACCAGAACTCTACAATTGTGAGCCAATTCCTTATAATAAATATGCGTATAGTGGTATCCCTAGAGAAGTATAATATACTCAGATATATTCTTGTTAATATATTTAAGTGATAATATAGATGACAAAAACCAATATCTACCAAAATGCAAAGACATTTTGTAGGTGATCATTCTAAAACAATGTCCAACACCCCTTTTCAGTCATACCTGATAATGATGGTTTTGAGAGGTAAATTACTCTAAATGCATATTTCAAAGTCAATAGATAAAAATCCTTAAAATCACTTGAAAAAAGAATGAATATTCATTGCGAATGCCTTATCAGATATAAAAATCTGAGAATAAAATTATTGTACTGGAAGACATGTCTTGGAACAAAATTTTAATGATGGGAAGATGAAGAAGAAAAGAGTGTCTTTGTGCTCTTTAAAAAGAAGTTCATTTATCTTGTTCAGACACCAGGGCATCTCAGGTTATGCCAACTGGGTGTGGCTGCTGTCTGGGAGGCACTGGAGAGCTTGGCTGTGTTGGTACATGGCTCAAGGTGAGTCAGCCTTGCTTCATCTGGGGACATGGCAGGGTAGGAGTTTCAGGCAACAAAGAAGAAGCCATCCACTGTTTACTATAGGGATGTAAAGAGAAGCAGAAGACCCAATTTCTGATGTTTGAAAATCAAGGGATACTTATTCAGTGATGTTCCTTCTCATGCAGAGATTCCTAAATTAGCTCCAGAAAAACTTTGGCCCAGAAGACATTTGGATAACAGTAAAGTAATGAGTCAAGTGATGAAAGATGAGATAAAGCAGCTACCTCTTAGAAGACTTTCCAAAAGCTAAGTTGTTAGGAAAGAATAGGAAGAGGAGCAAGATTAGTCTTGAAATTTTTCATGCCTCAGCAAATTCATGACTTTACTAATTCACATATACTATTTGCTTAAAGCAGGTTAGTAGAGTCTCCTAGTAAGTTCTTACAGAACGTTTATCCACTTTGCATTTGTAACTTTGGACTTTTTAGCAAGCTCTTTCACTTTTAGAAGATAGTAATAGAATTGTAGAAAGTGTTTAGGGTAAAACAAATACACTTCACATTTTAGACTAATTTCAAGAAGACATTGACTTCAAAAGCAAAAGCAAAAACAAAACCCCCTCAGTTTATCCAAACTATTTGTCGTGATCCTTTCCACCACAGTTTTTATGAAACCACAAAATCAAAACAGATACAATTTAGGGAGAACTGTTCCCAAGTTTTAAAACCAGCATCTTCTCTTCCAAATAAAAATGGAAAGTAGGCCATCTTCAATAAACAATAAAATTGTCTAGTGTTGTAGTTTTACTTGTTTTATGTGTTTTTAATCATCTCTCTTCAGTCAACATATTTCTAAGCAAATGAAAATTTGGTATCTACCAACTATATTTCTCAATATAAACATCCTATTTAATGTAATAAATATTATTGAAATATGTCAGGAATGTTGGGCTGGAGTGATAGCACAGAGGCAGGGCATTTGACTTGCTTGCAGCCAACCGGGATTTGATTCCTTCACCCCTCTCTGAGAGCCCGGCAAGCTACGGAGAGTATCTCGCCCACACAGCAGAGCCTGGCAAGCTACCGTGGCATATTCAATATGTCAAAAACAGTAACAATAAGTCTCAAAATAGAGACATTACTGGGGCCTCCTCGAGCAAATCGATGAGCATTGGGGTGACAGTGACAGTGACAGTGTCAGGAATGTTCCCATCATGTTTTCTCATCACTTTTCTATAAAATATCATCATAAAGTTCTATTGACCAATGCTCCTTCATGAGTAAGAAACCTTTTTCTGTCAAGAGTTACTTGAATCTATTTTCGGCACACATCTCCCATCCCGACTGATTCCTCCAGCCATGATTTTCTTAGTGATCCCTTCTCTATTCCATCTGCCTTCTCCCCTCGGCTCATGATGTGCTGAAAGCAGATAATGGACCAAACATGATGGCCTCTCAGTGTCTGTGTTGCAAGCCATAATGCCCAAAAGTAGAGAGAGGGTATGGGGAATATTGTCTGCCATGGAGGCAGGGGGAGAGTGGGAAAGGGGGGGTGTATACGGGGATATTGGTGGTGGGGAATGTGCACTGGTGGAGGGATGGGTGTTTGATCATTGTGTGATTGAAACCGAAACACGAAAGCTTGTAACTCTCTCACAGTAATTCAATAAAATTAAAAAAAAAAAGATTTACTTGAATCTTTATTACATCACTTGTTGGAAAGATGGTCCATAGGCATCCAATGAGAAGCAGGGCTATATCCTGTAGTCTATTGGAGCTTCTCTGCCAGATCCTCCCCACTCATGAAGATGAACAGAAATATGCTCAAAACTCTCTCCAGGCTCTGTGATCAGGGATAACTCCTGATGGGACTCAGAAAACAATAAGGGGGACTGGGATCAAACCTTTGTTGGACTCTTGCAAGGGAAGCACATTAGCCTCTGTACTATCTCTCCAGCCCCAAGATTTCTCTTTTCCATAGCAGTGAGAGGAAAGGGCCACTTTCAGACACTGAAAATCAAACACACAGTTAAACTATGTTAGGAATAAAAAGCACAGAAATATTTTTGAAGACAACTTGAAAATAATTCATAACTTCTTTCAAACCCAAAATGCCACTGCTCAATGCATTCCTTCCAAAAGCCTGTGGTGGTCAAGGAGACACACATAGGTAATCTGTTAAGTTATTTACTAGAGAAGAGAAAGACTCATAAGCATCAAGTTTCCACTATAGGAAATTAGATAACTAAACCGTTATAAGGTTGCAATGCATGGATTAGATTGTTGGTTTCAGCATTGATTGCTTCTTGGGACTGTATTCCTTAGTTCTCCTGACTCTCTTTCTTGTACCTCTAGACATAATTCAAATTATACCCCAAATGTATTTCTCTTCTTGTCCTCTCTACCATTGCCTCATAAATTTCCTGCCACTATACATTTTTGTGTACATGAAGACTTTTCTGAAGACTCTTGGGAGATACTAAGGAGTCACATTAGAAGGTTTGGACTTTTCTATTCTATAAAAAACTTTTCCTCATCTTCATGTTCTCATGCTGTCTCAAGATTTCCTACATCCACCTAAAATTATGTAGGCAATTTCTAAATCATGTTTTCTATTTGCAGAATTGTATCACTGATCCATAGACACCTATCTACTGCCCTTTCACAAACACACAGACGTACCTCACACCTTCAATCTATTGAACTCAGGTTAAAGACTGAAACACTAAGTATACAAAAAACAAAACAAAACAAAAAGACGAAGAAGATGAAGATCTCTTTCTCTCAGAAAGTCTGGTTTCAACTCATTTTTTTTCTTTTTTAATTTAGTTTTGTTTTTATAAAGCTGTTCACAATAATTTATTACATTCACTATTCCAACATCAATTCCACCAGCATTTCACCTTGCCACCACCATTATTTTTAATTTTCCCAACCACCACCCAAGCCTGACCCAATAAGCCCTAAATAATTTATTTTGTATTGAGTGTTATGAATAATTTGCTAAAAAATGATTTTTAAAGGTTTCCTTAGAAGAAAGTATGTGAAAATTGTTGTATCTCACCGTGGAGTCATTAAGCCCTTGTACAAGAGATTACTAACATGTTGTTATAGGTTCAGCCTTGTGTGCTATTTTTTTTTAATCCAACTCATAATTAAGGAAGTTATTTGTTATTTTATTACCTTTTGTTGAAATTGCGTCTTCCTTAACCTCATTATTATTATAAAATTGATGTCAAATATAACTGTCAGTGTTGGCAGTAGCAAAATAACACAACAAAAAGGTTCAGTCAAATTGTTGCATGTTTAAAGTGAAAAATAAAAATAACAAATTAAATTTAAATAATACTTTTATAGGGAATGATAGCAATGGCATGAGATTTTCCATGAATGTCCATCATTCTTCAATTTTGTACAATGGAATGTCAAAATTATGTAAAAGTAAAGTTGGTATACATAATATAGCCCATTTGGAAGTGCTTTCTTCTACTAGAAAGAAGATATTTAACACTTGTGAATAGTAATGAATAACCTTTTCTCTTGTAGTCATAGATGTGTATTTAAAACATGTATTCTGTAAGCAGAATGGCACATAACAAGCATATGGTTGATAATGTACACAATCTGTAAATCATGGTTGAACCCAGCCATTAACTTTGTTATAAAGAAATATGGCAATTTATGTAATGATTGAGAAGAATTATGTGTTAAGAAAAGGGAGTGTTGTGTTTTGATTATGTAGGCATAGGATGAAATTAAAGTGGTTCATGCTGATTTACGGCTAAGCGTCCTGACTATACAGACAGATTGAGAAAAATCTATGTCAGCTCTGGATATACCCAGGAATTTCAAAAGTGCCATCAGTAGACCTAAGGAAGTAAACGATTTTTTTTTCTTATTTCAAATCTATCTAAAATCATATTGGACTATAAGCATGGTACTTTTAAGTTCTAAAATATTAATATTGCTTTGGGAATTTTAATTGAAGCCCAAATGCGATATAAGAATTTTCTTTTCTTTTTTTATTGTTTTGTTGTTGTTTGGGGGGGGGTCCATATTTGGTGGTGCTCAGGAGCTCTTCCTGCCTCTGCACTTAGGAGTGACCAATGGCAGTGCTCAAGGGACCCTATTTGGTCCTGAAAACAGAGTCACAACTCATGAAAGGCAAGTACCTTCTACGCTGTATTATCTCTCTGGCCTCAGCAATTTATGTTATCCAGCCCAAACTGGTGCTGTTTTTTCCATGGAACTCTTCCTGGTGTTCACTAGCAGTTGGTTATATGTACAGTAGTGATCATGGATCAGGCAGCATGAAACAAGTCAAATCTCATAATCATAGATTTTCAAAATCTCCTCACTCCCCTAATGATGCCAAGCTAAGACTATGTTTAGTTCTGTATGTTGCAAGGAAAGGAGAGACAGGATCAAAGGAGTAAAGATGGGAAGTTAACAGTAATGTGGATAGAATCCATACTCCTCTGGCCACATAAATATAGAAGAATGAGATTTTACAAAAATTTAAATTTTTTATTATAAGCCCAGCATCTTATCCAATTATCTCTTAATGGGTGGGTGTCAACATTATAAGAAGTTATGAGAGCATAGTAATATCATACTGGGGCAGGATAAGCCACCTAATTCTAAAAGTAATAATGCGTGCAATAATAAGTAGCTAATCATCCAGATAGTTTAAATTAAGACAACACATAAAGATGAATGGAAATGTTAGATATTTTTAATTCTATCCATAGTACAAGATAATTATACTCAATATAATGATATAAATATTAGATGTGGGTGCCTTTCAACAGGTGGACTATAGACAACTATTGAGTAAATGAAATGTGACAAGTTAATTGGTAATTATTGAGAAATTTAATTTCATTTTATGTAACTAATTTAAATAGAGTGCTTTGTGGATACCATGCTGAACAGTATATATCACACATTTAAATTATATTTTTAATATGAGATTGAAGCACATATACAATAGGTAGGCATTTGCCTTGCATGAGGCCAATCTAGATTCATTATATGACACCCCACATGGTCCCCAAAGCCTCCAGGAGTGACCCATGAGCAGAGAATAAGGAGTAAACACTGAATATAGCTGGGAATGGCCTCTAAGATACAGTTAACAAGATGGACACTAAATTTTGGCCTTGCTTCCTCAGAAGAAGGAAGATCCACTGAGTGAAAAAAGGAAGTCAGGGTGACTACAGAAAACACTGCTCTACTAAAATAAAGTTGTTAAAAAAGAAAAAGTCCTAGTGGGTCTTATCACAATTTGCTCATTCTTTTCATCTTCATTTTATTTACATTGTATGTCTATGAAATTATGATTGATAGCTAAACATTTTGGGTACCCTCCTCACAATTTATACACATAAAATAATATTTATTCACATGAAATTATATTATATACCTTCCCCTTATAGAGTGATGTTTGATGACTATTTCTCAATAAACCTTGAAAGTAATTCAAATACAAGAAAAAGTTTGGCCAGAGAGTATTCTTGCTATTTTGGAGAAATAGACACATGCATACCTAATATTAAGCAGGAATATATTCCATAGTTATTATCCATGCCATAGATAATTCCTAGATAAAATAGTGTTACAGAAAGCAAAGCAATGTTATTTTGCTGAAACTTTTTAAGAAGTCCTAATCATAACTAAATAAACAGTACAAAGCATGATTCAGGAATTACACCTTAATCATAAATAAAAATATGGGAAGCATGTGACTTGGTAACTGGACATATTACAGGAATAAAACAAAGATACAGAGGATTTTCACATACTCTCTCTCTCTTTGTCTCCTCACACACACCAGCTACTATAAAATATGCAGCTATTAGAATAATATTTGTGATTAATAACATAATTTAAAAGCACTCATTATTAAACTTCAAAGGAAATTTAAACTGTGTGTAAGGAAAACATAAAGCTCAATATATGCTTAAATCTTTTTTCTGTAAAATCTAAAATGTAGTTTATAATAATCATACATTTTATCATAAGACTAGATTTAAAATAAATACAGCATTATATGCAACTGTTATAGTGGTTGAGACATAACCTATATTGTCTCCTTATTCCACTTCCAATATTTTTGAATACTCTAAGTTGTTAGCACTATTAGCACTGTTGTCCCATTGTTCATCGATTTGCTCGAGGTGGCACCAGTAACATCATCATTGTGAGACTTGTTGTTACTGTTTTTGGCATATCAAATACGACACAGGGAGCTTGCCAGGCTCTGCCCGCGGGCAGGATACTCTGGGTAGCTTGCCGGACTCTCTGACAGGGGCAAAGGAATTAAACCCGGGTCGGCCAGTGTACAAGGCAAACACCCTACATGCTGTGCTATCACTCCAGCCCAATTAAAAGGTATATATACATATAAAAACACATACATACATACATACATACATACATACATACATATTTTCAAGTCATATGCTAAGAATGAAAAGTTACCAAAACTTTAAGTTGTTAGAATATCTAATATATTATGGTGTTTAATAAAAACAAAAGAATAAAAATATTTTTCTCTATCAGGTTATAATTCCATACAATAAATATGGAAGTTATATTGATAAATTAATTTGAATCATATTTAAAATAAGTCTGGTTAATCTGACAGAAAAAAGGACAAAATTTAATACAAATGGCATGAGCGATGAATGTTTAGACTCCACCATCCTTCTTACGTATGTTAGCTATGCTTCCGTAGACATCCTAAGGGCTCTGTGATGTATTTATTTTATTAATAAAATAGGAGATATTATGGTTTCCCACAAAGAGTTGGGATAATAATCAAAAGTTATAAATTAAATGAAGCGTATGTATTGCGATGAGAACAGACAGAAAGGCTTAATAGAAACTGATAACCTTTTCATCTTTAATTTTTGGTTAGTGAAGAATTTTTCTCTTTTTTTGAGATTTTTAAAATTGCATTTAAAAAATATTTTTTAATTGAATCAGGGTGAGACACATAGTAACAAAGTTGTTCATGATTGGGATTCAATCAGATAATGTTCCAACACCCGTCCCTTCAGCATTGTACATTTCCACCACCAATGTTCCCTGTTTGTCTGTCTCTACAGCAGGAATTTTTCGAATGAAGATTTTTTTTATAGAAAATTTGCAAGAAATACTTATCAATACTTGATTTGTCAAGAGCATCACCCATTACAAAGAATAGTATGACTACATTGCTTCTCTTTAAATACTTTATGTAAACATTAATTTGGGTGAATATTTCTCAAACCTTATTTAGAAAAAAAAAAGTTCTATACTCACTCTCCTCATACAAATATGTTGAATTCAATAGCTTCACAAAAACACTAATAGCTTATATGTTTACTTTAGTTTAGATGCTTCCTTGAAAGCTTATCATAGAGACTCAACTGCTTCTAAGAAATTATTTCTCAGAAACAAAGACGTTATTAACTTGAAAAATAAGTATTTTTCAAATAACAAAGTTTTATGTTTCCAAAAAATAAGCTATTTCTGAAATTTATCTTATTGTATGCTTTAGAGAGCCATACTTGGCAGTGCTTTGGGGGCTATTTCTTATTTAGTCCCTGAAGGTCACTTCCAGCAGGGCTCAGAGATCTTGTGGGACTAAAGATCAAACTCTAGGATCCCACATGCAAAGCATGCAGTGAACCTATTGAGTTTTTTCTCCAGCTCCTATTTAAAGCTTTAAAACAGAAATTAAACATGATATTTGGATACAGGATACACTGATTTTTAAAAGGCATCTCTGGAGTTAATAATAGTTAAGCACATTCCAGGCCATGTGATTTATAAGCCAGAGAAATGACAACTTCCCAGTGGAAACTCCTCCAGATATCCATTACATGGATACTCCTCTTGTGTCAGACAGAGAAAATGTAATAACTAGATCTTTCCCCTAGCTCCTAAAGATTAAAGATCACGACTGATCATGGTAGCATTGAGAGGGGGCATAACGAACAAAACATTTTATTTTCTCAAAAAGAAGAAAAGGTTCCCCAATTGACAAGCATTACGTGCGGATTTAATAATAGATTTTTTTCCTTTTGACAACACATTAAGGATTTTTAATACACATATAGAAGTCCTATGCATAGATCCCAGTTGGTACCACAGCATTTGATGAACAGATCATTAGAAGCCTGAAAGAAAAGGTAGGTGGAGAAGAAAAAGATAACAGATTAAAAGCAACATGTCCGTTGCTGTTTCTGTGTGCGAAGCACCGTGTCTCCTTAATGAAAGCCTGAAATCAAGGGCTGCTGACTTAATTGTGGGAGAGAGTGAGAGACGTTGCACTTGTCAGAAGAGTTTGAGAAATACACTCCATTAAAGATGTATAGAGTCTATTTTCACCACTTGTGACCAGCTGCAAGAGGCAGACCTGTTCTTCACATCAGGAATAATTTCATTAGGAAACCATATGTATGCAGGGGAATAACCCACTTGATTTTCTGTCATTTTATTTTAAACAGACTGGGGAAGATGTCAGTAGCAATCACCTTTAAAAGGGTAAAGGAATCAGATGCAATATTATTAACAATTTTAAGCCTTAAAATATTTTTTAAGCAAAACCAGGTAAAAATAAATGTGTCCAGAGAACAGCCCTTATTTTTAATGAGATTTGACTTTGTTTAGGATGTACTTTTATAATACTAATGATCTCTCACAAAAGATACATTAACTTCTTCTGCAAACTTATGTTGTGTCTGGGTTAAGAAGAAAGTTGGATGAATATAATATACCTTATGGTCTATTATAGGATAACATGGGGTTTCTCCTTTTAGCTTTGCCTTAGGGAACATAGTTTACCTTAAAGCAATGTCTTTTCTGTATGGACACAGGAAGACAATTAATATTGTGTTTGTAACTTGGGAGCTGATTGACTCCAATAATATTTACCCCTGAGCATCTGCTTTCTCAACTCAGTTGCCCTTAGTTCCTAGCACCCCAAAAGCAGGTCCCGACGAGGGACGGAATAGACCCAGGGCAAGCTGTGAGCTACCCTGGCATCAAAATGGGCCAGGCCAAAGTGCCACAATACTCAACTATAAGTTGAAGGCATGATCATGGACAATGCTGTCATGATCCAAAGGTAATGACGAGACTAGGACCCTGCTGGGGTTAGGAAGACTAACCTGGCCTGAGGACTGTGGTCTGGAATGTATTGTGAGATGTCCTCAGGATGAACCAAACTTTATATCTCTTTCTGTGCCCATACAGAATGACATTGCTAGAAATATTAGAAGATTTACTGTAACTATTTAAGCAGATTACTAGCTCACACCCTGACACACCCTTGTTTGGAATCACACCCTTGAGTGGATCTCCTTAGATGAGATGTCCTTAGATGAGATTTTGTTAATCTCTTCAAGAAATGGTCTTACCCTTCTTTGTTGATTTGTTGATGTTAAACCCACCTTTTTGCTATTGCCCTATGTAATTTGCTATATAAACTGAGACTGTAGGGCAGAGAAGGAGACAGAAGAAGAAGACAGGGGAGAGAGAAGAAGGAGAGAGAAGAAGATCCTGAGAGAGATCGAGAGCCAGAGAGAAGCAGATAGAGAGAATGAAATAAACTGATCGAGCAACCAGTTTGGCCTTCTTCCTTCTGTCGCCTGCCCTTGACCGACAGCACACACAGCGGTTCCAGAGCACCAAACGTGAGACAGAGACGCTTGGAGAGCCCACAAGTGCACACGCCCCTCGGCGTGCTTTAGTTTTTTACAGTCTATTACAAGTGGGTAGCAGAGGGAAGGCCAGAGACCTACCTAGCACATCAGACCGAGTACATGCTTTGTTAAAGCTGTAGGCCTTTGTCTGATTCTGAGAACTGAGTGGTCCCCGGGCCCCTCTAGGAGTAGCCCCTTAGCACTACTAGATGTTTCCCTAAAAGAAAAATAAAAAGTGATGGGAGATCTACCAAATCATAGAAGGCCATTCACTATATGTTTTTGTCTTTCTTAATTGTACCCATTTTTTTGTGTTTGTGCACAAATGTTAGCCCATGTTTGTGCACAGTTCTATTTTAGACGACCAACATCTAAAAAAAACAACTAGTGTAGGAGCAAAATTGATGTCTACTGGTGGCAGGTGGCTTATTGCAGGAGTAAGCTAATGGTCTGATACCTTCCTTCTTTCCCCATGCCATGGTATTCAGTGTTGCTGTAACAGTATTGGGTATATGACAGGGAAGTGCTAGAAGACTATAGTAAATACTAAATGTAAACGTGATTTTCTTTATTTTCTCATATTTCTGAGTTCAGTTTCTTTGGAGGGTATGGATTCAATTTACCTACTGGGTCAACATTACTCAATAGAACTGACTGAAAAGTAACCTTAATTAACTATTAGGATGATGTGAAGCACTAGAGGAGTCATTCCTCAATTTAGTCATCTATAAATTATGATCATAAGTGCATATAACCAAATTTAGTTCTTTATTCTGAAATAAGTCAAATTGTTTCAGGCTCTACTAATAGTTATATCAAACATATCCTATGCCAAACCAATTAGTTCCTCAGAAATCAACTAAATATATCTCAAAATAATAATTGGGTCTATACAGACTAAAATGAATCATATTCTATGGAGCTTTACAATAAACCCAAAAATAGCTTCATAAAATTTAAAATTGTAAGATATACTTTATTAAGCTTTTTTTCTGTGCATTTTTTTTAATCATCAGAGTTTCTCTGTGAAAGCACTAAAATCATAATGAGTTCTCCTCTACCTAATGTGCTCTTCATAATAGAATGAACAATTGAGGTCTCAAAAACCTGAATGTAAGAGACAAAGCAAGTTCATAGAGAATTTCATTATGTGAGAGAGTAATTTGTAGAAGAATTATAGCATGTATGGAAGATTTGAAATAAGAAAAGAATAAAAAACTCATAGATGTCACGAGAAGTTGGCATAATATTGAACGACAGTCCCAGAGCTATATCCGAATGAGTAATAGAGAAAAGACAAGAAATTTCTAAATTTTTCTCTTAAAAAGCAACCATGGAATTTATGTCTTCTAAAAGAGGTATACATTATTGCACTTCTTGTTCTTGCTTTTACCAAAACAGGAGATATAATATTATTTCTTAATATAAATACTTAAAAAAGAGTACAAATATATATGAACCAATTACTTTTAGGAATTGATAAATATAGAAAATAGATCTGAAATTCCTTATTAAAAGGGAAAAGATTAAGGTCTGCTATTCTAAAATAATTTAAGTTTAAATTCTTAAACACAACAAATTATCATTTTCACTTGAACTTTCTGCCTGGGATCACACTCCAAACGTTAGTATAAAAAAGTGAAGCAGAGCAGTTAACAATAATCTCCATACTTAGAGAAATTTGAGTTTCAAGGTCATAGGGGCAGTTGGTTTTATGGAGCAGGATATTAGAGGGGGAAAGCTAAAAAAAGAAGAAAATCTTAATAGAAATGCCTAGTTTCCTTTCTACCTCTGACCAAATGCTAAATTAATACAGTGTGTAAGAAACTATGAAATATAAGTAGGAATGAGAAAATGAGAGATCTTAGAGCTCACACAGTGAATAAATATTAAAGTTCTTCTCATCCAGAGTGAAGTATCTTTCTAAAGATAATGATTATTCAGCTAAAATAAGAGAGTTCGCCAAAGCTATAGTATAGTAGATAGGGCATTGGCCCTGTCAGACCGACTTGGGTATGATCCCTGGTATTCTATATCGTCCCCTGAGTACCATCAGGAGTAATTCCTGAGTGCAGAGCCAGGAGTAACCCCTGAGTATTGCTGGGTGTAACCCAAAAAGAAAAAGAACAAAACAAACAAACAAAAAACATGAGAGAGAGAAAGGGAGAGAGGAAGTGGGGGGAGAGGGGCTGGGCAGGGAGGTGGAGTGGTTGGAGAAAGTCACAAATCACGAAATCCCGTTAATCACTGGTTTCTGGGGCAGGCTCAGTAACATCTCATTTCGTCCTTTCCCTGAGATCTTAGAAGTCTATCTTGACTCGGCCCTCCTAAAGATGTTGCACTGGAAGCTCTTCAGGGTCAGGGGAATGAGATCCAGCTTGTTACTGGATTTAGCATATGAATACACCATGGGAAGCTTGCAAAGCTGTCCCATGTGGGCAGGAAACTCTCAAAAGATTGCCAGCTTCTCCCAGAGGGAGAAGCAGGCCAAAGATATCTCGTGGCCGCAAAGAGAGAGAGACTACAGGAATTATTAAGATGTTTGCCTTGCACCTGAGCGACACTGCTTCAAATCCCTGGCATAGCATATGGTCAATTGAGAACCACCAGAAGTCAGCCCTGACCACTGAGCCAGGAATACATGGCCCGAGCACTCCCTCCCATCACCTCATCCCCCACCCCAAACACACACAGGAAAGATCGTATCTTAGCAGGAACTTTTCGCCCTAAAGCAAAAGCTCTATTAGATCTAACATAGCAAAGCCTAAAATCAAATCTCGATAATATCAATCTGATTAAACAGTGAGTTCACGGCCTGATAAAAGAAATTTAATATCCTTTATAAAGCAGTTTAGTGTTTCTATGAAATATCAACAATTTCTAGCATCTACAAATATAAATAAGCATGAAAATGTGACATAACCTAGATATAAAAGCCCTTAGTACCATCAATGCTATGTTCCTGTGTTAATATAGGTACAAAAAGTATGAGGGTGTATTGGAGGCAAGGAGAGTAAAGAGGGAAATATGTGTGAGAATATTGTGGCTTGCATGGGAAGGAGTGCACCAGGGAGAGAAAATATGCTTCAAATGGGTTGGTTTGAGTAATGTCAGGGCAGTGAGACACATGGTGGCTGTCTTTATTTGTTGGATGCCTAGAACGTGGGTGATTGGGGAAGTCTTAAAAGAAGAGGTGATTGAGGGGTTGGAGTTGGGGTTAGGATTGAGGTTGGTGGAGCTACATATAAAAGCCACATTCAATAACAAGTGATTTACTGTCTGTCTGCACTGATGCTGAGAAAGCCAGTACATCCAGGATCAGAAATATGCCCACCTAATTTTAAAATAATTAGTTTGCATATATGTTCGAGGATTTTAGGAAAATAGTGGACAGATGAAACAGGTAATCTCATCAAAGGAGAAATGATAATAACCACATGACTATTCTATATCTAAAAAGCATAATCACTGTATCACTGTCATCCTGTTGATCATCGATTTGCTCAAGCGGGCCCAGTAACGTCTTCATTCATCCTTGCCCTGAGAGTTTAGCAGCCTCTCTTTACTCATCCTTCCCAACGGTGCCGCATTAGAGGCTCTTCAGGGTTAGGGGGATAAGACCCATCATTGTTACTGTATTTGGCATATGAATACACCACGGGGAGCTTGACAGGCTCTCCCCCGTGCAGGCAGTAAACCCTCGGTAGCTTGCCAGGTTCTCCAAGAGGGAGAACTAGGCTATCAGATGTAGCGTGGCGACATCGCTTCCTGGAGCTTGATTTTATAGTCTCTGGATGTTGGCTACCGTTGATGGAATTATGCAGTGCTGGGGACAGTTTCTGGGTGAGACTGCCTGGTTGCTGGAAAATGGGGGATCTGGGTGGAAGAGGCCCAGTCCCAATCTGAGCAGCCTTGGAGACCTTGGCCCTGGGTCCTGCACACCTGGTTTCCTCTGCTGGTTCCTTCATGCGTGAGGCTCATCCAAACGTGGAGAGTGGCCTTGAGCATGGCTGTGGCTGGGTTCTGGAGGTCTTCCAAAAAGTATAATTAAAAGTATAATAAAGCTTAAAGTTAATTAATTGACTTTTTAGAGAAAAAATATATTTTAAAGTATTTTAAAAGAGAAAAATACAGAAAAAATTTAAAACAGGCCTCACAAAAATATAGAAATATGTTGATTTTTATAAATATGTTTATAACAGCAATCTATAATTAGATTGAGATAAGCAGTAAAAAATTGAACAATCTAATGCTGACTTTTTTTTCAAAATGGAAAAGCTTAATAAGTTCTGAACAAAAGAAATATACAAAAAAATTTTAAAATACCTAAATGTTATTGTAAAGACCTCTGAAATTCAAAAGTTAAAAATTGTTATTTTAGTTGGGATAGATAAAACACATAGCAGAGAAGAAATAAAAATAATGAGTAATTTATCATAAATATAAATTATTATATATAATAAATAATCATAAACAATATGTTACAGGCATATGCTTCAAATTAAAATAATGCATAAGTCAAATATAATAGAGCACCATCATTCATGTGCAAAAAATAATCTATAATGCTAATACCATATATTTTTCATAATTAACTTTGAAAAATGATGGAAAATTAGAGACTTATACAATTGAATGTTGAGTTTATTCTTAAGCAAGATTTTCCTAGAAAACTGGACTGAGCACTTTTATAGTATGGAGGACTAGATAAGGCTTTTAATACACACACTCACACACACACTCACACACACACACATATATTACAGATACTCAGTGGGTCTTCAGGACACACCTTGCTGTGCTCAGGAGACCGTCCATGGTGCCTAAATCTAACCAGGTTGTTCTCAAACCAGGCAAGTGCTCTTCCTGCTGCAACTATTTCTCAGATCCTCACCACTTAAATTAAACATTGTTTGGAAGACAAAAGAAAAATAAAAATCATAAATGTTAGAAAATTTGTAACTTGTGTAGTGGTATCTTAATTATAACATAATTGCTAGTGTGGAAAACCAGAAAGAATCTTTTAAAAAAATTACTGATCTAAAGAGCTGAAAAGATAGAACGCTTAGAACAGCACTTATCTTTCATGTGGCCATCCTGGTTTGATCCCTTGCACTCATGCTGTCCCCTGAGCACTGCTGGGGCTGGACCCTGAGCACAGAGCCAGGAGCTAGCCTTAAGCACCACTCAGTGTAACCCCAAGTCACAGAACTATAGTAACACTGATCTAATAAGTGACTTTGGTAGATCGAAGTGTATGAGCTTGGGTCAGGATGCTGCTCGGAACACTGGCTCTGCCACACGAGACCTCTGCCATTGATCACTTCAGTGTCCTGTGTGGTCCCCACAATTGAAACAACTGAAAGAATAAAAGAAGTATGGAAGTCCAATCAACTGCAATCCTTCATTCCCTGCTTAAGTATCGCATCAATGAGTAAAATACCATAATGAAAATAAAATCATTAATAGGACACTCACCAAAACTTAAACATGAATGAGTTATTTTGAAAGTATCTATAAAAGTATGTCACTTAGCAAGCTAAGAGTTAACAGACCTTTCTCAATTTTTATTAAATTTTGCATTTGGTTTGTTACAGACTTCTTCAAAATTAAATTTCAGGCCAGTGTCTACTTTTCTCTACTAATGTCTCCAGTTTCCCTCTAACCACCCTCACCCCCCACCTGCCTCTATTGAAGCTCTTTGTCACTGCTCTGTCATCCTCTAAATGGATTACTTCCCTCCATTTATGTCCCATTAAACCCTTCCTTGACCTAGTCTCAACTCTTTCTCCCATGGGCAAGCTACCTACTGGAACCCAATTCTCATGCTTCATTGCCATTGTCTTTGGACATTTGTTATTCTTCTACTATGTTTCTTTACATCCCGCATATGAGAGAGACAATTCTGTGTCTGTCCCTCTTCTTCTGACCACCTTAATTCAGCATCAAACTATACAGTCCTTTCTTATTCGTGTAGAGGGCAACCATTAGCACCATGAGTGAATCCAATTCTCAACTGGCAAGGGGATAAGAATTTTATCTAGTGTTTTAAAGAAGCCTTCTTTTTTATTGAATCATTGTGAGATAGACCATTACAAAGCTGTTCATGATTGTTTTTCATTCATACAGTATTTCAACACCCATCCCTCCACCAGTGTACATTTCCCAGTACCTCTTAATGCTCCTTGCAGAGCACCTCTTAATGCTCCTGGAACTGGTTTCAAGGCTATAAATTCTCTAAGCTGTTGCTTTGAGAACAACATGAAACTTTGTTTCTATTCCTCGAATTGGAATGACTATCAACTGGCTAGAATATTCTTAGAGAGGTGTTTATTTTGTTTATTTTCGTCTCACTCTTTCCCACTCTTGTCGTTGCCTTGTAGTCTCATTTTATAAATCTGTTGTAAATCTTATAGGTTTTCCTTTGTTGGTAAGTTCATTTTTAGATCTTATTATTTTCAGTTCTCTGTCTCTGCTATTGCCATAACTCTGATTATAATGTGTCTTGGAGTTTTTCAATTTGGGTCTATTTTCACAGGGACCCTTCTAAGGCTTCTTGGATCTCAGTTCCTTCACTCCTCAACCCTGGAAAATTTTTCTCTCTGTGTTTTATTTACCTGGTGATTAACTATGAATTCTTTTACTAGTTTTGCATTGAATTTATCTTGCTGTTCTTCAGAGACTATGATTATGTTATTCCTCTTGAACTCATCTCATAGTTATCATATGTGCTATTTACTTTTCAAACGTTTTAAAAATCTTCTGTTGTTATCCAGGTTTCCTGCATCTCATCTTGGGGAACTGATCCTTTATTCAGCTGCCGTTATGCTAATATTCAGATCTTTTATTCCATTTTTTAATATCACTTACCATAATCCATTTCTATAATTTTCTCATTCCGGCTCTCATTCTTTCAGATATTTTGCAAACTACATCTGTAGTGTTGTCATTCCGTTGTTCATGGATTTGCTTGAATGGGCAACAGTAACATCTCCGTTGTGAGACTTGTTACCGTTTTTGGCATATCTGATAGCCTCAGATAGCTTGCCAGGCTCTGTGATACAGGCGGGATACTCTCGGTTGCTTGCTTGGCTCTCCAGAGGGATGGAGGAATCGAAGCTGGGTAAGCCACATGCAAGGCAAACGCCCTACCCGCTGTGCTATCACTCCATTTCCAATCATTTATTTGAACTCATTAAATATCCTGAATATGGTGTCACTAAAGTCATTCTCAGAGTTTATAGAACCAGTCGGCACTAATAGAGCCTTCTATGTTTTTATTTTCGCTCAGTGAGTGTGATGGTGTTACACAGCATCCCTACTGTATTGGATGTGTTCTTGACTCAGTGATTCATTCTTGGATGAATCTTTGTAGTTAGCCGTTCACTGAGTGCGTCCTCGGGTGTCTCCAAGGGATCAAGCTGAGCATTGCTCGTTTTCTTCCCTACTTGTTTTCAACCAGTGACAGGAAGTGTAAGAGTGAGCTGTGAGAGCTCTGGTGAGTAGAGCTGCTAACTTCACCTGCAGGGCTAGAGGAAGAAGCAGAGGTTCAGGAGATGCAGAAGTAGTCCTGCTAAGAACTAGAGTTCTTTTTTGGGGGGGTGGGGGTTTGGGGTCACACCCGGCGATGCACAGGGGTTACTCCTGGCTCTTGCACCCAGGAATTACTCCTGGTGGTGCTCGGGGGACCATATGGGATGCTGGGAATCGAACCCGGGTTGGCCGCGTGCAAGGCAAACGCCCTACCCGCTGTGCTATTGCTCCAGCCGCCACGTAGAACTAGAGTTCTTGATAAAAATATTTAATACTTGTCAATCGAATAGCATAACAAAAGCAGTGGTTTATTTATGAAACATCACTCTACTCCAGTTATGGTAACTGCTATAGCATTAGTACTTCTCTACATATTTGCATATAAATGACCTGTAAATCATTATGACATGTATTTTTCAAATAAATTAGCAAATTCATGGAGCAATATTCATCTTATCTAATGATCCTCCAATCAGTATATCAATATGGTTTAAAGACAGTCACTCTTTTCCCTCTATTTTTCAAAAATACCATTTCTAACTCAAACGTTTCCACTTTATAGAATAAGCATATTACACTCAAACAACAAAACATCATAACAATGTGAAAAATTCAGTTTGACTTTTACTGCTCCACTTATCAATTTTGGGAAGCACCACTCATCAAAATTGGCATCAAAGTTTTCCTTTCTCCTGTCTTAGCACAGTCTTTATATCTGAACCTAGCATTCATTTTGGCTTTCTCTGTTTACTAGATACTATATAAAATATTTTATATCTCTATGAAATCAGTTTGCACCTTTAGGGCAAGCACTATGATGCTGTCTTTATATCTGTGTCTCCAAGCACATACATAACATGAAAGTTTATATGGGATTCAGGGACCAATCGATGCCTGATAAATTGATTTGATTTGCTTTCAGAATCATTTTATATCAGATCAGTAACATTCCTGCCTGGTAGAGCCCTCAACTATCACTTTATATGGTTTCAACTGGTGTAAACTTATGAAATAGGCTATAAACTTTGAGAGTACCTTCCCAAATGCATTCTCTTAGATTTATGTCATTCTTGGATTTAGATGACAGCAATGACCACACGAGCCAAAGCAGCAACAAAATAAGTACTATGTTCTCAGAAAAAGCAGAGAATGAAAAGGAGAGAAGAAACTTTTGACTATTTTTCACTTGGGAAGCCTCTATGGGTGAGACACTAAGTTCTTCACCAGAACTCTGTTTAAATTTTTTTTTTCAGAAAATTTGGAAGTAGAATTTGGATATTTAAAAAAAGAATCTTAGTTTCAAATAGGATCTTGATTACTGTTACAAAGCTTTTTGGTCACAAAATTAGCAGTTCTAATATGAATTCATAGACTTTCCATTAATAGAAGGAATTTCACAGAGAGCTACAAGGTAAAGTTAATCCCACTGACCTAACATTCACTATCCAGCACTATGAGGGAAGAGAATATTGATGGAGAAACTTGAGAAATGCATTTTCTTATAATAACTGAAGATGCATCCAGGAGGGAATTAAGCAGCATGCATTCACTGATGACCACATTCTTTTAAAAATGTGTTTGGGACCCCAGGGCTGCGTGCGTGCAAGGGTTCAATTCCTTCATCCCTCTGGGAGAACCCAGCAAGCTACCGAGAGTATCCTGCCCACAGGGCAGATCCTGGCAAGCTACCCATGGTGTATTCAATACACCAAAAACAGTAACAACAAGTCTAACAATGAAGACGTTACTGGTGCCCACTCGAGCAAATGGATGAACAATGGGATGTCAGTGCTACAGTGCAGTGCAGATTCAGATTCAAGAAAATCTGCGTGTTGTTACAGAATTAGTACAAAAATCCAAATACAACAACAACAACAAGATCGATTAGACATTATTTTGCATGGATTGCAGATAAAATATGTTTTTATTAAGGCGCTGGTCTTACAGTCAACCAACCTTCGTTTGATCCAAGACACCACATACGGTCTTCTGAGCACTGTCAAAAGTGACGCCTGAGCACAGTACTAGCAGGAAACACTAAGTACTACCCTGAAACTATCTCTTCAGTTTCCCATAAGTACTTACTTGTTTTATAAAGTGTTTTGAACTAGAGGGATAGTACAGGAATCAAGATGTTCGCCTTGTATACAGCAAACCCTGGGTAGATGACAAGTGCCACATATAGGTCTGTGGTGCATACTGTATGCTTCCATTTTGTTAAAGGGTACACAACAGCCAAGACTATCTACCGGCAGAAGATACAATAGGTAGAATCACATCCAGGACTTATCCCTGAACACACAGTCAGGAGTAAGCCTCGAACACTGCCAGATATGACGCATCATCAAAATACATAAGTAAATTAAGTAACATTTCTCAATCTGTTTCACTTCATGCTTGACTCTAATCATGCTCTTTGAAATTTCACAATGATCTCTACTACATTTTCATAATGATATTTCAATAATACATTTTAGTTTATTCTCCGTGAAATCTAATTCACAGAACCTTGTATAAAGCAGGGCTTGTCACTATGTTTTATTTTAGCCATCTTTATAAGTGCAGTGAGATACCATTGTGGTTTTATTTTACATTTGCCTAATAATAAGTGATAGTGAGCATTTTTCATGTGTGTGTCATCTATATATCTTCTCTAATAAAGTGTCTGTTCAGCTCCCTTGCTTTTTTGTCTTCTTGTATATTTTAAGGTATTGGGAGAACTGTGGTCGATCAGATTTTTGACTTGCAAATATTTTATTTCATTATATGACATGTATTTTGTTCTCCTAATAGTGTCATTCACAGAGCCACTAGTCTTTTATTTATATAGACCAATGTATAGTTTTTCTTTAATATATTATGAATTTGGTGGCAGATTTAAAAATACTTGAGAAATACGTTTATCCTATGATTTCTTCAGGTAGATTTGTTTTTTAAATATGCATGTGACATGAGTGAGTTAATTTTTGTATAAAGACTGAAGTGCTGCAATTCATTTTTGCTGTTAGTATTTAACTGTTTCAGTACCAGTTGTTGAAAGGATTTGCTTCATTTAACTTTATCACTTTGTAAAAAATAAGTTTATCTATGTCTATAAGTCTAGCTATAAGTACCCATTCTATTCCATTTATCTATATATCTATTTATTAATAACATATAGTTTTGATTATCAATGAAAGCTTGCAGTTTTCATTGAAATTATGAGTCCTTAATCTCTGCTTCATTTTCTTATAATTGTTTTGATTATTTTAGTTCCTTTATCTTTCAAAATACACAACACAATTAGTTTATTATTACCCTCCTCCCCAAAAATTAACTTACTGGTATATTTCATGATCATGTCTGAATATATGAGAACAAATTGAGGTAAATTAACTTTTTGGCAGTACTAAGTATTTTAACATATTTCCTTATGTTTATCATGATCTTATTTAATTTTTACATCAGTGTTTCATAGTATTCAATAAAAAGATACTACACACATTTTTCTATTTACTCAAGCATTGCTTTTAAAAATACATTTTAGTTCAAATTCCATTTTCAATATACATACATATACATATATAATTTACTCTGCACATTGACCTATGTCATTAAAATCTCCCAGAGTCACTTTTTCAAAGTTAAAGCTATTATGCAAATCATTTGATATTATTGAAGCAATCATTCATTTTTAGGTTAAGGCATGTTATATATTCTTTTCTAACATATCTACTTCCTTTATTTTAGTTTTCCCCATTTTTTAGTACTAGTTCTAATTCCAGTAAAACTTTGAATAAAAGTGCTGAGAGAAGACTTTTTCATTGATGTAATCTGGTTTTCAAGGAAAATATTCAATCTCTTAAAATTCAGTATGATCCAAATATAGATTTTTTTTTCACAGATGCATCTCATTGGGTTCTGAGTTGCACTTATTCTTAGGTTGCTCAATCTTGATTGTGGTTGGGTGCTATATTATTTATTGACTTTTGTTCTGCATATACTTATCTGGTCTTATGGTTTTCTTCTTTAGCCAACTAACATCGTGAATTACATCAACTGTGAATCTTTCGCATTCTAACAAGACTCACATTTGTTATATCTAAATTTTATGAATTTTACTTGGATTTGAAATTTTGTCCATAATGCATATTCTCTTTAGTTTTCTTTTTCTTTTTCTTTTTTGCATTAGTGAAATATGTTCTTTCTTCTATTTTCTGCAAGAGATTAAATGGAAACAGTATTATGACTATGTTAAATGTTGGTCAAGTAGAATGTAATAATGAAAAGCTATCTGAGTCTGGAGTTTTCATTTTTGAAGATATTCTTAAAAAATATTTAATTTATGGTATACAAAAAATATTTAATTTATTTTATACAAAATTCCTCAATTTAGGTCCAGGGGATAAGGCAGTTAGTGTTGCATTCCTACATATTCTCCCAAGCATCGTAGGGTATAACCATGGAAGCCCCAAGCACCTCAGGGTTGGTTGGCCTGGTTTGACCAGGGTATGCCAAAGGTTGGTCGGTCACTAGAAAATTTGAATAGTATTATATAAATAGTTTTTTGCACTGAACTTAACCAATAATCACCAGTAAGTCCCCTGGGCCTCCTGGGTACTGCTTGGTATCCCAAAATGCTCAATTTGCACCACATTTTTATAAGCTTTAGAAGTACGTGCATTTCAATAAATTGATCAATGTCTCCTCAGTTCTTAATATTTGGTCATATAGTTGTTGGTAGCATTTTCTTATTATCTTTGAGTGCTTGTGGAGTCATTAAAGATTCCATCTTCTAGTTGCTTGGTCATTTTTGCTTTCTATCTTTATTTTGCCCTTTACCATTTTTGCTAGGAGATTTTCAAGCACATTGATCTTTTCTAACAATCAGCTGTTTTTAAAGCACTTTTATCATTGTTCTTATTTCAGCTTTTTATCAATATTTTATCTTTGTTATAGATTTTACTGGCAAAGTCTCTTGCCCCCACGCCTGGCTGTCTTCACCAGGGTCCCTCGAAGTGGGGCGGGTTGAGTTTCCCTCCCCACACCAAGTAGAGCCTCGGCAGTCTAAGACCTCCGGAACCCAGCCACAGCCATGCTTAAGGCCCCTCTCCACATGTTCAGACAAGCCTCACGCATGAAAGAACCGGCAGAGGAACCCAGTGTGTGGGACCCAGGGCTGAGATCTCCAAGTCTGCTTGGATCAGGACTAGGCCTCCTTCACCCAGACCCCTCATTTTCCAGCTGCTTGGCAGCCACACACACAAACTACCCCCAGCACCATGTAATCCCATCAACGGCCAAAATCCAGAGACTATAAAACAATGCACTCGACCTCTTATAGCCTAGTTCTCCCTCTCAGAGAACCTGGCAAGGTACAGAGAGCAGCCTGCCCACACGGCAAGGCAGAGCCTGGCAAGCTCTCTGTGGCATATTCGATATGCCAAATACAGTAATAGCAATGGGTCTCATTCCCCTTACCCTGAAAGAGCCTCCAGTGCGGCACTGCTGGGAAGAATGAGTTAAGAGAGGTTGCTAAAATCTCAGGGCTAGGACGAATGGAGATATTACTGGTGCCCACTCAAGCAAATAGAAGATCAACAGGATGACAGTGATACATTTTATCAATTTTCTTTGAGCTAAATTTTCTCTTTTTTTTCTTTTCTTTATTATTTTTTATATAATGTAGAAGTACTGCTATTTATTCAGCCATTGATTAAGCTGATTAAATTGAGCATGAGCTCCAAATTACTTTTCTTAAATTCTATTCTGAATGTTAGCTTTATTTTATAATTTTATTATTATCTTTCCCCCCCCCTTTTTTTTTTGATTTGCCATAAGATACAGCTACAAAGCTTTCATGTTTGAGCTTTGGTCATTTAATCATCAAACACCCATCCCTTCACCAGTGCACACTTTCCACCGCCAAAATTCCCAGTATCCCCACCCCCCAACCCCATTGCAACCCTTCCCCTGCTTGTGTGGCAGACAATTTCCCCATACTCTCTCTCTACTTTGGTTTGTAGCTCTGTCGTTTGTAGTAGCACTGTAGCACTGCCATCCCATTGTTCATCGATTCATTCAAGTGGGCACCAGTAATGTCTCCATTGTGAGACTTGTTGTTACTATTTTTGGCATATAGAATACATCACAGGAAGCTTGCCAGGCTCTGCTGAGTGGACGGGACACTCTCGGTAGCTTGCCAGGCTTTCCAAGAGGGGTGGAGGAATCAAACCCGGGTCGACCCTTGGCAAGGCAAATGCCCTACCTGCTGTGCTATCGCTCCAGCCCCTCACCTGCCATTGAACAACATGATGACAGTGCTACAGTGCTACTTTGATTACATTCAGTATTTTGACACCAGTCTCACCACCACTCAAACCTGCCAAAAAGGCAATTCAAGACGATTTGTTTTGTATTGCTTGTTATAGATAGAATATAATGTCCAGGAAATTCTGTGTCATTCACTTCTGGGAGCTTTAGTTTATAGTCTCTGGGTCTTGGCCACTGATGAGATTACATTAAAGGAGCAGTTTGTGGGTGTGACCTCCAAGGTTCTAGAAAACTGAGGACCTAGGGGTAAGAGGCCCAGTCCCTATCCAAGTGGGCTTGGAGATTTCAGTCACAAGTACCCACATATCTGGGTTTTCTTGCCAGTCTGTACTCTGGTGAGGTTCACCCCATTTTGGGTGAGGCTTGTCCAAGCATGTGGAGAGGGGTCTTGGGCATGGCACTGGTTGGATTCTGGGGGTTTTCAGCTTCGAGGTTCTGCTTGGGGCAAGGAGGTAAACTCAACTTGCCCCCCTCCGAGGTGCCCTGCTGAAGACATCCTTGGGCGGGATCAGGGCAATCTGCAGTGCTCTCTTCTGGGAGCTTTAGTTTATAGTCTCTGGGTCTCGGCCATTGACAAGATTACATGGCACCAGGGGCAGTTTGTGGGTGTGACTGCCAAGCTACTGGAAATCTGGGGGCTTGGGGGGAGGAGGTCCAGTCCTGATCCGAGCAGGCTTGGAGATCTCATTTACGGGTTCCCGCATATCTGGGTTTTCCTGCTGGTCCACTCTCTGGTGAGGTTAATCCCCTCTTAGGTCAGGCTACTCCGAGTATGTGGAGAGTGGCCTTGGGCATGATGGTGGTTGGGTTCTGGAGGTTTTCGGCTGCCAGGGTTCTGCTTGGGGCAGGGAGGGAAATTCAACCCACCCCCCACCCTCTGAGGTGCCCCAGTGAAGACAGTCTGGTGTGGCACTCTCTCCTGGGAGCTTTAGTTTATAGTCTCTGGGTCTTGGGCCATTGATGAGATTACATGGTGCTAGGGGCTGTTTGTGGGTATGACTGCCAAGCTACTGGAAAACTGGAGACCTGGGGAGAGGAGAGCAGTCCTGATCCAAGTGAGTCTAGGGCTCTCAGTCATGGGTTCCCACCTACCTCTGTGCTACAGGTCCTAACTGCATCTTTTGATCTTTTTCGAGATTTATGGGTCTCTGAAATAAGGGCAATAAATGAGCTTATATAGCTGAACCAGAGGTGGTTTGTGGGTGTATCTCCCTAACTTTTGGCTATTTAATTCTTGGTAAACTTGGTCCCAAGTGTTGGGGTCTGGCCAAAGGCACTGCAGCAATTTTGAGGTATCTGGAATTCTGAAGGCATCATCAAGTTGCTGATACACTTGCCCTACAGGTACAGGCCTACCTACTGGCAGCACCATACCCCCTTCTCTTTTTTTTTTTTTCTCTGTTGGTACTTAATGTGGAAGTGAAAGGTGAGATCACAAACTAATATTTTACTTCTTTATATGACTTTTTAACATCAAATTTCCCCAGCAACTTTTACATTTTCATTTTCATTTACAAGGTCTATATTCCATAATTTTCATTTTCTTCTTATCTTTTCACTTAATTTTCCCTGAGACATCATCTTTGACCTGAAGAATTTTTAGAAGTTTTTGATATGTGATCCAAGTATTTAAGGGTTTTCTTATAATTTTTCTGATATTTATTTCTGTTGCAATATTTCTGTTATTAGAACACGTGCTACTTGATATTTATTTATTCTTTTAAATGTTTTAAGGAGAACTGGATAGAAAGCACAGAGGGTATGACTTTTACCTTGGCTGTGGTCAACCCAGGTTCAATCCCTGGCATCTCATACGGTACCAAAAGCCTTACCAGGAGTGATCCCTGAGTACAGAGCCAGGAGTACTTCTCTCTCTCTCTCTCTCACACACACACACACACACACAAAGCAAGCAAACAAAATTGTTTTAGGGATTTTTGTTTCATCTTAGTGAATTGGTCCTGCTTTTCCATCTAATTTTATTTTATCATCAAATTGAACTTGATGCGGTTTTAATATTTTTTTAAGGATTTTGGACCTTTCTAACATAAAGTGTTGAAATTTGTCAATAGATACAAGGATTTTCTGTCTTTAGTTTATAGGAGCTTCTGTGTAAGGAAGTTCCTTTTCATTGTTCCAGAGAAATTCTTTTAAGTCATAGGCATTATAGATTGCCTTAAACTACATTGGAAACATCTTTTGACTTAGATTGCTTCAGATCTAAGTACAAGAGAAACAAATGAGAGTGCCAAAGCTGTGACAAAGTCCCTGCTATGTTCCTTTTCCCCCAAACAATGGAGATGTTGGAGAGAACAAAATTGAATCCTCTCTCCTTGAACACATAGGACTCAGAGTTTAGAATGACGCACATTCTATCAGTTTCTATGTGAATGAAAATTACTGGAAGCATTTTCAACTTGTATTAAAATATGAAAATAAAATTAATTTAGCATCAAACAACTAATAATAGGAAATAAAAATACTGTACTCATATAGAAAGATGCCTATACTAGATGAGATTATGCAAAGAAACAAAAGCACATCGTGAATGGGACAGCATTCCAGAAGCAAAATGACTAGACTATATATCTAGATAATATATCACTCTACATGATATCTGCTGGTCTAGTTTAAATAGGGATAATACATTTAGTGTGTTTTATCAGAATGATCTTCTTTGTTTAGTTTTATTATATATATATGTATATATATGTATATATATGTGCACCATCAATCTTGGGGGGAGAAATGCCAAGCCATCTGGAAATAATTAAGTGAATAAAAATGATTGCTAATTATACTTTATGTTATTAATGAGTCATTCAGTTTTATATTTTATCTATGAACAGAAGTTTGCTGTAGTTATGATTTTTTTGGCTTGACAATTTGTTTTCTACATATGTTCTAAACCACTAGGAAATGATGTTTGTACCCTTAAATAAGTACACACACTGTTAAAAAAAAAATAAAGACAACTTTTCATATGTGCCCAATGTCATCATTATGTTTCAGAAAGTACAACCCCCTTTTATTTACATTTGAAATACTCCATATTCTATTTCTTTTAGCCATTTATCACTTATATTGGGAAGAAAAAATTATATAGGGTTTGCCATTTAGCTCGTTTCAATTTTCCTCACCATATGTTACGTAGTGTTTTGCCACTAACATGAGTCTGCTGTTTTGTAGAGCTGCATTCCAATGATTGGAGGTAGAGAAAGGCTGAACTGAGCTATCCTCAAATTCAAGCCTCTCATCTGGATCCACATGCCTAGTTCTACTTGCTGCATGCTGAATTAGCTTTTAAGGAACCAGTGATAGAAATCTTTCCATTTGTGATTCTTTCTTGCCACTTGGGCAAGGGGATTCCACTCAGGGAAGGGGATTGCAGAGACAAAACAACCGTTGTAAACTACAAATGTCAACCTATCATTTGAGCCTATTATGGCCGAAGACTTCCAGGTGGGCTTCAAGTTGGAACATTTGTTATAGAGAAGGGAAAATCGTCACGTGTAGCTTTGCCATTTCTTTCACATTTCAGCTCCACTTCCAGTGGAGTTTAGTCCATAGATTTGTTCCAGTGTGAATCAAGGGTTTCACCTGCCATTTAAGCTTGTGCTGAGAGAGTTCATTGCAATGCGAATATTAGGATATCCTCTTCTTCATTTTTATAAAAGCAATTCGATCTTCTCTTGGCATCTTCAGATGACCAAACTCTTAAAAAGGAAGAAGAATTACACTAGTTAGGTCACTTTATTTTAAATTTATAAAATTTTTCTTGAGTTACAAATAAGAATATTAAACTCTCACACATGTTCTTCTTATATTATTTTCCCAAAAATAGAGAATAAAAGGAAGTGCAAGAATTTAAAAAATAGAGAATAAAAGGAAGTGCAAGAATTTATCAAAGATTTCTTAACTACTTAAGCACAAAGCTCTAATTAAAAAACAAAGAAACTCCATGAGATAGTACTTCTCAGTCGTTTTGTCTCCATGCAGTCACTTTAATTAAAAAGATGAACACATAACTTATTCTTTGTACATATCATTGCATGTGATAGATTATATATGTATGTATGAATATAATATCAATGTAACCTTACATTGATGCTAGTTTCTTTTAGAGAGGAAGCTACATTAGTTTGAATATTACATACAGCCAAATTTGCCAGATGGCACATAAAAATACCAGGTGAGCAGTAAAATTTAAATTTCAGGGAAAAAAACTAGGAATAGTGTTTAGTATGTATCCCAAATATTGCATAGAAATGCTCACCTTGTTTCTTACTAGAATTAAATTAGAATTTCAGTCTTAGTAGTAGAAAACTTCGTGCAGAATTGAGGGAAAACATTGGAAGGAATTTCTTGACTATTGGAAATTCTTATAGAGAATTTCTAACCTATCACGATGGAAAGAAAATGGTGGCATTATGTATGTCTACATACTTTCTTAATCCACTTAATCTGATTTTGGACACTTAAGATGCTTTCATATTCTGCTACTGTGAATAGTGCTGCAGTAAACATAGGAGTCCAGATTACTTTTCTGTGTTGGGTTTGGGGATCCCTAGAATATTTTTAGGAGGTGTATTGCTGGGTCATATGGAAGCTCAGTTTCTACCATAAACAACAACATTGCAACTGTGTATCTCCCGATGATGCACATTTAAAAAATCAAGAAAATGGTAACAAATTCAAGCAAGACAGTTTGGGGAGGGTCACGTCATCTGTGCAAGGATAACGCTAAATCTCTGTCTCTCTTTGGTGAAACATTGACTGTCTCAGTGTAGCATGAAGTTGGTGTTGGACACTGGTGGAGGGATGGGTGGTGTTCGAATTCTGTATGAATTAAATCCAGTTTTAACCAGCTTTGTAAGAGTCTATCTCACAGTAATTCAATAAAAAATAGAAAAAAGAATATAATTAACAAAAAAGTGAATTGCAAAACACAAATAGAAATACAGGATCAAAAAAATGTAAATAAGGATAGTTCCTCCTGAGCTTTGATAGAGTTTTTTCCATCTTCTCCTCTAGTCTCCAATGTTAGATGAAATTTTCTCTATTCTTTTATTTTAAATGTCTGCCTTAATTTTCACATGACAACCTTTCTATTCATTAATATTTTGAAAATTCTCTATTTTAGCAATATACTAGTTATCTTGTATAAGGGGCCACCCAGTATCCCTCATGATTTTCTATCTCCAAATAAGGTTACATTCTGAGGTATTGAGATTTAGAATTTCAACATAGGGATATGGGGCTGGCAGACATGACTCAACTCAACATTTACCAAGGATGACTGACTCGTAGGAAAAGCCCTCATTGGTTAGTAAGTCTTCTCTGGCCATCTGATAAGAAGCAAAGCAGAGAATACTGCTCTATCAGAAACGTGTGTCATGAGGTGAATCATGATGTTTGATGGATTATCCCATATACCAGTCATGAGATAGTTCCATAGGAAGTTCAACAAAGCAACACAATATGTTCATCTCTACTTGTAAGTCACATTTTTAGCACACAGAAATGAGAGACTGATCCTTCATCCAAGAACCATCCCGAACTAAAACAAAATTTATGAAGGATAAAAGAAATTTATCTCTCAATGTTGAGTTACAAGATGAACTTTGGAAGTATGTACACACAGACCATAGAATCCTACATTTATAGGATATAATAATCTACATTAATTACTTCTTGAACTTTGGAAAATTATGTTATCTTTCAGAACCTCAGCTAGGAATGTTGTTTAATATGAACATTTTATTCAATGATGCAACTCACTAGAAGTTTTTAATATGTTGGCTGTACATTTGTTACCCAGTGCTCAGAGATGGCTAAACTTTTCATTTTACTCTATAAAATTAATGCCCCTGGTTCTAATATTGTAGAATTTTTTTAAAATTTCTCTGATTATGTGTATCATACTGATTTATGTTATTTGTTTCCTCATCTGCCCCTCTGTCCTTTTCATTAGAGGACACTACAGAATTCATAAGGGAGCTCAAAAATTATGGGTATCACATTAACAAACTGGAGAATATTTGCTAAAACAGTGCCATTGCCCCCTTGAAAGAAGCAAGTGCACAAAATCAACAAAGTTCTTTAAGAGATCTGCTCCCACACTAAGTTGAATTACAATCTTTCTTTTTCTTAACATGCTGTTCCAATGACCGTGATGTAGATTCCTACAAGGGCAGTAGGAAGTAAAAGAAAAGTCAGCAAGATAAATGATGCACAAAGGAAGAAATGGCCACAGAATAAATGAGAGTTGGCTTGATGGAGAACAGATCTGACAAAGAACAATGGCTCTGCCTGAAGGAATGATCCAAGAGACTGTTCAACCTGAGGCCCAGGCAATGGGATGAGGGCTGGGCAGGAAAAGCAAGTACTGCACACAACTGAACACGGCATAGTATTGTCCTTGCACTTTGTGTGTGTGTGTATGTGTGTTTTGTAATTGGCAACACACCACCTACATCCCTTGTTACAAAAGTGCAGACAACTTTCAAATTTGTGCCATCTGGGAATACGTCTCCTCTTGTCTCGAATCAGAAAGATCAGGTCCTTGACAGCAAAGTGAAAGAGCAGAGAGGAACCTAGGGAATGTGAGACTGACACAGTCCCAGCTTTTCAATCACTCAACCCCTGGTACACTGTTTCTTGAGGAAAAGCCTTGAAAGATGCCACGGATTTATGACCCATCCCCTCTGCCGAATGTGGAGAAAAACGTGATGCTCCGACACGTGATAGAAGAGCTGAACCAAACGGTCTTCACCCTAGCCTGATTTCCCATGTGTTTTGTATGAGCCAAAGTGAGTGACATTCTGTGCGGCGAGGGCAGAGGCTACCGCGAGGGTTACTGTTTTAATTTTCAAATCTTCAGCCTGACCGCGTTGCTGTGTAAACGGTGACTAAAGATAGCATACGTAGTTATTATTGAAAGTCTATTGCTCTTGGATATATAATGCAGAAAATTCCCGTGTAAATTTCTCTGTAGCTTGAAGTGTTGAAACCGTAGCCCAGTTTATCAAAAACACAGCTGCCTTCCTTGGGGTTTCAGAAGGCTCATAACCATTTTTTTCTTTATGAACTTGTGAGAACACCCTGAGGAAAACAGCTGCGTTATTGCAGAGATGAAGAAATCTCCGATGAGTGTGAAGTATTGTAATTTAAATAAGAGCACTATTTGCAGGCCTTTTCATTTTAAGATCATTTCATTATTTTTTCCCTAAATAAGTTATCTAGGAAAATAAGAGAGCAATTACTCTAGGGACAGTAGGCATTGGAAACAGGGAAATTAAGGGTTTTAACTGAGAGTATCAAATGTTGTTGTACATGATTAATAGAAATGTGATACCAGTATTTACATATGAGAAATATTTACTGTGTTTTCTTTGTTCTATTTAAATATGAAGTTGAAAACAAATGAGAAAATAGAAGTTTTTTTCAGATTCCTTTATATTCTTCTAATTTGTCGTCTATTTGCAGTCATTCATTCTATGCAACATAACATTTTTTCTTCTATCATTTTTTATAAATGACAGACATTTGATAAACAAATATAAACATGTCACTCTTCACAAAACAAAGCATACAATAAGATGTAGCTTTTGAAAACTTTTAAGCATAATTTTTATCTCAAATTGAGTTGTCTAGTGAACATGAGTTATTCAGAGCAGTCAAAAAATTTAGTTAATCTAACTACCCATTTCTAATGAGTGTCCTGAAAGGGTTATATATATTTTATGCTGCATGCCATTTTAATTAAAAATTTAAGTGCTAATACTTATACCTTGAATCTCAATAAGTTATTTTATTACTTCAAAACTAATTCTAAGTATTTTGTTATTAATGACAGAAACCCAACTCAAACCTATTCAATGTCTTAAATGTGCTTTTACGTGTAACTAAAAGTTTATTCCCATCTTGCTTGTGAATTTGATTCATCCAAAGATGTTATGCACATATTACTTGAATCCAGATATCATAACTCATTATTAATTCACTCTTTCTAAGTCACCATCCAAAACATAAACATTTCTTCTTTTCTTCTTCTTCCTCTTTCTCTTCTCCTTTTCTTCCTCTTCTTCTTTCTTCTCTTCCTCTCCTCCTCCCTCTTCCTCTTCCTCTTCTTCTCTTCTTCTCTTCTTCTTCTTCTTCTTCTTCTTCTTCTTCTTCTTCTTCTTCTTCTTCTTCTTCTTCTTCTTCTTCTTCTTCTTCTTCTTCTTCTTCTCCTCCTCCTCCTCTTCCTCTTCCTCCTTCTTCTCTTCCTCCTCCTCTCCTCCTCCTTCTCCTTCTTCCACTCCTCTCCCTCATCCTTCTCCTCCTCCTCTTCTCCTCCTCCTCCTTCTCCTTCTCCCACTCCTCTCCCTCTCATTCTTTCCCTCCTTATTCTTATCCTTCTTATCTTCCTTTTTCTCCTCCTTTTTATTCTCTCTCTTTTCTATTTATCCTTGGATTCTTCTGATAATTATTCTAAGTGATTATGGCAAAAATTCAAGTGATTGCTAAAATAATTGTATTACAAAAGAAGAAAACTGCCACTTTCACAAGCATCTATATATTTAATGTGAAATATTTTACCAGCATCTTTTCATTTTTTATTAAGGTAAATGTCACATGGTTTGCTGATCATGTGATCATGATCATTAATGAAAAAACCATTAGCCCACTAAGAAAGTGGGCTAATGGTTTTTTCATCAAGTTCTTATTGTATATTCCCCATTGGTGATTGTGAGAATGGGGTGGATTACCTCATTCCTCTGACTTCTATAAAGTGGGGAAAAGAAGGACCAGGAAAAGGAGAGAGGATGCTGGAAAGAAGAAAGTTATGATGAGATTATAACCAATGGTAGAAGAAGTAATCAGACTAGGAATTAGTATAAGATGATAAGGAAAAAGGAGGATGATAAAATATTTAAAAAATGTAGGAGAAGATAGAGAAGGAAGAGAGGAGTAAAAGAAATGCAGGAGAAGTAGAGACAATAAATGGGAAGAATTATTTATATATTGCCAATTTGTCAAGTCACATTCAGAAGCACATCTTAAGAGTAGAAGGACTTTTCTTGAATATGGCCAATCCTCATTCAATCCCTGGCCCTGCATTCGGTTCCTTAAACACTGACAGTAGTCATCCCTGAAAACAGAGCCAGGAATAAGCCCTGAACACCACTGGAGTTATTCCCCAACTCATAAATATACATACATATACAGGCCCTTGTCAATAGGTTAAAATATATCGAAAATTCTGTGACAAATTCTCAGCATATATGGGCATGAGGTGGACATTTTCAGCTCTGTATTTGCTGTATTTGGTCATAGATTTCTTCTGTACTTCAGAAGAATTTGGTGTTTTCATCTTGGTCTATTTACATCCATACAAATATAGTTATAATATAACAAATGTAAAGCACCAGTTTCCATTTGGAAAATCTGTCGTTGTTTCAAATGTATAGATATTCATTTCATTGCCATAATTTACCACTCCTCCCTGTATATTCTCTTCATCAATGCCACCTAAAGTATGCATCAGGAATGCTTACCAGGCTTCAGACCCTGTGCGTAGACATCTGCATCATCCTGTCTAATCCTGACAATACTCATAAATTGTAGAATTCTGTGTTTATAGTTAAGGAAACAAATTTTAAAAGATTGGGTAAACAATTCTCTAGTTAAATGTATCGCATAAACATGTGAAAAGTCAGTTTTCCCCACGAAAACCAAAGTAGCAAACAAATCAAAAGACCATACAGAAACATAAACAAGACAGTTCCAGGAACATTCTTAAAATCTTTTAGATCCAATATATGCAAAAGAAATCACTTCTATAAGAAACCACATCTGTTTCTGATATTGTGGTCAATTCTTTCAGCTTCCTGAACTCCTTTATCCAAATTGTTTTTCATTATGTCCTAGTCTTCACTTTCTGTTCTATAATAGACAAAGTTTGCCCCGCAACCTACAGAGAAAGAAAAACTTTTATACTCTATCACCCTGAACATTAATCAAATGTTTATGGAAACGTAGGATCTGAGACATAGGTAGTCCAAATATTAGTATATATCTTATATTAATGGTGTATTATTATTATTATTATTATTATTATTGCTTTTTGGGTCACACCTGGCAGTGCACAAGGGTTACTCCTGGCTCTGTACTCAGGAATCGCCCCTGGCGGTGCTCAGGGGACCATATGGGATGCTGGGAATCGAACTCAGTTCGGCCGCGTGCAAGGCAAACGCCCTACCCGCTGTGCTATCGCTCCAGCCCCAGTGTATTATTTAATTCAAAATAATGTGATACATCAGAAAGATGATGCTTGGAGAGATAAAAACAACTTACCAAAGATCACTGATAAAACTGTGTAGTCTACATCTAGGTTTTCTGACTCTTATTTTCACTCTAATCTCTCTTGAGAGAAGGATGGGAATTCAGTCACAATAAGTAGTGGTCAGGGCTTACTCTTGACATTGTGCTCTGGGATTACTCCTAGCATTACTCAGAGGGCTGTATTTGGTACTAGAGATTGAGTCTAGGTGAGCCATGTGCAAGTTAAGGGCTGCAACCCCTGTGCTGTCTCTCATACCAAGATTATTTGTTTTCTTTGAACTATTCACATTTACAAAACATGCACAAAGTTTTTATTATAAATTTTGCAAAGTTTTGTTTGTTTGTTTTTTTCTTTTTTGGGTCACACCTGGTTATGCACAGGGGTTACTCCTGGCTCTTGACTCAGGAATTACTCCTGGCGGTCCTGGAGGACCATATGGGATGCTGGGGATCGAACTCGGGTCGGCCACGTACAAGACAAATGCCCTATCTGCTGTGCTATCATTCCAGCCCCAATTTTGCAAAGTTTTGTAAAAAAAAATTGGGGGCATGTTTCACATGGTGATAATAAAATTTATCTCCTCAATACCAAGTTTAACAAATGGCTCTCTATATACTATTTCTCACACTATTCCCCAAAAAACAAGCATTTTATTTTAAATTGTTTTAGATTATTAACATATTATCATCTATATGACCCTTTACACAATATACACTATTTATCTTTGAATGTTTCTTCTGAGAATATGACTATGGATATGTGTAGGAAATATCTTCACATTTTTCTTTGTTTCTTTTCAGTCAATGGATGTCCTTAGGATGTGAAATTCCATATACTATATATGTGAGCTAAAATATTTTGGAATACAAATAATATAAATACTGAATACTTGTTTTAGTAAGAGCTGACACAACTTCCCTTACCTTTCATTTTAATCTTTTCTTCCAGTTAACTTTGTCCCAACCAATGAAAAACCTTCACAATTTCTGTGCCATGTAAAGTGCATCCTTAAATTTATTGCCATATTATATGGTCATTTGAGATGCAGACTAATGTCACTGTTAATTATGAATGGATTGGAAATGCAAATGAATGGATAGAGAAGAGGCAATAATTGTATGTTAAGTATCCTGTTCACTTCCTGAATTTCCCAAAGCTTGATTAGAATATCTAAGATAACACATATTAATGTTATTTTATTAGCATTCTAAAATTTCCTCTACTTTTATTATTTTCTCTACCAAACTGAATACTAACAAAATATGATATGGCACTATTAAAAATGAGTATTTGTGAGGTTTAAACTTTTGGGTTCATATACGGTAGCTTGTTCAAGGGATAGATTATGATTTCTAAGGCAAGTTCAAAATGTGTATCTCTTCCATGTCCTAAGACATGCTGCAATGTCTTCAGGCCCAATGAACATAAAGTCCATTAGAGCTTGCAACTTATATTTCCCATCATTCTTTGACGATAAATTTTATGAGAGGCTGGAGCGATAGCACAGAGGGTAGGGCATTAGCCTTGCACTCAGCCAACCCGTGTTTGATTCCTCCACCCCTCTCAGAAAGCCCCGCAAGCTACCAAGAGTATCGTGCCCATACAGCAGAGCTTGGAAAGCTAGCTGTGGTGTATTCTATATGCCAAAAACGGTAACAATAAGTCTCACAATGAGAGATGTTACTGGTGCCCGCTCGAGCAACTCGATGAGCAACGGGATGACAGTGACAGTGATGACTGCATAGTTGAACTACATATTCCTGCTTCATATGTAATACATGTGACACGCAGTACATGTGTTTTGACCAATGGTCTTAGTGTATAAATGAGATATAGAAATTCTAGTCCCTGATCATAAGAGCAACATGTCTGTCCCCACTAGTATTTTATTCTTTATTACAGATGCAATTCAGACATGTGTTGATGAGACATGAAGAATAGTCTGAGAGTTTTGACAACTGAGAACTAGATGGTAAAACTAAGCTTTCTTATAGGCTTGGATTCTAACTAGAATCATAAATTAAACTTTACCCAACTTACTCATTTAGCTTTTGCACAGAACTCCGTCTTACATGCTAGCTGATACAGGCTCTTAGAGGGTGAGCTACACAACACACTCCCTCCAAAACAAAAGTCTGCAATTATATGCATGTAGATTCAGAGTTACCCCTGGGGCCTCCATTCATTTCAGTGCCTTCAATGTTGTATTTTCACCCCAGCGCTCTGCAGAAAATGGCCTCTTTATTCTCAACCAATTCCAGGAGGAGCACGTGTTCTTATCATGGATATTTGATATTACATTACAAAAAGGCATTTAAAAAATAAACAGTGACCTTTGAGCTATAATTCCTCTGGCTTGAAACTATTAAAAATTCATTTATGATTAGAACATATCCTCTGACTAGGGGAGAGCCTCTAATGAATAGGAAGCAAAATTCACACACTGTGAAGATTGTATTTGGGTGGGTAACCACAGCTGTGATACTGGGGCTTAATTTTGTAATTACATCTAACTTCTTCAAGATGAAAGTCATTCCAAGCCCTTGCTCCTCTCCTGATCTCTCTCTCTCTCTCTCTCTCTCTCTCTCTCTCTCTCTCTCTCTCTCTCTCTCTCTCTCTCTCTCTCTTCTCTTTTAATCTTAACTTACATGCTTAGTTCCACAGGTAGCACAACAATTGCTTGCTCTTTTCAGTTTCCTATGCTACCTGGCAGGGAGCTTGAGATGCCCAAACTAAGATGCACAGAGAGAAAAATTGGGGCCTGGAGAGATAGTACAGTTGGTAGGGTGGTTGCCTTGCATGTTCCATCCCTAGCACCCCAAATGGTTCTCCGAGTACTGCCAGGAGTGGTCCCTGAGTGCAAAGCCAGGAAGAGGTCCTGAACACAACTAGCTGTGCCACCCCTACCATCCCCCCACGCACACATGCGTACACATACATACATGCACACACACACATATAATGATGCTTCTACGGTACACAGCAGTAACTGAAGATGGGATGAGAACACCTTTCTCCTTATGGCAGAGCTGAGTGAGTGGAAGGAACACTGGTTTTTAATGAAGCCAGTTAGCTTTGGATACCTTTGCTTCTGCACCACACCTGTATCTAGAGTGTAAATATCTCCCCCCACTATCTCTGCATCTCTTGTGTTCTGCTTCTCCCCACAAGGCCAACTCAGTTCCAGAATCTCAGGGATGCTGTCATTGGCCATTGTCTAACCCCTTACTTTGCTTCTTTAGAGCCACTTATGAAAGACATCATTCAGGATTTGTCCTTCTTTTGATATCTTGATATCCACCAGTTCCACCGATCTGTAGTGAACCAAGAAATGTCATAATTTCTTAGAGCCATGTACTAATCCATTGTAATTATACAACAGAATTTCTTTATCTGCCCATCTAAGTTTGTTACTTGGGTTATTTCTATACCTTAGTTATTATTAGTAGTGCTACAATGATTATGGGGGCTGGAGTGATAGAACAGCAGTAGGGCGTTTGCTTTCCACGCAGCCCACCTGGGCTTGACTCCCCCACTCCTCTCGGAGAGCCCGGCAAGCTACCAAGAGTGTCTCGCCTGCTCGGCAGAGCCTGGCAAGCTACCTGTGGTGTATTCAATATGCCAAAAAATAGTAACAACAAGTCTCACAATGGAGACGTTACTGGTGCCCGCTCAAGCAAATCGATGAGCAATGGGATGACAGTGACAGTGACAATGATTATGGACCTCATATATAATGTTTTTGAGTTTGTGGGATAAATGCCACGTAGTGGGATATATGTCATATAATTTTTTGAGAAGTCTTCATACTGTTTGCTACAGAGCCTGAATAGACAAAATTCTCACTAACAGTGAATGAAGATTCCTTGCTCACTGCAATATCCTCAAACACTTGCTTCCAATCTTATTTTTAGTTAGACCCTTCTCACTCTGGGGAAATAATATCTCATTTTCATTATTATTTTTATTTTTCTAACTATCAGTGATTCAAGAGCTTTCCATATGCCTGCTGTCTGTGGGTGTATGTCTTCTTTGTGATAACATAGATTCAATTTCTCTCATAATTTTTCTTTTTTTTGTTTTTCGGGGGGCACTAGGAAGTTCTCTGGGATCACTGCTGGCTCTGTGTTCAGAGGTCTCTCCTGGAGGACTTGGGGGACTCTATGGGGTGCTCGGGATAGGACCCAGCTTATTACCCAAACAAGCCACCGTGTCTGTCCAATTCTTGCCACCACCCCACTGGAAGAGGTGAAAGTTGCCGATCCTACTGGTTTATTGTGGCCTTCTACCACAAGTAACCCAGCCAAGAATAGAGAAAACAAATGAATGTCCTATAAGACATTAAAAGTCCCATGATTACAAACAAAAAAACATGAAGAAAACAAGCCCTTACCAACACATGCATGGGATTTAATAAATAAGAATTACATGGTCTACATAAAAAAGGGGAGTGAGTTATTCACATACGTTACTCATTCAAAACTAAATAAAATAATATGCAGCATTATATCATACACGAAGATTAAATAAAAATTAAGAAACTAAATGCAAAACTTAGTTTCCAAGCTTTTACCAAAAACCATGAGATTTTATGATTTTGAGGTATCGAGACCTATTTTATTTTGTAGGAGGGAATGTAAATTCTAAAGCAGCAAACTTTGAGCTGAGCTTAAAATTTCTGTCAACAAAGTGAAAATATAAAGAAAAGATAATGTGGAAATTTATTTAAAAGCCACATGAGTAATAAAGTGTTAGTCAGCAGACATATTTGTCACTCTCACAAATCACAGTATTTGAGTGATATATTGGTTTTTATGTGTCACAGGAGAAACAAAATATTTAAAGCCTAAAACCTAGGTACAGCAGGAATGTGTGTGAAAATCAGAGATGTAAATAGAAATATAAATTTAAATTACCATCTTTAGAACACTTTATCAAATCTAAAACCATATGGATGAATTTGCCAAGCACCCTGCTTCCCTTTTGAGATATAAATCCTAGAGAGGCACTTGGAATACATGTATGGGGGCATGCCAAAACATTTTGTCTATAGCACTGTATATGAAAATAGACAAACTTTAAGAACAATTGAATTATCTACCAAAAAAGAAAAATAAACTGTGCTCCATTCACACAGTAATTAGTAATTTAGAAAAATTGAGACAAATGAAACTAAAGTGAAGGGAAATACAAATTATGTAACATCACTACTTTTACCCTCCAAAAATTAATTAAATATTTTGGTTTTTGTGCCATCCCCAGCTGTTTTCAAGGTTTACTCCTGGTTCTGTACTCAAGAACCACTCTAAGCAAAAATGTTGAAAATAATACTACCTAATGCTTTTACACACACACACACACACACACACACACACACACACACACACACAAACACGCACACACAAATACAGTAAGACCTGAAAAGGTAGGAGCTAACTTCAGAGCAGTTTTCTATGTGAATAGCAGAATGAAAAGCAGAAAAGATTAAATTTGGGTTTAGTAAGAAAATATGAAAAAGGGAAAGTTCTTAAGATCTGAATAACTAAATAACTAAATTCTATATGATAACTTATGATAAATATGATAAATTCTACACATAGGTGATTTTATAAAAATCTGAAATATTCTATGTACAGTATGAGTATTGCCAGGAGTGGTCCTAAGACTCTCTGAGAACCTTTTGAGAGCTTCTAAAAAGAAAAAAATATATATATATGTTAAATATATCTAGTGTAAAACATGTAGCATAGAAGATTATCACTGGCATAGAGAAGACCTTAATACTATACTATTCTACTATTTTTTATTTCTGCAATAACTATCTACATCATATGTATTGCCAAGATTGTAAAAATAAATTATCTGGAGTCAATTTATAATGTTTTGTCAATTGTTTAACATCAGGTGCAATACAATTAAATGATTCTCTTGAGAGTTTCTAGTTGTGATTCCAGAGTGGCTTGAAGCATTTCTTTTATTTTTCTTTTTTTTCAAAGAAGTAAAATAGTTTTTTTGAAAGGAATTTACTTAAAGAAATTTCAGGGGGGAGAAAGAGAGCTAGAGGGATGTGCAAGAGAGAACACGAGGATCTTCAGAAGGGAAAAAGTCAATCCAAACCCTTTCTTACTCTCTGGAGATTCCTTTATAAATCAGTGATGGCCAGTGAAATCTGACGTGATGATGGACAAGAATTTTGTGCTGCCCGATAGGGTAACTACTAGTCACCTAGGGGGTTTCAGTCACTTGAAATGTGACGAATGCGATAGACATTGAGAAACTAAAGTTTTAATGTCATTTTATTTTAATTAACTTAAGTAGGCACATGTGGCTACTGAATATCATATTGGAGACCACAAGTGTAAAGTAAAAAACATATTTTTTTTCACCAGGAACTCTTAGGCATGTACTATATGCAGAGTATTAAGTTGGACCACGTAGAAAACACAGTTTGTAATCAAGGAAAGGGAACTTGTCCCCCAGGAGACATCTATATGACAACAAGAGACAGCAGACACTGAACTAGAATGAGTTGAAACTAAGTGTGTATGGTGAATATTTGTGGCTCACCCTGGACAGCTATAATGATGGAGGGCTGCCTGGTTATGGCAGGCAGTAATCAGGATTTAGGAGATGAATATGTTTTGTAGGAACAGACAGCAGGGGAGGGGACTCCTGACACCAGCACAGCTGAAGAGAGCAGAGACTAAAGTCACTGAACAGCTAGAAAGAGCCTGAGAAAGATGTGTCTAGGTCTGATGTTGGGCTGACTCAACTTCCAGAAAGAGAGGGACAGATATAGAATTACTGCATTCATTTTTGGAATATAAAATAACATAATGAGGGCTGGAGCGATAGCACAGTGGGTAGGGCATTTGCCTTGCAAGTGACCAACCCGGGTTCCATTCCCAGCATCCCATATGGTACCCTGAGCACCGTCAGGAGTAATTCCTGAGTGCAGAGGCAGGAGTATCCCCTGTGCATCGCCAGGTGTGACCCAAAAAACAAAAATAGATAGATAAATAAATAAATAAATAAATAACAGCATGAGACTGACACCCAAGGCCAGTAGACACAAGGGCCAGAAATATTGCCCCATAGATGGAAGCCTGTCTCATGAGCTTGAGGAGAAGGCAGCTGGAATTGAAAATGGATCACTAAGTCAATGATGGCTAGAGGGATTATTTGGGATGGGAGATGTGTGCTGAAAATAGATAAAGGACCAAATGTGATAGCCTCTCAGTATCTGTATTGCAAACCATAATGCCCAAAAGGAGAGAGAGAGTATGGGGAATATTGTCGGCCATGGAGGCAGGGGGAAGGTGGGAAAGGAGGGTATACTGGGGACATTGGTGGTGGGGAATGTCCACTGGTGGAGGGACGGATGGTTGATCATCATATGATTGATACTCAAACATGAAAACTTTGTAACTGTACCTCATGGTGATTCAATTAAAACAATATGATGACTTCACCTATCCACACCTCCAGCTTCCCTCCTTCCTTGGGTTGCCTGCCCATACCTTTTCTCAGCAGGCTGCTCTATCATTACTTCACCCTCATGGTCCCAGCTACCCGCACTAACTGATGTTGCCTCTTCTGTTCTAGCTCCTCTGCCCCATGACCTAGCTTAGGGAACTAAGGTGCTCCTCCCTTAAGAATTTGGTTGGTTGTAAGGAAACATGAGGTCTTGCGTGTCACTAACACTTGGATGGAGCTAGAGGGCATCATGCCAAGTGAAATCAGTCAGAAGGAGAAAGACAAACACACGATCTCATTCATGTGTGTACCATAGAGAAAGGAAACAAGGGAAAAGACAATGGCCAATGAAAATAAATTCTAAAACTCTGGCAACAGATATGACCCTTTTGGATTGGGGTAGGCAGAGGAGAAGGAGAAAAAACCTAGGTAGAGTGGTGGAGGGTGGTTGGCAAGATAGTGATGAGTGGGGTATGTCAAAAGCATAAATATCAGTGATCACAAATCACGAATCACAAAATCCCGTTGATCGTCGATTTCTTGAGCGGTCTCAGTAACCTCTCCATTCATCCTATCCCTGAGATTTTAGAAGGCTCTCTCCACTCCGCCTTCCCAACGATGCCACATTGGAGGCTCTTTCCAGGTCAGGGGAATGAGATCCAGCTTGTTACTGGCTTTGGCATATGAACACACCATGGGAAGCTTGCGAGGCTGTCTCATGTAGGCAGGAAACACTCAGTAGCTTGCCAGTTTCTCCCAGAGGGAGAAGTTGGTTATAAGATATTGCTGTGGCCACTGGGAGTTTGCTTTTTAGTCTCTGGATGTTGGCTGTTGATGGGATTACATACACATGGGTTCCTCTGCCGGTACTTTCATGCGTGAGGCTTGTCCAAATATGTGGAGAGGGGCCTCGAGCATGGCTGTGGATAGGTTCCAGTGGTCTTCGGGGGCCGGGAGCTCTGCTCGGGGCGGGAAGGAAAGCTGGAGCCCATCCCTTCTGAGGGGCCCCGGAGAAGACAACAGGCATGCGGGCAAGAGACCCCAACAATTTCTTTTTAAATAATAATCTCAGGTACTCTTTCCTCAAACAGGTTTTTCCTAACTCTCTCCTATGACTGAGGACAGATTAGAGGGCTCATGTGTGTTTCCAGAATATTCTATGCACATTTGTAGCACTGATCTCATTACATACTTACATAATTAAGTCCACACCTTCTTTAATTGATCAAGAGCTTATTGGAAGCAGGGGCTGCACTGCATTCATTTGTATCTACCTAGATTTGACGCTGCATACGTTAATGAATGACTTTGCCATAGACGTAATGAAAATTGCCTGAAGATTTTTGGACATGGAAATGGCCCAAAATTTATTTCACTTTAAGAGGCATAATTTAGCAATAATACCACCTATATTTATTTGACTAAACAAAGCCTTCAGTTTAAGGATGACAAGGCAGAGTACTTTGACAATTATGAGCATACACTTTTATTTCTAATTTTATATGTGCATGACCTTCTTGAAGGCAATCTTTAAGGCTTATTTTTTTGCTTCTATCATGTCTCCTCCAATGTCACTTTTAAAGCAAAGTCCATTACTCTATCTCCATCATCTTTTCTTGATTTTTCCGTCAAAACTCAAGTCATCAATTCATATTTATTTTACTTATTCATTTGAATTGTTACCTGTCACCCACACACACACACAAGAATGACAGGTCTTCGGAAGTCAGAATTTCATCTACTTCCTTTAAAACAGCCCTAGCACCTTAAATAGTAGATCACTTTTAGACAAACAGACTTTCACTGTACCAGCTTCTGTGTATTCTGAAGTATAACAAAAATAGAACAAAATATTTCAATTTCAAAATTAAATGTTGCAGTAGAACAAGAGGGTCTACAGGCATACTCCATCGAGACATATTCATAGCAAGAATTTTGCATAGCAAGGGTAAATCAATTTTGCTTTGCAAGAATTAAACCTGGATGGCTCAGAGTTGGAAATGTACATCGTATATTTAAGATGCTCTTTCTACCCTGGGTTACAAGGTTTTTCTGTTGGAAGGGAGCCATAGGTAGGAAAAGGTATTACAGAGCAGAAGCGAGTTCAACCAGCATTTTTCAGTGGGGACTGAGGCTATAATGAGTCAGGAGGGTCCAATATCCTCTCTTCAGACTTTGACTCCAAGATTAGAATGTATTTTTGACAAAAAAGAAAAGACTTTTAAAGTTCAAGGGCAAATAAGCCTGTAAATATTCCATTACAGATTGCTCCTGTATCAGTCTGGCAAGGACTAGGTAGATGCATTAATAGTTAAGACAACCTGTAACTTTAGCATGATAATCAGAAGAATGAACATTTCCTGAGTCACTTGCCTCTGGTATGTGTGGGCAAGAACTAGAACTACTGATTGTTTCTGGCAGATACCTGAAAGACGGTGGAGGTGAGATGTAATAAATCTCTCTGTAGTAAAGGAACTTCAATCAGGGCCGATGCAGGGAAAAGAAAGGGGGTAGAGCTGAGATTAAAATAGAACTACAAAGGACCAGGAGTGGGAAAATTGAGGATGAGGGATGCTGAACCCCCTAGGGCCACAGCCGATAGACACTCTCAGTTTCATTAGTCATAAATTCTGGGAGAGATCCAGCAGAGATACCACCCAGAGCAAAGGAACTGTTGGGTTCTTTTGTACCTCTGAACCCCAGCATTTTACTGCCTTTAGGTGGTATTTTTTGAGGGATATTTGAGAGCAACTTATGGCAATTGAAAGGCCTCATTCTCCCCCACAGACTGAGCAACTTAAAGGGATCTTTGTCATGATCATGTCACATTCAGGTTGTCAAGCTGACAAGTGACGGTACTGTGAGAATATAGGCAAGTTATGAATGTACAGAAGAACCATCTCTTCCTGGAACATCCAAGTAGACTTGGGGGGACAGTGAGGAGTGTGGGGACTCACTCAAAAAAAAAAGAACCAGGTGTACATGCAGAGTCCACAAGGAAATTGGTGCCAGCAGACACAAACTAGAGAAAGAGTTTTAACACAATTAGCTTCTCCCTGGTCCCACCTACCCCACCTTTCCCAAGGCATGACTCCTAATTATGAAGCAACTACTTATGGCTAATAATAATCCCTGGCCAGAATAGAGACAGCTACCATGGGGGTTTTAGAAGAGCAACTATAATTCATATTCATATTCCATTATCTAGTTCACCTATGGCTGCTTCAAATTTGACTTCATGTTATCTTTACAGAAAAGCCTGTGGTTGCCACTTGTCCCATTTGACAGGTAAAGAAGGTGAGCTGTGGATTGCAGGACTGTGTTCTATGCCAGAGTGCATGGATTTCCCCAGACTACTCTGTGCGGTATAAGTCACAAATGTGACTCATTCTAGATATTGGTACAAAATTCCTCACAAAGCCTCTTTCTCTGGTCAGTGATCTGGGAATCTCTCCACGGAACCTGCTGAGCCCTGTTCAGTGGGCAGGTGCCAGCGAATGCCTCCTCTGGAGGGTGCAATTAAATGAATGGTAAGGCTTACCTCTGCTTAATGATGACCCCAGGCCTCCATGGTTACACATTCTGGTTTGAATTTTTAATTCCATCTCATAAAACAGGGCCATAAATCATCCTGTGCTCCATTTAGAATAGCGTTTTCCAAAACCATCTCTAAAGTAATTAAGGAGAAACTACACAGACCTCTAAATCAGTTCTTCAAGGTATGTAAGAGCAATGAAAATTCCACAATTCACTTCCCTTTTCTTCTATCTTTTACATCAATTCATTCTGTCTATGACAAACTATCATCCCCAAACCTTCATTCATAAAGTATTTATGAGCCATTTGTGAACCTTTAGCCATGGAGAAACATAATGCTGCATGACCGAAAATGAGTTATAGGAAGGTGTACAAAGTCTTACTTTAATATAATCCGTCCAGCTCCAGGCCCACAGATTAATAACCCAAGCCTGCCTCCAATCTGAGGTCTTGACCAAATGTGACAGGCTGAAATCTTCTGACTGCACCAAGAGACCCTGCAACCTAACCTTATTCCCTTCTAACCAAAAGTTTCAAATTCAAATAAATGCATAAATAACAAGTAAATCCCAAAGAGATTTTTCTCTGCTCAAGGGAGCACTTTTATAGCACATACAAAGCACACCAATTTTAATGTTTCCCAAACACACAGGTGCTAAATACTCGTGCTTGGCAGGGATAATTATTTGCTGTATTCCCTGGATCTTCTATTTTGCTGAATTTAATTTGTTTTCAATACTTAGTGGGAGTGAAAACATAAAAGCACACCAAAATAGTAGGGAAAAAAACACAACAGTAAGTAAAAAATTTACCACCATGCTTGTTAGGAATAATGTTTAGGTGCTACAAACCTGAATAATAAATAGGAAGAGGGATATCAATCCTGATTCTCTCCCCCACTCTTCTGCTGGTAGCAAAACATGAGCCTGAAACAATGAATTGCTTTTCCGAGCAAACATGCCATGAGCTGCATTGGTGTCAACATCAATGGCATTCTGGGAAAGGAAATGATATGAGACTTCTTCAGGGGATCTCGCCACCAGTGAAAGGTCTGGAATGATGACAAAGTTAATTGTTGATGGAAAAATGCTTCTTGCGTTTCACAGGGTATGGGCTGTAAGGGTTCCTCCGGACTTAGGTGAGCAAGAAGAGCTGGTGGCATCTAGGCTAGAGACGGAAATGTTTGCTTGACCTAGCAGCCCTTACCCATGATGCTCATGTGTATCACCTGTAGGACTTTTAAACTCATGAGTGCCAGATCCCACCCAAGATTGACGGAATGTTCAGGCGGGGTCTAGGCTCTTCTCGTTGTTCAAATAATCCTCAAATGAGCTAGGTGCTTTGTTGGGGCAGAGACCAATTTAGTGAAGTTTGTTAGCCACTGATTAGTAATACCGAATTGTGGTTGATTGTTCATAGGTCCTGAGTATTGATGACAAATAAGACACTTGAAGTCTAAAGGCTTAAATTAGCAAAGTTATATGCATGGTTTGCCACTTAACGATGTGTGCTTCACAAGTGCTCGGGAGATAGTGCAGTGGGTATATAGTACAGACCTTGCACTCAGCTGACTTAGGTTTGATCCCTTCGTAAGATTCCCGAGTCTCACAAGGAGTGATACCTGAGCACAGAGTTGGGAGTAAGCCCTGAAGATCATTGAGTGAGGACTGCCAAGAATACTTTACGTAAAAATAGACATCTCTAAAATTATCTGACACAGTTGTGGATATTCCATTGGACACCTTGGATAAACTCTAGAAGCTGTTCTGTTCTCCCATAGGGGAAATTTCTCCCCTTTGCCACACCACCTCCTTTTATTTTAATACCAGACCATCTCTCTCCCAGTTCTTACCTGTGTAGCTTTTCTATAAGAATTGCTTCTTTGCTGCCACCAGCCTAGACATTTAGAACTGTTAGAAATAATAGTTCTAAGATTCATTACTTTTATAAATAAGAAAATGGAAGTCTAGAAAATGAAAACTGCTTCTAAGTTCCATTATTTCTTAAGCTCTGTCATACTTTCTCAAATCCCCATTTACCTAAGCCAAACTTGCAGTGAAATTTGTTTTTGCAGATTGGCTTATTAATATTTAATGATGTTTCTCTTTGAATTTTAAAGTAGTAATTAAATTGAACTGTTCAGAAAGAGCATATTAATTCCAATTTTTTAAATATGAAAGAGAATATATCTTGCTCAAAACAAAAGCACAGTAAAAAGTGAGCATTAGTTCCGTAGGGCCTGCTTGGATATCTTTTATTAAATATTTATTTCAATAATGAGAAATAAATTGAAGCAACAGCTACTATAGAAACATAAAATATATACTAATAAGAAATGGTGCCATTCTCAACTTTCCTAGCACCTACAGATACTTCTCAACTTCTGACTCAATTTATATGTGTTTAGATTTCTTTAATATAGATAAATTCACTCAGAACAGGCTTCCTGCCTTTTTTAGTCTTTTAAGCATACAGTGACATTTGGCATAAAGCTTTACATAAAATTAGCATCATAAAGCTATCATTAAAAATATTGTAAATCACAGTACCTCCATAAATATGAGCAAAAAGAAGTGAACTCTTACAAAAGCATCTGACAAGTATCAGTTAATATTCAATGAAATATGCAAAGTGGAGCCCGAAGCAAAAGAAATCAATACTTATAATAAAGAAATTATTGATCACAATAATTTCAGAAACTATAGAGTACTCAATGCGGTGCTTGCCTATAATTCAGAGTAAATCAAAACCAGAGCCAGTTTCAAAGCTCAGGGCTGAGTGATTATAAGAACAGTATTGTGAAGATATCTAGAGATGCCAACAGACTGACTCATTTCCCACTGACATTTTCCTGTCTTTCATAAAAGACAGGAAAGAACTCAAACCCAGAACTCAAACTCCCTTCCTCCAATTACTATGATCAATAACACGGACCACATTCAGTTCGTCCCAAAATCTTGAATACCTATGTTCCTGCTTTACAGTTAAGGAGAGTTGTGAACTTGGAATTAAATATGTCCTGAATTCCATGCACTGGTTAATATCATAACTGAAATGTTCTCGAACTTCTCTCCTACTTGATCACATGATCAGTAGGTCTAAGGTAGGACCCATGATTGTGAAATTTTAATATAAAAATTGTAATGATAAGATGTTTGTACATTTCTACTATTTGAACAGAAAAATGGAGGTAGAGTTGAAGTAGAAGGATTATCCTATGGAAACTATCAGAGATAAGTTTCTCTAACATTGTCTATCATTTTAATACAAATAATCACATGATGGTCACTCAAGTATTGAGTTAGGTATTGTATCATAACTATGCTATAATATACAAGACCCTATAGCACTATGAAACTCCATTCCCCCTTTATTCAGCCTCATGTTCCTAGTTGATAAGGATTAAGGGTTCCAGGACCTCAACAGACTTGTTCATCTATTGTGTTGAAAACAAAATCAAAAACAAAAACAAAAACAACTTCTGGAGTACTTCATTTATTCCTGGCACTATGCTAAACTTTTGGATACAGTTATAAATGTAAACAGTCACTTCTTATTTCAATGCTGAATTGCAATTAAAAGGTGCAGGATTATTGTAGGACGAAAACATTTGCTCCAAAAGTACATTGGGTTATATTCCAAAAGCTTATCACATATGGGACATCTGGAGTTGAGATCCAGAATTAAGAGTCACTTATGGTGAAACAGTGTGATGGTTAATTTCTATGTGTCAACTTGATTGCACCATGAGGTGCTCAGATAATTGGCCAGTCATTACTCTGGGTATTGGTCTGGGATGGTATCTGGATCAGATTAGCATTTGAACTATAGACAAAATGAAGCATATTACAATCCTTGGAGGGAGAAAATAAAGTGATTCATGGCGAAATTCCTCTAGGACAAAAGGAAGTGGTGTTCTAGTATTTGGTGGTCTAGAGTATGAGAGACAAGAAGAATATAAACCCTTTTAACCCAGTTTGAGATGGCATAGTTAATAAAGAAAAGTTATTTTTAACTGCCCAGTTAACTGCTAGTTAAATAGTTGGGATTTTCTGGAGTGCACGGCTGCATTTGCAGCCACACAACATGTCCAAACTTTACAATGTTGACATACCAGATTGGATGAGATGCGATGCAGAAACCAACCAATATCAACTTACCGACACATTAACACAGAAGGCTTACCTTGAAACAACAGTTTAGTAAAACCTCAGACAAAGACTTAATGTCCCCATGATGAAATACAACGATTTTCACTAATGGAAAATCATTTTTGATCATTCTGTTAGCCATGTAATGGTTACAAGCAATATTAACTAAATTATTATGGTCTGTTTTAGGGCAAGTTTGAGGGATGGTTGGGAAAATGGAGTTCACCAGTGGTGGAGGGCAGGTGACAGTGGTGGTGGGATGGTGGTGGAATATTAAATGCCTGCAACAAATGGCCATGAACAACTTTGTAAACTACAGTGTCCAAAAACAGCAGAAGAAAACAAGAAAAGTATGTGTCAAATTCTGTTCATGAGTGGAACCAGATTTAACATTATCACTCCTTCAAGGAACTGCAAGGTTGTAGACTGCACCGAGATACCTCAAGATACTCAAGTTGCACAGAGCATGCCATACGGATGCTTCTCTGTAAAAGAATGCACACATCACATTTTGAAGCACAATGAGTCACCTCAGGCAGTCTCTCAGCACCTATTGGTGAATGCGAGCAGCTTTCACAGCCCCAGTGCACCATGAAACATGTGAAAAGCTAGGCACACTGGCGATCAATCCTCCCACTTAAATCTGGCTGCCTGCCACCATGCCTACTAAATGAAAAATAAATGGTTTGCTATTAGGGATTGTTAATTAATACATAATCCCAAAGGGTTAATCCTGCACGAGGTCTACTGCCTCTTTTTATGAAGAGTAGAATCATACCCTGAAACAAAGAAGCATGTTCATGAAGAACTCTTGCTGACCCCAAAGGCAAGAATGTCCCAACCATTCTGCTTCTGTAGAGACAGGGAAAGGGAGGAGAATCAGTTGGAAGAACGGATTCTTTAATGTCCCCAACTAAAGCAGTGACTGACACTGTTGGTCAGTCAAAATAAAGTAAAGGTTTAGATGTCACCTAAGTCAACACACATGGAGACGTGTCCACTGGCTATTGTTTTATATTGTGTAGGACCACGAAGAGAGCAGTGCTAGGCTGAGTGGGTATACAAAGTAGATTTTTGCCCCGTATTATGATGCATTGGTGGACAGATTCCAGAGAGCCAAGGGTCACTCTTCTGGGCAAATGGCCAAAACTGGAGGGTGTTCAATGTATGTAAAGGGCTACAGACAGGATCAGCAGGCAGCCGGAGGGCAAATACAGACGTCATAATGCTGGGTCAGGGAAAGTGTAGAGGCAAGAAGGCCATAGGGCACACACGCTATGAGGTTTGGCCCCGCGGAGGTTAACAAGGGGGTGGATGGGCAGGACAGAGAACAGGCAGCAATAGCAGGAAACCAGCTCAACAGACCCAGGTGTGGAGGTTAAGCCTAAGGTCTCGGGAAATTTCAGAGCATAGCGAGGAACTGAGAGTCTATTGGAACAAGACCAGGGTAAATGGAAACATATGCCCTTGTCAAGGAGATGACTGCTGTAGCAGTTGTCTGACCTCCTTTCTGGTCTTTTCTAGGCTACGAGTAGTGTCAAATGCTAGTTCCAGATGGCATCTTGGAAGACATGCAGGTGGGAATCATTGTGGAAACAGCTGAGGTGGGGTGCACAGCTCAGTGGAGGGCGCTGGAGAGAGCCATGATTAGTACCCTAATCTATTGCCTGATATTGCCTGATACTGCCTCTCCATTCTTGCTTATGGTATTAGTATCAATCCTCTTCCTTCTCCTCCTCTTCCTTTTCCTTCTTCTCCTCCAATTTCTTCTTCTCCTCCAAAACCTTCTTCTTCTTCTTCTTCTTCTTCTTCTTCTTCTTCTTCTTCTTCTTCTTCTTCTTCTTCTTCTTCTTCTTCTTCTTCTTCTTCTTCTTCTTCTTCCCCCTCTTCTCCCTCTTCTTCTTCTTCTCCTTCTTCTTCTTCTTCTTCTTCTTCTTCTTCTTCTTCTTCTTCTTCTTCTTCTTCTTCTTCTTCTTCTTCTTCCCCCTCTTCTCCCTCTTCTTCTTCTTCTCCTTCTTCTTCTTCTTCTCCTTCTTCTTCTTCTTCTTCTTCTTCTTCTTCTTCTTCTTCTTCTTCTTCTTCTTCTTCTTCTTCTTCTTCTTCTTCTTCTTCTTCTTCTTCTTCTTCTTCTTCTTCTTCTTCTTCCCCCTCTTCTCCCTCTTCTTCTTCTTCTCCTTCTTCTTCTTCTTCTCCTTCTTCTTCTTCTTCTTCTTCTTCTTCTTCTTCTTCTTCTTCTTCTTCTTCTTCTTCTTCTTCCCCCTCTTCTCCCTCTTCTTCTTCTTTTCTTCTTCTTTTCTTCTTCTTCTCCTTCTTCTTCTTCCTCTTCCTCTTCTTCCTCTTGTTCTTCTTCCTCTTCTTCTTCCATCTTTTCCCTCTCCTTCCTCCTCCTCTTTCTTCTCATTCAAGGGTTTACAATTTTTTGCACTTCCTATTTCATTTAACACTCTAAAATTAGGATTTTTTTGTTTCATTTTACAGACAAAAACTCAAGTCAAAGAGAATAAGAAACTTTCCTGAATTTGTGCAGTTAATAAGGCAGGTACAGAACTCATTTGAAGGTCATTTCAGTTCTCACAGCTATGAAAATTGGGCAGATGTACAATGAGTACTAGGTTTAATGTTCTCTTGCCACTACCACCACTTTAATAAATTTCCACAAAGAACCTCCATTTCCATTTTCTCTTTGAGCTGGCACTATATGTAACTGCTCCTAATCAAAACCTATGCTATTTTTCTACTATACTGCATTCTTTCCCTATGCTCACTGTTTAATAAAATCATGATTTACCAAAATAATTTAAAATCATTAAATCTATGATTACTTTATTTGTTTTACCTGAGGTAAAATGGAAGAAGATATTGTCTGGAACCCATTGGTGAATGCAGTTTTATGTAAGCAGTCTGGAAAGTTGAAGGCTCTACATCGGTATAAAAATTTCTGAATGAAACCTTAACCAAAGGATTTTGCAATTCAGAATATTTTCACCTGTCATCCCTACAAGTGTTTGCAAACTAAAGGCATTTGAAGGCTCTCTTAATTTTTTTCTTTACAAGATCTGAACAGTCTTAGAGTTAAAATAGAAACCTGAGTACATACTATACCTAATACAATTGTATAATTTTATTTTTTTCTTCACGTTGGACCACCTTTGCAGACCTCCAGTATAAACCTCTCAAGGTCAGATCCAGTCATTTTCTTGGTCAACTCTAGACCCAAGGAGAAACATTAATTTGCTGACCTGAGCCACCCTGCCAGGAAGACATCCTTTGCCTTTCTCCCACACCACTGTTTCTCAAAAGGGAGTACATGAAGCACTCCCAGAGCAAGGACACAGAAGCAGAATGGGAGCAGGGTCATTTGAACCACTTATGCTAATTTTTGTTTATCAGCTCCATTTAGAGCATTAACTTCAGCAACACCTGGTTGAACCCAAACATTCATTGCCTAGGAAATAAGACACTAGCAATGAGGATGGCCACAGAGCAGAAAATAATTTCTTATTTATAATGTTATGGTTTCTGAAGGCAAATACCTATGTTAATTTCTCGTTAATGAGACCAATGAGTCCAACGTCCCTGCCTAACCTCTGCCAAAGCAGCTTGGCTGGCACTCAGCTTTTCTTTACCCACCATGATCTTTTCCAATATAGTAAAGATATGTAAGTGCTGTGTCAGCCCTTATACAAAATTGGGATATTCATCGTATAGCCAGAACAACACCACTCTGGACTAAGGAAGGACTAGAGTTGATGTGCATCTAAGTCATGAACCTACTGATAGTATATACATATGCATATGTAGTATGCTACTGATATCATTGTACATATATATATTATTAGGGTTATGACAAATGCAGTCACTCTGGTCCTTGCTGATATTACCGCATATATAAAAGATAATATACTACAATATATATAAGACCTTAAAGAAACATTATTCTCAGTGTAGCAAAGATTCATATGTTCATTCTACTTCTGATCACATACACACAGTGAAGTGGAAAATAGAAGCAATTATTGAGTTAATTTGTGACATAAATTCCATAAAAATGTGTCATGAAGTAGATGTAACAGGGAGAAGGGCATTTGTGTTAAGAAAAGAAGTAATATCTCTTCTATATGAGTCAGTTAATCCTGATTTTATTCCTCTGGTTTCCTTTTTTATTTTTTTAGTCATTTTAATAGACTTAAGCTTAGAGAAATTTTAATTTATAGAAATATTAAAAAGAAGTTCAGATACCTCTTATATATCCCCCCATACAGTTGACCTTACCATTAACATCTTGCATTTCAAGTACGTTTTTATAATCAATAAATCAATATTAATGTATTTGTTACTATTATGGGAATGGCGGACTGCAGCTGAATCTCACCAAAACAATGTTCATGAAAAACAAACTAGTCCCTGACATTCCATTTGCTCTCAACAGAACGAACATCTCTAAATGCAGCAGCTATGTGTACCTGGGTTGAGAACTCAACATGAGGAATGACTTGGCTCCAGAACTGCACAGGAGGAAGAGAGCAGCGTGGAACACCTTCAAGAGCTTCAAAGAAGTGGTTAAGAGGACAAAGAATCTCCAGCTCTGGGCACATCTTTTCGACTCTACCATTCTTCCTGCACTAACATATGCCTGGGCCCTAGGAAAACAGGATGAGAATGCTATTTGGGTATCACAAAGAGGAATTGAAAGAGCTATGTGTGGAGTATCACGTTTCACTTAAGTGAGAGAAGTAATCCGGAATTCTGACCTCCATCAAGGATCAAGAATCAGGATCTTGATGCTCCCTTCTCTATCTGAGTTGCCTTTTCCCCTAGCATGTGAGGCCAGTTTCCAAGCTGTGGGGTAGACCTCCTAATCCTTATCTCTACAACTCTTGGGTGTTAGTCTCCCACTATGTTATTTCATATTCCACAGATGAGTGCAATCTTTCTATGTCTGTCCCTCTCTTTCTGACTCATTTCACTTAACATGATACTTTCCATGTAGAATCACATATACAAATTTCATGACTTCATCTTTTCTAACAGCTGCATAGTATTCCATTGTGTACCAGAGTTTCTTTAACCAGTCATCTGTTTTTGGGCACTCTGGTTTTTTTCCAAGATTTTGGCTATTGTAAACATCAAGTAGAGGATGTCGGGAGGACCCATTCGGGTTGGAAGATGTGAGCTCAAAGTAGACTATAGACCGAACATAATGGCCACTCAATACCTCTATTGCAAACTACAAAAGGAGAGAGAACAAAGGGGAATGCCCTGCCACAGAGGCAGGGTGGGGTAGTGGGGGAGGGGTGGGGGTGGTGAGAGGGATACTGGGATCATTGGTGGAGTCGAATGGGCAATCAATGGTGGAGGGATGGGTAAACAATCACTGTACAAGTAAAATACAAACACAAAAGTTCATAAATTTGTAACTATACATCACAGTGATTCTCTATTAAAAATTGTTTTAAAAAAAGGAATCAGGAACACTGTCTCATTTGCCAAGGCATCAAAAATCAGATGGGCCAGACACATAATGTGATTCAGAGACAAGCACTGGACTAGAGCTGTTACCAGCTGGATTCCACAGGACGTCAAAAGACCGAGTGGCCACCCACCAATGAGATGGTGAGACTTCTTCAAAACCCTGACCAAATGGTTTGAGGCTCTTCGTGTTCCCAGAGAGAGCAGATATCATTGGGCTACACTAGCATGTGACAGGGACAAATGGAGATGTTACTGGTGCCTGCTCGAGCAAATCTAAGATCAATGGGATGACAAGTGATACAAGTGATACAAGTGTTATTATTGTATAATACATATCATTACTAATACATTATTTTAACTAAAATCCTTACTTTGTTTAGACAGCCTTAGTTTGATTACTGTTCTTTTATGTTCCAGAATCTCATCCATTTTAACACTTAGACACATTACATTTATTTTTGCATTTTTTAGGCTCCTCTTATTTCAACCTTTTTTTCATTTTAATTTTTGATTACCTTAATAACGGTAGAGATTATTTGTGATATCTATGGTAGAATGTCCATCTTTAGATTTTTTTCTGATATTTCTCTCATGATTAGAGTTATGAAATGAGGTGAAGAAACACAGAGGAAATAATGATGTTTTATCTTATTATATTGAATGCTTACTATCAATATGCTTACCACTGTTGAGGTTGTCCATGATCACCTGGATGAAGCGTTGTTTGCCAGATGTCTCCATACAGGGTTACACTACTCTTCCCTTCCCTTTTATACTTACTCTTTGAAAAGAAGTCTCCATCTAACACCCACACTTGAGCACAGTGAGTTATAACATTCACCTTCACGATGGAATACCTGCATACATTCTTGTGTCAAGATTTGACTCGTTCATCTAACTTACTACTCTATTCAAACACTTGTTTATATCAACATGGAATTATGGATATCTATTTTATATTGAGTTATAAAGCTTTACAAATTTAATGAGATATTTTAGCATAAATCATTTCAGCTTCTGGTCATTGACATTTATTTCAGTTGACCCTTGTGGCTCTTTTATCCAAGAAGCCATTGACACGAGTTCATCCTATGTGTGTATATTTCAGCATGAAAATAAAAATCTGACACCACTAAATGGTTAAACCTATTTTGAATATTTCCTGATCCAAGGAATCAGTCCTAAAGGACAATTTCTTTAAGGTTCCCTGATTATCTTCTCTAGAGAATATGATAAACAGATAGGTGCTAGGTATGCTCAATGACACTTTACTGATGCTTTATAGTAATAAATAAATATGTGTATCAATCTCTTTTATGCACATAGATAAATATACATAAAGTTAGTATTTGCATTTTCATCTTTTATTTTTTATTTGTGAGTATGCATGAAAAGCATAGTTTGTTTGACTAATTTTATCTTAACATGAAGCTCAAGGCACCCCTCAAATTATGTTTGGAGTAATTTCTGATGTCAGACACTGATTTGACAATTTCTGCTCTTTATTGGACCCCTGTCTATGCCCCACAATTTCTGCTTTTAACAAACTTCTTACATAGTGAAGAAGATAAATTTGGAAGCACATGATTCTAATAAAATAGATCAATTTAAATCTCAAAGAAGTGTACAGAATATTTTATTTAAAAAAAGCTCACAGGTGTTTGCTTAGAATAAGCTTCTATCCCTATATGTCTACATAAATCTATCAAATGTTTTGCAAAAGGAATTGACAAGAAAAATTGCAAATTATATTTATGATAGAAGAAATAGCAAGGGAAAAGTCACAAGTATGTGGTTAATTGACAAACTTCGGGCAGTTTTAATATTTTAGAGAATGAAGTTTGAAATAGAGAATAGCATGAGTCTAAAACAGTAAATAGAATCAAGTTCCTGGAAATTGGTCATGTGTGTGTGGGGGGTGAGTAAGATTGAAAATATAGGACCTAATTTTTCAGATACGTACAAATGATTATACTTTGAAAAAAAATTGAGCCACACTCGGTCATGCTCAGGGCTTACTTTTGGCTCGGTACTTAGGGATTACTCCTGGCCATGCTCAGGGATCATACAAGATGCTGAGAATCGAACCCAGGTCAGCCGTATGCAAAACCAGAGTCCAACTGCTACGCGCTATCTCTCTGGATCTAATGATTACAAAATTGAATGTGATACTATGGCCTTATTGGGAGTGGGGGGTGGTACTGAAAGGTTGTAAAGTGTTATAATAATAAGGTTTCACAAACACAGATCAAGGAGACCACCATTCCTACTTTCCTGGATACTGAAACTTCAGGATCTAAGGAAAAGCAGGCACTAGATTAAAAGTCATGATGCGTATCCTTCCTAGATTGTGTCAGTTCCCTTGCTGTTGATCTGATAAAGGTGATGCTGATACATAATAGCTGTATTTATACAATGGGACTGAAGTGAAAGCACAGCGGGTAGGGCATTTGCCTTGCATGCGGCCAACACGGGTTCGATTCCCCCATCCATCTTGGAGAGCCCAGCAAGCTACTAGAGTATCCCGCCCACACAGCAGAGCCTGGCAAGCTACCTGTGGCATATTCTTATGCCTAACACAGTAACAACAAGTCTTGCAATGGTTCCTGGTGCCCACCCGAGCAAATCGATGAACTATGGGATGACAGTGCAGTGCTATTTATACAATGTTTACTTCAAAAGAAGTGTCTAATTTTACTCTAGGAACTAAGCTTTAAGACTAATGTCCTTTAGTAGAACTGAATCTTCAAAGTGAAATAACGGGCAGAGAGCTGGAGAGTGGCTGGTACAACCTCATATGATATCAGCGTGATTGTTCGAATGATGGTGTCAACCATCATTCAGCATCAGGAAGTTCTTGGCTTCCAGTCAGCCAAGATACTCCTGTAAAATTGCTTCTTAAGCAAAACAGGATTTTTGCAAATTACCGAATTCTTTGCATTTGTTTACTTATTTACTTCTAAGAAATGCAATCTCTCGGTGAAGACCTGGTTCTACATCAAAGAAAGAACAATGTCTTTGTGAGAGCACTAGCAGGACCAAGAGAGGGATCTCTGACTCCTAAAACAGGTTCGCTCTGGCCAAGTCTGTCTGTGAATTGTTCTTGCAAAACTATTCATGGATTTGCTCATGAGAATGTGGACAGGTCCATCAGGTGCAGATCTGTAGCTCATTCCTCCGACATGCTGTGTCAGCCTGGTCTCTTGCCTTCTATTTGCTGGCACTTATGAGAGACAAGCAGCTCTCATTCTTCCGCACTTGCCCTTCTCTCTCCAGTAGAATTCCAGGCAAGAACAAGGAAAGCCTCTGTGGATCCAAGAAGTCCGGTGTTTCAGGGAGAAATTGCTGTCCTCGTATTTTGGCTCCATGATATTAGAATCTAGAAAAGAGTCTGTGGAAGAGTGAACAATGCAATCAACCTCATCAATGCTTACTAGCATAAGAGGAGTCAACTTCTCAGGAAGCATCTTTGCTGCTTTGTCTTTTGGTTTGACTTGGAAGCAGCCCACAGACGCACTCAGAAAGACAAATTTAGTCTGCAATTCGGACAGCAGTGTTCTTTGGTGGTTTCATAAGAAGGAGAGTTGTACTCAGTCACTCTGAACAGCCATAAGTGGAGGGAAACATAAAATCTTTTAGAATGCAGACTATAAACTGAAGCACAAGGAATGCATACTCACTTGTAACACCAGTTTGGACCTGGCTAAGCGTAAGCCTCCTTTGTGATTAATAAAACAGAAATGCAATCCCTCTGCCTGTGTAATACAGAACTCCATAAGTTAAAAAAAAGGCTACTTGCCTCACACTTGCATATATATATATATATATGTATGTATATACACACATATATGTGTGTATGTTGTATATGTATACATATATAAATTTATACATATATATCTATATTTAGACCCTACCGTTTACCACAAACACACCCCCAAAAAGGTTAACTTAAGATAAATACAACTCTTGGGGGCTGGAGCCATAGCACAGCGTGTAGGGCGTTTGCCTTGCACATGGCCAACCCAGGTTTGATTCCCAGCATCCCATATGGTCCCCTGAGCACCGCCAGGAGTGATTCCTGAGTACAGAGCCAGGAGTAACCCCTGAGCATTGCTGGGTGTGACTCAAAAAAGCAAAAAAAAAAAAAAAAAGAGAGAGAGAAATACTTCTTCTGAGATCACCATGCAAAGATAAGATTTTTCTCCTTGGCAAGTTGATTCTTCCTGTCCAGGGTGATGTGAGTAATGCAATGTGAGGAACTTTTATGCTAATAATACATAAATGTTCAGTAATTTTAATTGCCACTTATTTTAAATTGGCATGTTCTTAACCTCTAGTTATTATGAGAAGCAAGATTCTAAAGATGGTGGGAAATTTTTCTTGGTTAGTGGCTAATGGGGTGGCGAGAGAAAGTGGAAAAATGAGCATCCACCTAAGAAACCAAACCAAGGAAATTTAGTGAACCTCACAAACACTTCTTTGGGTCGAATATTTAAAAAAAAATGTTAGGGGCTGGAGTGATAGCACAGCGGGTTGGCCTTTGTCTTGCACTCGGCCGGCCCAGGTTTGAATCCCAGCATCCCATATGGTCCCCTGAGCACCACCAGGAGTAATTCCTGAGTGCAGAGCCAAGAGTAAGCCCTGTGCGTTGTGGGGTGTGACCCAAAAAGCAATAAATAAATAAATAAAAGAATTTTAAAAAATTTTAGATTTGTCTCTGTTTTTATTTTCAGAGCACAATAATGAATGAAATGGGATATATATAGCAAGTGCAGGGTCAGAAATAGAGATATAACTTATGTCACAGCTTCTGAATTGACTGGCTCCCTTTTAATGAGGCCTTGCTGTCACATCCTCTCCTGCACTCCACTTGCCGTCACGTGCTTTAGGAGACTGGCAATTGATGGAGATGGGTGAGAGAATGAATGCATTCCAGACACCTCTGGGAAAGCGGAAAGGTCTTCCACCCCAGGATGGAGCCAGACAGAGGGTGCCCATCCAAGTGAAGAATGAAAAAGAGCCTTGATTTATGGATCTGCAATGAACTTGTTTGGAATGTTAAGGTATGTATCCCCAAAAGCTCTCAAGGTAATATGGGGGCTTTAGGGGAGAGGCTGCTGGCAGTTTCCACTGAATTAAATCACAAGGTGTTTCATAATTCTCTGTCAGTTGATTGTGTAACTGAGCAACTTCTATGTGCCTCAAACACACAAAGCACCTAAGTGCTCTCTCATATGTTTATCGGCTTTGCTGCCAAAAGAAATAAAAAATTAAGTGTCCAGATGAATCCTGGAAATATATAATAATTAGTATTTGGACTTCCCAGAGAAGAATTTTGGACAAACATCTTCTTCTCATGATACGTTTAAATATTGTGGTATTAGACATTCTTCTCTGAGTTCTCCCATGTAAGCATATTCTGAACTATCAATCCAGGGTGGACAATTAATATCATTAATGTGGCATGGACCTCTCTTTGGATTTCTGATAATTCCATTATTTCTTTTTGTTTATTTGTTCAGTTTGTTGTTTGGGTGGCCACACCCAGCAGTACTCAGGAGTCTACCAGCTCAGTGTGTGTGTTTGTGTGTGTGTATGTGTGTGTTTGAGCATATGTGTATGAAAGCATGTGTGTGTGTGTGTGTGTATGTGTCTGTGTGTGATGGGGTGAGCAATAGGGCAGTCACTTCTCACTATACAGGGCCCATGCAGCATTGGGAATCAAACTGCAGGCAAAGACTGTGTTAAACCCATTGATCTAACTCTATAGCCCTCAATTCCAATACTTTTTGACTATAATACGGAACATGAGGATATTCAGAGAGTGGGTGATGAGGATTCATTTCTTGGGTATGAGGGGAAGACTGATCTGGTAGTCTTACCTATTACCTTACTCCCAAACCAAAACCTACAATTAGCTTATCATCTGGCTCCTAGATGCATTTCTCCACGCAAAGTCCAGTGCTGAAGGTCAGGCTTTAAATATCAGAACTGGTTTAGCATTTTCAAGTCCCCTTCCCACCAGAGATGAAGTCATAGATATTTGATAAAAAGAACTCCCCGCCTCCCCCCTCTCCCCCCACCCCGAACTCTTCACTTTTCTAGAGTCTGTTTGGGATTGGCCAAAGCTGTTTGCTTTTGCTTCAGGTCAGGTCATTCATTTGCTTTCCATAGTCATCTTTTCAGTTTATGCATAGTAGTTATCATCTATTTACTCTGCATCCCAGAGATCAGAGCGAATAGGTACTCATTCATACATTTAGCTCCAACTCCCAAGGTGAGTCAAAGATCTTGTCAAAGTTTGGTCACAAATGCCAAATGCATGTTTCTAGCACACAGAGGCAAGCAGAGGAATACACTAACTGATAGAACATGAGGTTAAATTTCAGTGAGTTAAAAGAAATAAAAAGAAACTGGTCCCAGGAACCACTGTCACCTGGAGTGCTAAGTCCATCTCTTGTCATCTGTCATTTCTGATTGCCATAGAGGTTGTTCATTCTATCTCACACTATTTCTTCACTTTAGTGGGAGACCATGGCAGAATACAGAATCTGGGTTTCATATCTTATAGGTTCTGTCATTGAATGGGACTGTTTTAACAGAAATCCTTGTAAAATGACTCATTGATACAACCTGGACTTGAAACAGCTACGTTCAGTTTGCATGTATAAAGAAACATAATGCTCATGATGAAAGAGATGTTGAGATAAAATAACGTAGACTTCTTCTTACCAAGTGACAGCTTTTTAGCATCTTATTACTGGAAAAACAAGTGGGGCACATCAAATGCAATCACGCAAGCATGGAATGCCTCAAAAGTTTACTCTTTGAACAATGTCTTCATCTTCTAATACTTGATTTATAAATTAATAATATTAAGCCCACAGTTAGTTCATCGAAAGTCTAAAGAATCTCCAAAGATTCCCATGTCTGGATTTTCAAAATATTAATAAATAAGAGCTAATACTATTATTATTTTATTCAGAGAGCATTAGTTTTGAAGAGTTTGAATGTTTTGTTTTAGGAGTATAGTGTTACCACATCACACAAACACCAAAGAGCAAATTATACCCCACCACACCTAAGACTACTTCCCTTCCACTTCCCAACTTTAAAATGAGTGTTGTTGTCAGAATGTGAAGTTTGTTTACCTTAGGCATTGCTTATTTCCTGCTTTATTTATATCCTGCATATGAAGTCTATAAACTGTTATACATCTTTTACCTTCTGATTGACTCCAAATAGTATAACACTCTCCATGTCAAACTATGTAACAAAGAAGCAAGACTTGGTCTTTTCTTAATGCTGAGTATATTCCACTGTGTCTGTGGACCACAACTTATTTCTTTATTTCTATGTTGCTGTGTACTTGGATGGTAGAAACTTTCTTTTAATTTCATAATAAGCATTATAAGAAGGAGAGCTATCATTAACTACATTTGTTTCCATTTGAGAGTTGAAAAAGAAATCTGAATGTACTTTGAAATGGCTACATATAAAAGGGAGATTTATTTTTTAAATAATGGAGTGCTTCTCGAAACTAAAGACTGGAAACTTCTGTATTTATCAACTTGAATATGGTGACTTCTATCACAGTTATGTGCGAGAGGGGTAAAATTGTATAGGAAATTTCATTATCACTATACCATTTATATTTAGCCATAATTTATTAAGCATGTTTTTATGAAAAGGCATTTCAACATTCAAACGTCCATACTTGTCAATGTATAAGCTATATCACATAAATAAATCAACTCTTATGAAATTTAATTTGGTTGTACCACTAAAACACTGACATATGTTATGTATGATTTGCAACTCACTCAGCTATCATCAAGCAAAATGGCAAATATAAAATTGTTGTGTGAGCACAACTCTTTCTAAAATTTTTATGAACTAAGCTGCAGTCAGTAGAGATAAAATTCTAGAGTCCCCAACAATATATGAGCTACTCAATAAGAGAGTCATAGCCCATGTAATCATGAGAAAATGATTCAATCACCTAAAATCAGTTTAGACTCTCTTGAGGCAAAAAAAAGTCTATTCTCAAGGAACATATTTTTGTTATAATAAACATGAGACTAGAAACATTTATAATAACCAGTGAGTCCAGTTTAGCTAGTGTAGTTCTGGATAGTGGCTAGCCCTCACCTACTTCCCAATCTCATCTCAAAGTGTTGGCTGTCAAGAAAGCTTTATTTCCAGGCCAGCCTAAAAAAAAAGATAACTTTATTTCCGATACATTCTATCTTTGATCTTGCTTTCAAAATTCTACTAAAAGTTTACCTTTCCAAGGTATCCTACTGCTCTCAAGTTCTCAAATACGATTAAAGTATATCTGTATATCTTTGCTTATGCTTGTTTAAAATATGCTTACACAGTTTGTCTCTTGCATCATCCTTGCATTATAGTTCGTGTGTATGTGTAGATTGGTAGGTAGAATGATAGATATGTAGACAATAGTTAGGGAGATAGAGAGAAAAACAGTAGATCAGGAGATAGATAATCTTTACTTACTACTGTGCTCCTATTCTTCTCCTATGTTGAAGGACAAATGAAATTATTCTTTTTTCATATATTTTTATATTATTGACTATATTTTAGTGTTCTTACTCACCAGTATGAGTCACAGATATATTAAGGTTAACTAGACTCTATTTTATTCTCTAATAACTTATGGTGTGATGAATAAAAGACAGAAAATAAATATAGAACAAGATAAACATAATTGACATAAAATAGGTAAGATGAATGTTATGAGTGTTCCCAGAAGTTAGAGATCATTTTGATTGTGTGGGAGGGCAAGGGCAGAGAGGACGGCAGAGGAGTATGACAGTATCTTACCTGTATCTAATCTCACTCTGTTACAAAGGCAACAGTAAAAGGGAGGTTCTCTGTGAATATTGGTGAAGTTTATCAAGATGTATCAAATGTATCACTCTAACACTGTCATCCCGTTGATCATCAATTTGCTCAAGCAGGCTCCAGTAATGTCTCCATTCATCCTAGCCCTGAGAGTTTAACATCCTCTTTTTACTCGTTCTTCTCAGTGGTGACACATTGGAGGCTCTTTCAGGGTAAAGGGGATGAGACCCATCATTATTACCTTATATAAGCAAGCTGATAAGGTCCAGCTATGAAAGAATAGATATAGAGGAGAAGTCTTCAAAGATTCCACAAACATTGGTTACCTGTTGCAAATGGACCGCCAGGATAAGAAGAAAGGGGCCCTTGGGATCTGGGGAATGACAACACCATTAGTTTAACTGAGGAATGCTGAGATCAAACAAACTGGACAAGAAAGCAATGACTCTACACGAAAGACGTCTTGCCAATGTTTTTCTCCTTACATCTACTTCCTGATTTAGTTCCCAAGAGAAAAACACACAAAGTAAGCTAATAAATGTTACTGAATTGACATGAACCGATAGTACATATCTAAAGCATGTGGATGTGGTGGGAATTGAATATTCTTTACAACAGAAAACTTGGCTGTGTCATCAGGAAAACTACCTTGCCTTTCTATCGGCCACCTCCCAATCTGTGTGCAGTTGTCATCATGGAAATTCTCATCAGTTTTCCATGAAAAACTTCCATTTGCTGGGTGGCTACTATGAGTAAAGCATTTAGACACTTAATAAGCTCTATCACTGTATCACTGTCATCCAGTTGCTCATCAATTTGCTCAAGCGGGCACCAGTGAACTCTCCATTGTGAGACTCGTTGTTACTATTTTTAGCATATTGAATATGCCACAGGGAGCTTGCCAGGCTCTGCCATGTGGGCGAGATATTCTCGGTAGCTTGCCAGGCTCTCTGAGAAGGACGGAGGAATCAAACCTAGGCCAGTCGTGTACAAGGCAAACACCCTACCCGCTGTGCTATCGCTCCAGCCCACTGTAAACTCTAACCCACCATAAAGTCCAAATCTAACCCATCATAAAGTCCAAATGGATTTCGCTAAATGGATTTCACTAAATCTAAGAAGGGGGTTGATAATCTAATAGTTTTCAAACTGCAGGAATTAGCAGGTATTAGCAAACCCTGCCTCCAGAAAGACTCAAATTCTTTAGACATATTATAAAGGAAGTCTTTTACCTCACACAATTACAGCGGCGAGTCTTACCCACTAGAGACACGGGGAAACTCTAAAATAGAAAGTTAAAAAATCAGAGCAACGTGGCCCAAGCAAGAGTCAGGGTCAGGATCTGAACCCCAGCAGGCTGTGCTGGAGTGTGTGAGCTTAACCTTTCCCTGGGTCACTGCAGATTTAAGGAGCAAAGCACCTTTGGTACATCAACCTGCTTGCTGCCAGAGCTTGGGGTTTCTTCCGATGTTTTTCCCAGAGAGAACTTTGCTGGAGTTTTACTCGAGAAAAAAAAAAAAGAAAAAAATATATCACTGAATCATCATCCCAGGGTCAAACAGGAATTAATCGTCATGGCTACAGTATGTGATTCTTAACATTCAATTTAGGTTCAGATTTCACTTCTACCAAAGGGTTAAGAGTGAGTAGGCGCTAATCATCATGCAGCCTCTATTTTAACGATGTCTTTCAAAGATGTCCTATTATATTTTAGGTATTTTTAATAAATGCAAACATTACAAAAATCTCTGTGTTAGAGTGAATGCTTGATAAATATAATTAGCAATTTTCTATGGTTCCTGCAAATCAAACTTGTATGATGAATTTATCATGAAAGGTAATTTCATTTATCTACATTTAGATTTCTAGGTAAAGTATATTATCATGAATCCCCCAATCATTCTTTAGAAATACTACAATATAGGGTTTTATTGTAGCTGTCTTTTGAGGTTGGAAATTGTTAACATCTGTCTCTGAGTATTTTTTTTTTACAATACTCTAAATACTCTAATCTCTGGTTATCCTGCTAATAACTGTAATTTTCTAGTCAGCCGCTATCTCTCAAGGTATTTTAAAGGTCATTTCTGCAATACATAAAGAAGCTTGTGAAGAAAGTGGACGTGATTTATTTTTTTAGCAAGTTAAATTCATGTTTGTATCCAGTTTTATAATCAATACGGAAAAGTCTGTGCCTAGCTTTTAAGCCTTAATTCCTAATTTTGTCTCAGCAACTCTAATTTTGGTCTCTCCCAGTACATTTTATATCTTTCAGTATATTTTCCTTACCTGATATTTTTCCTAATACATAATGAAACATATTTTCAGAGACATAATTAAAATATTTCTTTTACTTTACTTCTTATTCAAAACCCATATGTTAGTCCTACATGAAAAGCATCCTCTGCTTCCCCCTAGAGAAGCAGGTTCCTGAAAACTCTCTTAATCAAGATTTGGATAATTACATTCACTCCTCTTTCTAAAGCAACACAATGACTGCAGAAATTATAAGACTTAAATATATTTGTGGAAATGCAGTTTCATTTAATGAAGGTGCCAATCAAAATATGAGGCAAAAACATAAACTATCTATAAACATATGGTGATTTACTTGAGGGATTTGTTTATTTGCTTTGTGCCATCAGCATCCATTTCTTTCTTGTGATAATAAAAAGGAATACATTCTATTTGGATAAAATGTGTCCTCCCTTCACTTCTTATCTGTTACTCAAGGTCATTCCCAATTAGACAATAATAGTTCTGGGTTTAGGGAAAAGCATGGGACTTCCTGTCAGTAACATTCAGAATCAGAAGGTTGCGAGATTTGGAGGAAAAAGCTACACACCTTATTTTCAGTTGGACTGCTCAGCAACCAGGAATTCAATATGGACCTGATCAAGTTAAAATAGGGGAAAATGCTTGCCTTGCCTTTGGTCACCTTTATCCAATACCCAATATCCCATAGTGTCCCCCAAGCATTGCAGGGAGTGATCCCTGAGTGCAGAGCCAGGAGAAAGCCTTGAATACTTTCACATGTGGCCCCCCCAAGCCCCTAAAAATTATGCTTTGATTAGATCAAGTAATTATAAGGTCATACCTCATATCCAAACATACATTGGCAGTTGGTATATAGGCTTGATATGAGTGAATAATGCACTTCAACAATTCATATGCTGAAGTCCTACATCCCCAGTACCCTAGAATGCAAATATGCTCGGGTTGTTGCAAATGAATAATGTAAGATGAGGCATATTGGAGTCCGGAGGGCTCCTTGTCTGGTATGAACAGTGTCCTTACAAAAAGGGGAAACACACAGATGGAAGAATGACATGTGAAGATCAAGGCAGAGAATGCAGGTCATGCTACTCCGGGTCAGAAAGTATAAAAGACTGCTAGCAAACAGGAAATGGTGGAGGGAGAAGACAGATTCTTACAGTCCTCAGAAGAAATTAAACCTGCTGACATCTTGATCTCAAACATCAGTCTATCAAACGGTAAGAAAATATATTTCTGCTCTTTAAGTTCCTAGGCTTGTTGTACTTTGCTTTAACAGCCCTAGTAAACTAATCCAGAGTCTACGGGTACAAATACATAAATATTGTTTTTAAATCTCATGGGATCAAAACACAAGTCAAAATGAAATAGGAGAACCTGGACCAAAATCTCAAAAATATAGAGGGCTTTTCTGCTTGTATAATGCAGTATATTAAATTTTTAGTTGAAGTAATGAGCAAAATTGTTGAGTGAAATTAAATCACATCATTAGGTTTCTATTTTTATTAAAATTATTTTCATATATTTTCATATGAGATAAACCTAAGTAAAAGCAAAAGGGGTTTTTAAAGAAAGATAATTTTCATATAAACTTAACTTTAGAAAAGTAAATAGCAGGATGATTTATTACAAATACTACATTGCAAACTAAAACACTGGTAGGAAAAGTTAAATTTATTACTGAATATTTTCAGAAAAGGGACACGAATTATAGAGATGATAGAACTGATTAAACATGTGCTTTGGTAGTTCATAAAAAAATGTTAAGGACAAAGCTAAAACTATTGTTTCAAATGGAGATAAAAAAAACTGTATCTAAAAAATAGTATAAAGAAACTTTGGGGCCGGAGCAATAGCACAGTGGGTAGGGCGTTTGCCTTGCACGCGGCCAACCCGGGTTCGATCCCCGGCATCCCATATGGTCCCCCAAGCACCGCCAGGAGTAATTCCTGAGTGCAAAGCCAGGAGTAACCCCTGAGCATCCCTGGGTGTGACCCAAAAAGAAAAAAAAACTAAAAAAAAATAAACTTGAAAATTTGCAAGAGAGAGGAGCCAGAGAGATAACAGGTAGTTAAGGTACTTGCCTTGCATACAACGGACTAACTTTCCATCCCTGGAACTCCTTATGACACCTTGAGCACTACTAGGAGTAATTTCCTGAGCACTCCCATGGCTCCCAAGTAAAGAATAAATGACAAGAGAATAAATTGTTCTGTAACTTAAACAAAGAGATTTTGGTTTTGATAACTTCAAAACTAAGTTAAAGAATTATAAATTAATAGAGAACCTGTTGATGGAAGGCTGAAAAGAATCCTGGTAGGGAATTCTAAGAAATTTACTAATATTGCATCTTCTTGATGTCAATCTAGTATACATCTTACCCAAGTGACAAGTGACAAAGTTTAATACAAGGGAGTGTGGACAATGGGGAAAATCATGTGCTACTATGAGGAGAGCAAAATATCACTTATTTTGTTTGACAAATTATCTAAATTGGATCAAGTTGTGGGGAAACAATACAACAGAAGCAAACATTTGAACCATCTACAAAATCTGTGCTCTTCAGAAACATAAATTACAGGAAAATTTAAAAAAAGACATCAGAGCTCACCTATTAGTAAAGTCTAAAGATGTGGGGCAATTAAAATGGAATGTAAGTCTGTGAGCAAATGGTAAATTAAAAAACTATAAAAACATTTCAGAATCATTTGAATATGTACTCTATTAAATTAATATCAAGTCAGGATTAAATTTCTTTGAATGTAATATGATTATATAGGATTTTTAGAGATAAATGTTTTATTTTTTATCTTCAAAAGAAAATATTGGTTTTATTGCTATTTGAAAGTATTTCTTAAAAGACAGTGATCTGAAATTTCAAACGAGATGATATATATATATATATATAATACATGGGTTTTTTCTATCAAACTTTTAATTTCTTTTTTTTAAATTCTTTTATTAATTTACCATGTGGAAAGTTACAAAGCGTTCAGGTTAAAGTCTCAGTTATACAATGCTCAAACACCCATTCCTTCACCAGTGCACATATTCCACCACCAAGAATGTTTTAGATAATAGAACTTTCAGAACACCAGGGTAAAGGAAAGAGAGACAAATAAATAACAAATAATGTAAAATTATCATCCTCAGAAAATGTAGGTGAGTTTCCTCTTTTATCAATCTTTCAGTTGGTTTGGAATTTGGGGGGGGAATGACAGATTTCATTGCCCTGTTATCCACTATTGAGGGGAAAATCCCCAGAATTGAGTAAGAGTGGTTGACCTGGTGTTATCTCTCTCTACATTTTGCTAAAACTGGAAGACCTGGTAGATATCGTACATAAAGGTCCTACAAAGGGGGCTGGAGAGATAGCACAGCGGGTAGGGCGTTTGCCTTGCACGCGGCCTACCTGGGTTCGGTTCCCAGCATCCCATATGGTCCCCTGAGCATGGCCAGGGGTTATTCCTGAGTGCAGAGCCAGGAGTAACCCCTGTGCATCGCCGGGTGTGACCCAAAAAGAAAAAAAAAAGTCCTACAGAGAATCATAGCTCTGGATTCTTAATCACTTATCCCTGGTCTAAGGTTGTTTAAGGTAAATCCAATCAACTTATACGGCTTTATGGGGAATGGCTCCTGAGAAGATTTTATATTATTCAGGGTCTTATGTGGGATAAAATATTGTGATATTTGTTAACCAAAAGGTTTCCTGCTGTGAGGTAAGCTCTACTTCAGTTAAAGACCTCATCTGAAGTTCTCATGGGGTCAGGCTATGTGTGGGTGTGAGAGAAGAAAGGACCAGAAAACCTGATATTCCAGTTTTTACTTGTTTTACCTCTGCCTCTTGGTTGGTGCCCTGCAAAACTATTAGCAAATATTGGCACTGAGAAAATTCCTGATTGTGAAACTTTGATGTGATAATATCAGCTGAGCTATTTCTCAGCATGTCCATTTTTTTATCTTTTGCATATGCAATTTGGACGAACTTCACAGTGTCCTCATCTAAATTTTTATAACACAGCATATAAATTTTATAGATTGGACTTTTAATGCACATGCTTATAGAAACGGCCATTATTAACAGGACCACCAGAATGATACTTCTGTTTTGCCCAGTCTGGGGTGTACACCAATCCTTTGAGCTGCACTAACTATGGGGTCAAGCAAATGTAAGTGCACCTATTCACTGCTGCAGTTACACAGAGAACAGTTTTGCATTATTGGAGCTTTGACATTTACTGCTTCCCACCCCCCCCCCTTATCTCTCCTTGCAACTAGTGTTGTTTTGTTTTGCTGCATGTTTTTACTTTCTTCATAGTTTTGAAACTACATCTCACGAAGTGTTTTCATGGCGACTTCTTCCACTTACTAATATCTCTTGAAGATTTCACCATGACATATCATGACTGATTTATCACTTAGTGCTGATGTCATTGCCTGCATGGACCACAGTTTATCCATTCAGATTCATTAAAAAGCATTGTTTCAGCTAAGGTTCTACTCCTCATGTGTGTTTCTCCTACAAAGGGAGGTTCTGCAGAGATGAATGGAGTATCAGTTGGCATAGCAGAGCTTGTGGTATTAAGAGTAAGTGTGCACTTGCAGTAAAGCCAAGTTTCTATCACAATCATGGAGTCGAGTTCTCTATAATACTAGGAGTGTGTTCTTATGTCCCCAACTAAATTATTTCCAGTGGTCATCGAAGCACTCAATTTCCTATATTAGATCTTTTTCTGTTTAAATTACCTGAAGTGTTTCCATTTCTTGTACTTTAGACACTGTCATTTGTTTAGTGGAATAAAGATTATTTTTATTTGAAGATGCGTTTTGTACTTCCAGACTTTTGATATGGGTGCTCAAGTATTCTTTTATCTTTAAGATCTGAAAAGTATAAAATAGATTAATAGGTTATAAAAGACTCATTCTTTGACCATGCCAAAAAAAAGAAAAAGACATGAGATAATCAATCTTATTCACAGCCTTTATTTAATGTAAAGCACAGGCTTTATTTAATACATACATCTTATTTGATAACTGTTTGTGCAACTGCTGTGTATTTCTTTTCTGCATGCAAGTTTAAAGATCTCATTTGTGATTAAGACATACAACAAATGCACAGGATTTTTCCTGGACACAAAAATGGTTTGGAAATTATTTGAATTTTTTTTTTTTTGGATCAGCAACTATCACTGAAAACTAATCCAGAATCTAAAATTGTTAATGCCATATGTGTCATTGATTTCTAGCTTGCCAATTAAATAAAGGTTACCGCCTGGGCACTTCAAAGATTGCCTCTCTCCCTAGGCACTGTCCCAGTAATTCAGCTCAGACAGGGGGCTCCTGCTGGCACTCCCCAAATTCCCTCCACAGGCAATGAGCTGCAGTACACCTTCTGGGAAAAAACTTCACTTAGGGAATAGCTGTCAACTAGAATTCCAATGTGTTGACCTCTCATTACTTACTAGAAAGACTCCTTTCCCCCTTATTTTCCCAGAAGACCAAGAATTAACAAGGAAAGCATTTATTTAGCACCTACAATGCACCAGGCCCTACGCCAACCCTTAAGAATATAAAGAAAAGTAAGATGTAAGGCTACTTCCTGTCCTCACTCAGATCTTCATTGGTGTAAATGGCTGCATATATCCTTGTAGAACCATGGAATCTATTCTATGAATTAAGTACTATTAAACAGCACAAATGTATAAAATTTCAATCTTGCTGTGATGAGGGGGGAAAATGAATGACACAATAGAGGATATAATCTCTTTTGTTCTGGTGGTGGTTTTTTGTTTGTTATGAGTCTTTTTATTTAGTGAATATTAAGTAACTCACACCCAGATCAGAATGAAGAGTGAAGGAAGGGAAATCTAAGAGAAGGAAGAAAACAAATGAACAGAGGCACAGTATGTGTCAAACGTGTATGATCATGGAGCCGGAGCAATAGTACAGTGGGTAGGGCAGTTGCTTGGCTCTAGGACGACCCAGGTTCAATTCTCTGCATCTCACATCGTCCCATTCCATTGACTGAAGGCCTGGATAAAATGAAAAGGCTGACCCTCCTATGACAAAGAAGAAAACCATCCTTTCTGGCTGTCTTTCAGTTGGAACATCTTTTTCTCCCACTTTTCTACTAAAACATTTGTTCCTCCTGGGTTTTTGAGCCAGAAACTTTAATGCCAGTCAGTGTTAGCTTGCCTGAGTCTCCAACTTTCTAACTGAAGCTCTTGGGATGTATTAGCTCTGCAATAAAAGGAACTAATTGCTTATTAAAGTCCTTTTTAAATATCTATATTTATGTGGATGCTATATAAATATATGTATGTATATTTATATGTGTAAATATACACGCAGGGATGGATATACACATGAAACATATTCTATTGGTTTTCTTTAGAAAACCATAACAAATAGAAATAGTGGCAAAATATGGGGGTTAATAGAATATAAAAAATCTGTATATTGTCCATATATATGTATATATAAGCATTGATATTTATTTATAATATGTGAATTGTTACAGTTTTCAATATATTTTGCATAATTTATTTCCTAGATAACAAGAAAATCTGCTTGTTTTATAGGCTTCAACTCATGTATTTCTGAGTTGCAATAAAATCCAGATAATCATATGTCCAGAATCTGCTTTGCATACTTTATTGATGTTCTGGTATTGAACATAAATATGAAATAATGTCTGAGCACATATATATGTATAAAGTTATCATGATGGAGATAATTCCATTAGTAGTATAGAGAGCAAATTAAAGAATTGAGGGGAAAGAGTACAGCAGAAATCTAAGATAAGACTCTTGATAGGGACCCGATAGAAACAAGTAGTACAGGAAATGGAGAATAAATGAGGATTCCAGAAACTTGCTTCCAAAATAGTACCATTCTGATGCACTAACTGAATGGATGTTGGAAGTTAGAATAGAACAGGTAAACAGTAGCATGATGTGTAATTGGTGAATTGGGAAGCTAATTCAACTTGAGTTAGGAAGCATGTTGAAGGGGAAGATGAAAGAATGCAGGGATTTTGAATGAGAAATCGAGGCAAGCAGAAGTTAACCATTTTAATCTCAATTGAAAAGAAAAACTAGAGCATGAGAAATAAATTTTTGGCCTGTATTAATTTCCATATCCCCCATTTTCCAGTAGCTTGGCAGCCACACTCACAAACTGCCCCTAGCGCCGTGTAATCCCACCAACGGCCAACATCCAGAGACTATAAGACCAAGTTCCCGCTTTGCAGCCACGTGACATCTAATAGCCTTGTTCTCCTTCTTGGAGAACCTGACAAGCTACCAAGTGTCTATTTCCCACACGGGAGAGCCTTGCAAGCTCCCCACGGTGCATTCATACCCCAAATACAGTAAAAGATATATACATACCTCTCGGAGAGCCCGGCAAGCTACCGAGAGTGTTCCACCCACACGGCAGAGCCTGGCAAGCTACCCGTGATATGTTCGATATGCCAAAAACAGGAACGATGGGTCTCATTCCCTTGACCCTGAAAGAGCTCCCAATCATTGGGAAAGACAAGTAAGGAGAGGCTGCTAAAATCTCGAGGCTGAATGTAAGAGAGATGTTACTGGTGCCCACTCGAGTAAATCGATGAACAATGAGATGACAATGATACAGTGATTAATTTTCTACAGCAACAGTAACAAAGTGCCACATATTGGCTTAAAGATACAGAAGCTTATGCCATCATCTGTGTAAACTTAAAGTCATAAATCAAGATGTAAACTGAGAAGGGTTACTTCTGGAAACATTGAGAGAGAATGACATGCTCCTCATATCTGTCTTCAGGCAAATCTGCACAACCCTGGCATGCCTTGGCTTGTGGCCACATCACTACAATCATTTCCTCCATCTTCATATTGAATCTCCTTTACCTCTTCTTATTCAGTGACATATTGGGCTAATGTGCAGGAATATCTCTTTGTAATGAAAATTTTTCAACTTGCTTACTCCTGCAATGACTTTGTTCCAAAGAAAGCAAGATTTATAGATTGGGATTCTGGTGACTTGATTGAAGGACTGACTACTCTCATACTGCCCACAAGAAGCTATAAGAGCGTGATAATTAGGAGCAGATAAACTGCCAATGGAAAGAGATGACAGAAAGACACAACTGGGTGGAAGAATCCCCACATTCAAAGATCATATTGCCTCTATTTGCGTATACCTTAGTAGCTTCAGCACACCAGACCTCATTTCCTCTCCTCTGTCCAATAATGGAGCTCAACTGAGTGATTTTTCTATTGAGTAGAAAATGTTGAGTAAGCATTTCCTCTCAAGAAGTGCACTGATTTGGTCACTAATCAGAGTCATTTAGAAGCTGTGGGTGTTTCAAAATAAAACATTTTACTTAAATGACAATATTTACTTAAATGACAATATTAAAATAAGAAGATAAACCCAGAACAAATTGTTCACAGCCCTTTGATTTAACTAAATCAATGTTTTCATTTGTATGACATTTTCGAGCTCTTAAGCAAGAAAACATTCAAAGTTTAAACTTATCAGCCACAGTTTTATAGATAGAATTTTATCATCTGTGCTATGATTTAAAATATTCCTCTGGCTATTTTCCCATTTGATTACAGTCTTTTCTTTTAGGTACCTCACTCCTTACCCTGTTCAGGCTGCCACACTTTCAGTTAGGGATGGGTTTCCTATGAGTGGTGGCATCCAACCCTTCAGAACTATTATTACAGTATATAATATAGTTATAATATAGTTATAATACTATATTAAAAGCCTCAGGACAAGGAGGAAATTTAATCTGCAGAATAATGCATAGATTTTTCACTTTCCGAAGTATCAACAACACAAAACAACTTTGGTTTAAGCTTCTTCTCATTTTGAGCATGAATTCTAATTCCTCCCAAAACTTTTTTTTAAAATGTTAGTATACAGATATGTACAGTAACTTTTCATAAAGCTTTTATTTAAAAAAAACCCTTGAGATAATACTTTAGAGAGTTCAAATGTCTCATACTGACTTAGGTTTTCCCTAAATCTTAACTCAGCTATTTCTGCTTAGATGAACTCTCATTCAAACATATCTCTGTCAAACCATAGTAACATTATTTTTGATGACATAATATAAGTGCTACGATTAAGTCCTGATCTCAGCCATTTCTCCTCCCTATAGAAGTTCTGAACATAATGAGAGGCTGCCCCACTTTTCCGAAATAAATAGCAATCTCAATATAACCGCAAAACTTCAAAGACATTCTTAGAAGTCTATTTATTCTAGTTGGTCTTTGCAAATTTCTTTCAACTGTAAATTCCCCTTAAATAACCTCATGGTCCATGATCCATAAAGCTATGCTTCTTTCACATTATCTCTTTCATTCTGTCTGTCTCTGTCTCTCATGCATACGCCAACAGGCTCACAGGAGGGAATGGCTGAACTATAAAGTAAGGCAAATCAATTTTTGTTCAGTATGTATTAAATTTTGAAATGATACCAATGAGCATGAAACTGAATCAATCATCTTCTATCATATCCCTTCAAGATGAAATTCACTTCAAATGGTCATTCTTATTTCTTTCCTGTGGAAAAGAATAGACAGCTTATTGGTGCCAGTGGAAATCTGGAACTTTGAACACCTGCTATGGAGAAATAAGGTGCTCTCTGTACACGGGCTTAATGTTATTGAAAGGTTAAATTGTATTTCATGCAGGTACACCAGTATGCAGATAGTGGTACAAATACTGTCTAAAGTATTTCTTAAATACTGAACATAGTTAAACTTGTGCTATCATCACATTTGCCATCATTATCTGCTATTGTGCTTCTTAAATGACTCTGGAGGAAGCTGCTGGTAAGTGGGGAAATGACTATGGGGAAATTATTGAACTACTCAGTGCCCCACTTTTTTTTCACAGTTACAAAACTTTCATGTTAAGGTTTAGTCATACAATGATTGAACACTCATCCCTCCACCAGTGCACATTTCCCATCACCAATGTCCCCAGTATCCCCAACCCAATCCCAACCCTCCCCCTACCTCTGTGGTGGACAATTTTCCCCATACTCTTTATTTTGGGGCATTACGATTTGCAATACATATACTGATATACTGAGAGACTTTCACATTTGATCCTTTATCTACTTTCAACACATCTCTCCCATCCTGAACAATACTTCCAACCATCATTGACTTAGTGATCCCTTCTCTATCCCAGCTGCCTTTTGCCCCAGCTCATGAAGCAGGTTTCCAACTATGAAGCAATATTTCTGGTCTCTACTGACTATACTGTCCTTGGGTGTCAGTCTCAGTTTATATTCCACAGATTAGTGCAGTCATTCTATGTCTGTCCTTCTCTTTTGGACCCATTTCACTTAGCTTATGTGAAACTAAGGTCTCCATGACCCTCCACTTATAAAGTGCCTCACTTTTATGTTGAGAAGTATGGTGCAAATAATTCTTTTCTTTGAGAGAGTTGCGGTGATAGCACAGCGGGTAGGGCATTTGCCTTGCATGCGGCCAACCCGGGTTTGACTCCTGTGTCCCTCTTGGAGAGTCAGCAAGCTACTGATAGTATCCCAACGCACAGCATAGCCTGGCAAGTTACCCGTGGCGTATTCAATATGCCAAAAACATGAAGACAAGTCTCACAATGGAGACATTACTGGTGCCCGCTCGAGCAAATCGATGAACAACGGGACAACAGTGCTACAGTGCAGAGAGGATCAAATCAAATTATACAGGATAGTCTTTGGCATTTAACACCTGCTCAATACATTGTAGCTATATGTACTATCCAATATTATATGTATAGAATGGTTGTCATCCACCTACTCAGGTCATTTATCTCTGGAATTTCTTGAGAACAGCTTTCTGGAATGTACCTCCATTAGTTAGTGAAGGTGTTGATATCTCCCTTGTCTGATACGGCAGTTTCCCTGCTTCACCATCCACTAACAACATGAGGTAGCCTATAGGGCCATGTGGGCTATGAAAATCTTCAGCACTAGAAGGCCAGTTAGAGCCTAGGATAAACAGATTGAGCTGGTTACCCCTTCAGACTTGAATATGAAATTCTTAGTGACAAATAGGAATTAGTTTAGAAGATTGCATGATGGAACTGCTCCCGATGGGTTAAAGGAAGCTGAGACTATGGGCCCTCCTGATTGACTTATCTAACTTAAAACTTATTGAAACCGTTCTCCTTATCAGCTTCCAAAATGATTCTGTGGCCTTTGTGCTTTTAATTTGTATTTATCTATTATTAATTATCTTTGGATGTTGTGATGCCAACGTGACAGATCTCAGTGGCAGATTTTTGTTCCTTTGCAAAAAAAAAGAGGATCAAATGGCAGGAATTAAAATTGTGAGAAGAAAAGTCTTTTAAATATCTTAAAGAGTAACTTCAAAATCTTGAACTTAGTTTTTTATCAAGACACTGTAATTTAAAAAGTTATTCATAGAAGAGTTTCAGAAATATAATGTTGAAAAGTAGCTAGGTTTCTTTATCTGCATTTCTTCCATTAAGGCATCATGACTTATCTTCCTTGATTTTTAAAATTTTTAATTTTTTGCTTTTTGGGTGACATGGGCAGTACAAAGGGGGCACTCCTGGCTCTGCATTCAGGAATTACTACTGGCGGTGGTTGGGGGACCATATGGGATGTTGGGAATAGAACCTGGGTCAACCGCGTGCAAGGCAAATGTCCTACCCACTGTGCTATTGCTCCAGCCCCTCTTCCTTGCATTTTTAAAGTATAAGTCATGAAAATATTTACCTATTTCAGAAAAAATAAATAAAACCTAAAGCTTAGATATATAAATAAATAAATACCAAAAAGCTCTGCAATAAAATATAACTATTTAAGACTGTGGCACAATAAATCACAAAATGTTCAATTAACAAAGTGGTAACCAGCAAGACAGTACAATGGTAAGGCACTTGTCTTGCATGCAACTCACCAGTTTGATATCTGATGTCACATATGGACCTGGAGCCCCATCAAGAGTGACTCTTGAGCACAGAGCCAGGGGAAGACCCTAAGCAATACTAGTTGTAGTCCCCAAACCAGAAAAAAAATCATTTTTGCAATTCTTTTCAGTTTAATTTTATTAAGGAAAAAAGATTTATAAAGTTGTTTATGATAGACTTGTTTCAAGCATACAATGTTTCAACACCAATACCACCGCTACTGTTATCTTCCCTTCACCAATGTCCCCAGGATCCCTCTCAGCCCTCATTCTCTACTCTTGGCAGGCATATAATAAAATTCACTGCACATTGCTCGCTCCAACAAAACTTAAATGAATGGCAAATGGAAATCTCAGAAAATAAATCATTAAGTCAATATTTGATGACTGATTGCTGTATGATTTCAATCTATGTAAATAAAGAAATTCAAACCATTTAATACAATATAATATAATGTCAATATCATCTACCACACCCTTCATTCCTGTCATTTCTGCTTGTAGTTTTCTTATTCAGTGCTCATAGTTTATCATGCTTTGTCGACTCACGGCGCCATTGATTTTTGAGCTCATTAAACATCCTCACCAAGGTGTCAATAAAGCCATTTTTTGAGTATTTACAAGGCCAGCTGGTGTGTGTGTGTGTGTGTGTGTGTGTGTGTGTGTGTGTGTGCCTGTGTGTGTTCTGTGCTATTGTTTTCTCTCATTGAACTCGACTGGCTTTTAAGCATGTTCCCAGTTGGTTTTCTAGTGTTCCTACCATGCTGTGGGTGAGTCTGTGTAGTCAGACTCCTAAAATACACTTAGGGATTAGGTTGGGGTTGTTCTTTTCCTTCTCTGCCCATCTTCACCCAATGACAAGAGTATAAATAGAAAAGTGGAGCAGCAAGCAGAGCTTTAGGAAACGTGGTCAGGGCCTGTTAATATGAACAGCATTTTTTTTTCTTTTTTGAATCAGTTTCTACCACAGTAGACTTGGCACTGGAAAGTCCTTAAATCTTTGAATGCAGTGGTGTTCATTCTCAGATGGAGAAACTGAAATGTAGAAAAGTGAAATTTATATTTTCCAGGGGACTCTTAATTACCTAACATTTGGAATACTTTGAGGATTTGATTATATGGCTGACAATCTACATTGATTCATTAGCTACATAATTTATCAAGTTGACTATGTAATCTATGTAGCCAGACAATCATGACCAAATTATAACCATGCCTTCTATGAAATAATTTTCTACTGTTTCAATATGTTATATAAATTATTCTTTATACTATTTCTGACCCAGTCATTATACAAAGAAAGATTTAGGAATTTTAGCTTAAATAATAGTTATCCCATAGCTGGTAAGTGCAGAATTTAGCTTTAAATCAAGAGTTCTGATTCTCCCATGCTCCTCGTAAGGAAAATTCCTGAAGAGTAAAAAATGCTTGGCCATAGAGGTTATCTTAGTTACCAAAGAACTAAATCAACTGAAAATAGAGCACATAATGGGAACATATGATAGAGGCAGGACACCTGGGAAATGAAAGAGTTTGGGTATATTTTTTCATAAAATATGTGTCAATATTTAGCAACATTGTTGAAACATCAACCTTAGTATACAAAAGTTTGGTAGAAAGAAACTGTTTTTTAAAATAATATAATAATTTATATATCATTTTATTTCATAGGATTCATCTACATTTCACCAAACTAACATACATCAAAGAATACCTGGGTCTAAACAAATCAGTGTATTTACCCAATAATACTTAGCAATTTTAGTTAAATTTAACTAATTTAACCAATTTAGCAAAATTAGTTAAAATTTTTAACTAATTTTATACTTAGTTATACTGTAGTGTTTCCATTTTTTTGAAGAAATCTTAACTCATAAAATATCATTTTATGAAAAGTGCTAACCACTGATAAATATCATTTCCTCAAACACTTACCCTTTGATAACAGTCTTATAAAAAGTAAATTTTCAGTGAGTTTTTTTTTGAGGATTAAGTTCTCATATAGAATTAAATTTACTGTTTGAAATATAATATATAGTATCCTTTGTTTGTTTTTTTTTTTGCTTTTTGGGTCACACCCAGCGATGCTCAGGGGTTACTCCTGGCTTTGCACTCAGGTATTGCTCCTGGCAGTGCTTGGGGGACCATATGGGATGCCAGGGATCGAACCCGGGTCAGCCGTGTGCAAGGCAAACGCCCTACCCACTGTGCTATCGCTCCAGCCCCAGTATCCTGTGTTTCTAATACGCACACGCATATATATCTTTATTTTTTTTTTTTTTTATTAATAGTTTATTTTTAATTAGTGAGTCAACGTAAGGGTACAGTTACAGATTTATACATTTTTGTGCTCATGTTTCTCCCTTACAAAGTTTGATAACCCATCCCTTCACCAGTGCCCATTCTCCACCACCAGTAAACCCAACATCCCACCCCCCCTTCCCAGTCCCGTCTCCCCCCACCCCACCCTGCCACTATGGCAGGGAATTCCCTTTTGTTCTCTCTCTCTGGTTAGGTGTTGTGGTTTGCAATAAAGGTGTTGAGTGGCCATTGCGTTCAGTCTCTAGTCTATATTTGGCCCGCATCATCTTTCCCCCACATGACCAACAACCACATTTTACTTGCTGTTCCCTTCTCTGAGTTGCCCAGAATGAGAGAACAGCCTCCAAGCCATGGTGACAACCTCCTGGTACTTATTTCTACTATTCTTGGGTGTTCGTCTTATAGTCTATTATTCTATATTCCACAGATGAGTGCAATCTTTCTATGTCTGTCTCTCTCTTTCTGACTCATTTCACTTAGCATGATACTTTCCATGTAGATCCACTTATATGCAAACGTCATGACCTCATTTTTTCTGACAGCTGCATAGTATTCCATTGTATATATGTACCAGAGTTTCTTCAACCAGTCATCTGTTCTAGGGCACTCGGGTTTTTTCCAGATTCTGCCTATTGTAAACAGTGCTGCGGTGAACATATAAGTGCATATGTCACTTCGACTATACTTTTTGGCTTTTCTGGGATATATTCCCAGCAGTGGTATTGCTGGGTCAAATGGGAGCTCAACCTCAAGTTTTTTGAGAGTCGTCCATACTGTTTTCCAAAAGGGCTGAACTAGCCGGCATTCCCACCAGCAGTGTAGAAGGGTCCCTTTCTCCCCACATCCTCTCCAACAGCGGTTGCTTTTGTTCTTTTGGATGTGTGCTAGCCTCTGTGGTGTGAGGTGGTATCTCATGGTTGTTTTGATCTGCATCTCTCTGACGATTAGTGATGTAGAGCACTTTTTCATGTGTCTTTTGGCCATTCGTATCTCTTCCTTGGTAAAGTTTCTGTTCATTTCTTCGCCCCATTTTTTGATGGGGTTGGATGTTTTCTTCTTGTAGAGTTCAACCAGTGCTTTATATACCCTTGATATCAACCCCTTATCTGATGGGTATTGTGTAAATATCCTTTCCCATTCTGTAGATAGTCTTTGTATTCTGGTCGCTGTTTCTTTTGCGGTGCAGAAGCTTTTTAGTTTAATGTAGTCCCATTTGTTGATCTCTGTTTTTACTAGATTGCTTAGTTCCGTGTCATCTTTGAAGATACCTTTATCTTCAATATCCTGGAGGGTTTTGCCTACCTTGTCTTCAATGTACCTTATGGTTTGTGGTCTGATGTTGAGGTCTTTAATCCATTTTGATCTGACTTTTGTGCATGGTGACAGATCGAGTTCTAAGCCCATTTTTTTGCATGTGGTTGTCCAGTTGTGCCAGCACCATTTGTTAAAGAGACTTTCCTTGCTCCACTTCACATCTCTTGCACCTTTATCAAAGATTAGATGATCATACATTTGAGGTTGTGTGTGGGGATATTCCACCCTGTTCCATTGGTCTGCAGTTCTGCTTTTGTTCCAGTACCATGCTGTTTTAATTGTTACCGCTTTGTAGTAGAGTTTAAGGTTGGGAAGGGTGATGCCTCCCATCATCTTTTTCCCAAGAATTGTTTTAGCTATCCGTGGGCGTTTATTGTTCCATATAAATTTCAGGATTGCTTGCTCCGCTTCTTTGAAGAATGCCATGGGTATCCCCATAGGGATCGCGTTAAATCTGTATAATGCTTTGGGGAGTATTGCCATTTTGACAATGTTTATTCTCCCTATCCATGAGCAGGGGATATTTTTCCATTTCCTCATGTCCTCTTTTATTTCATGAAGTAGCGTTTTATAGTTTTCTTTGTAGAGGTCCTTTACTTCTTTAGTTAAGCTGATTCCAAGGTATTTGATTTTCTGGGGCACAATTGTGAATGGGATTGCTTTTTTCATGTCCCTTTCCTCTATCTCATTGTTTGCATATAGGAAGGCCATGGATTTTTGGGTATTGATTTTATAGCCTGCGACTTTACTGTATAGGTCAATTGTTTCTAAGAGTTTCTTACTAGAGCTTTTAGGTTTCTCTAGGTATAGTATCATATCGTCTGCGAATAGTGAGAGCTTGATTTCTTCCTTTCCAATCTGAATCCCCTTAATATCTTTTTCTTGCCTGATGGCTATTGCTAATACTTCCAGTACTATATTAAAGAGAAGTGGTGAGAGTGGACATCCTTGTCTTGTCCCCGATCTCAGAGGAAAAGCCCTTAGTTTTTCTCCATTGATGATAATGCTCGCCATAGGTTCATGGTAGATGGCTTTGACTATCTTGAGAAAAGTTCCTCCAAAACCCATTTTGGTGAGAGTTTTTATCATGAATGGGTGTTGGATCTTGTCAAATGCTTTTTCTGCATCTATGGATATGATCATATGGTTTTTATCTTTACTTTTGTTGATGTGATGGATTATGTTGATTGATTTTCGAATGTTAAACCAACCTTGCATCCCTGGGATGAATCCCACTTGGTCATGGTGTATGATCTTTTTGATGAGTTGTTGGATTCTATTTGCTAGTATTTTGTTGAGAATCTTCGCATCGGTATTCATCAAGGATATTGGTCTATAGTTTTCTTTGTTAGTGGTGTCTTTGTTTGCTTTTGGTATTAGGGAGATATGTGCCTCATAGAAACTGTTCGGCAGGGTTCCTGTCTTTTCGATTTCCTGGAAAAGCTTAAGGAGAACTGGCAACAAGTCTTCTTTGAATGTTTGGAAGAATTCGCCAGTGAATCCGTCTGGACCTGGGCTTTTGTTTTTGGGGAGACTTTTGATTACCGTTTCGATTTCCTTGATATTTATGGGCCTATTCAGGTATTTCACGTCTTCTTGGCTCAGTCTTGGGAGGTTGTAGGAGTCAAGGAATTCATCCATTTCTTTTAGGTTCTCTTGTTTTGTGGCATACAGACTTTCAAAGTAGTCTCTGATGATCCTTTGAATCTCCTTGGTTTCTGTTGTGATGTCCCCCTTTTCATTTCTGATTCGGTTTATTAGGGTTTTCTCTCTTTCTTTCTTTGTGAGTCTTGCTAGCGGTTTATCAATCTTATTTATTTTCTCGAAGAACCAGCTCTTTGTTTCATTGATCTTATGGATTGTTTTTCGGGTTTCCATATCGTTAATTTCTGCTCTAAGTTTTATTATTTCTTTCCTTCGATCTGGTTTGGGTTCCTTTTGCTGGTCCTCTTCTAAGATCTTGAGCTGCGAAGTCAAACTATCTATATAGGCCCTTTCTTCCTTTCTGAGGAAGGCTTGCAGAGCTATAAATTTTCCCCTTAACACAGCTTTAGCTGCGTCCCATAGGTTCTGGTAGCTTGTGTCTTCATTCTCATTTGTTTCGAGGTATCTCTTAATTTCTTTCTTGATTTCCTCCGTGACCCACTCATTGTTCAATAGTGAGTTGTTTAATTTCCAAGTGTTTGATTTGGTTCTCCGAGTCTGTGCATGATTAACTTCCATCTTCAGTGCATCATGGTCTGAAAAGATAGTTGATACAATTTCTATCTTTCCAATTCTATTAAGGTATAACTTGTGGCCCAGAACATGGTCTATTTTGGAAAATGTTCCGTGTGCACTGGAAAAGAATGTGTATTCTTTCTTTTGGGGGTATATAGCCCTGTATAGGTCTGTTAGCCCTGTCTCCTCCATTTCTTCCTTCAGGGCCTTCGTTTCCTTGCTGAGTGTTGTTCTTGTCGATCTATCCAGAGGTGATAAGGCAGTGTTGAAATCTCCAACTACTATCGTGGTGCTAGTTATGTCCTCCTTAAATTCTGTTAGGAGTTCTTTTAAGTATTTCGCTGGTCGTTCATTAGGTGCGTATACATTTAGGAGTGTGATTTCTTCCTGTTGCACATATCCCTTGATGAATATAAAATGACCTTTGCTGTCCCTTCTGATCTTTTTCAGCCTGAAATCAATGCTATCGGATACTAGTATGGCCACCCCTGCTTTTTTTTTGAGGGGGCTGTTTGCTTGCAGGATTGTTTTCCATCCTTTGATTTTTAGTCTGTGTTTGTTCCGGCTATTCAGATGTGTTTCTTGTAGGCAGCAGAAGGTTGGGTTTAGTTTCCGAATCCATTTTGCCACTCTATGCCTCTTTATTGGTGCATTTAGCCCGTTAACATTAAGAGAGATTATTGTCATTGGATTTTGTGCCATTTTTTTGTAGGGTTTGTTGTTCTTATAGGTCTTTTTCCTTGTCTTATAGTAGCCCTTTGAGTCCTTCTTTTAAATTTGGTCTTGAGTCTATGAAGTTCCGGAGCTGTTGCTTGTCCATGAAATAATGTATGGTTCCTTCAAGTTTAACTGAGAGTTTAGCCGGGTAGAGTATTCTTGGTGAGGCATTCATTTCATGAAGTTTTTTCACTATATCCCACCATTGTCTTCGGGCTTGGAGGGTTTCTTCTGATAGGTCTGCTGTGAATCTAAGGGGTGCGCCTTTGTATATGATCTCCTTCTTTGATCTTGCTGCTTGCAGTATTGTGTCTCTATCCACGGCATCCATCATTCTGACTATGATATGCCTTGGGGATTTTCTATTTGGGTCCTTTTTAGCTGGCACCCTTCGGACTCCTTGTATCTGGATGTCCACATTCTCTAGCTCTGGGAATTTTTTAGCAATGATGTCTTTAATGGTGTTTTTTTCATTGGGATTGGTTCCGTGTGGTTCCGGCACTCCCATGATTCTTATGTTGTTTCTCCTGAGGTCGTCCCCTAGGACTCTAACTCGCTCTAGAGCCATTTTGAGGTCTTTTGCCATTATTTGCTGTTGTCTATATGCTTTGTGCAGCTCATCTTCAAGTTCACTGATTCTGTCTTCGGCTGTAGTCATTCTACTATTGAGGGCTCCTACGGAGATTTTCATTTCATCTACTGATTCTTTTAGTTGTGTGACTTCTGTTCGTAGCTTTGAAATTTCTGCTCTCATTTCTTCCTGGATTATCTTGGTGGAGCGTTCCAACGCGGCATCCATATCCTCCCTTAATTTATTGGATGTTCGTTCCATAGTTGTGTTGAGTTCATGAATCATCCTCACAATTTCCTCTCTGAATTCTCTATCTGAGAGGAGGGTGTATTTCTGGGAGGTCGCTGCTGAGGTTAGTGAGATATTTTCTTGGCTCTCTCCTAGTGGTGGGGATTTTCTCAGTTTCTTCATGTTGTTATGGGCTTTACTATCTGGAGCTCTCGTTAACTTGGGAGGAACCTCGACTAAAGATTTTTGGTTATGCTCTTTTGACAAAGTACTTTTCCGTGCAAGTTGATGTGTTCATTGACAGTTTTTGTGAAGTTAGGATAGGCTAGGTTAGTTGAGTATCAACATATAGTAACTAAGATGATGAGGGAGTTCTTCGGAGAAATGAGTTCAATCAATTGTAGCCAAAGGACAATGCGTGGAATGGTAAAAAAATATCTGTGGCCGCGTTAGCGGCCGCCGCTCTGGAAACAGGCCAAGCCCACTTTTAAGGCCACGCCCCCAAATGACAGGACACGCCCCTAACCTTTTCGGACACGGGAGGGCGGGATCAGGCGCGGTGGGCGAATGACTGGGACCTGCCCGGCGGGGAGGGGGTGCTCCGAGCTGTCCCGCTGCCGCGGGCGGGCACGGGACACAGAGGGCGCTTTTCCAGGTGGCACAGGGTCTCCAAGGGGAAGAGCCAATATACCTGTCGGACACGGGAGGGCGGGGTCAGGCGCGGTGGGCGAATGACTGGGACCTGCCCGGCGGGGAGGGGGTGCTCCGAGCTGTCCCGCTGCCGCGGGCGGGCACGGGACACAGAGGGCGCTTTTCCAGGTTATATCTTTAAAAGGATATGAATATAAAATCATTATGACCCTTTAAGCTAGGCAATTCTCTTTCTTATAACATCTTTTATTTTCCCCCTAATATGAAGACATGTTTTACCACACACCTGTTTTTGATGATGATGATGATGATGATGATGATGTAAATACATCAGTAACTACTAATATAGTGTGGACACTATAGAATATCTGAATTCTATAGTGTCACTGATAATTCTTTCTTTATTTCGCTGGGCAGGTGGGGGCAGGCACACCTAGTGGTAATTCAGGGCTTCTTCTGGCTTTGTGATAAGGGATCACTCCAGACAATTCAGAGGCAAACATGCATTCCCCAGGGATAGAGTTCAGATCAGCCATATGCCAGGTTACCCACTGTACTATCTCTCCAACCCAATCCTCTAATATTTTTTAGCTGTGACGTACATCCTAAAAGGCAAAGGACTTAAGTATATGTTTAATAGCAAAAAGAAAGTATACGATAAATGTTGCTTTGAGAAATTTTTTAAATTATTTTTCTTTTTGATGATTTCTGAATATAACCCATCTTTGTTTTGTTTATTTGATTTCGAAGGACACCTGGTGGTACTTAAAGCTACTCCAAGATCTGTGATTAGGAATTTTTCCAATGGTGCACTGAGTGCTTGGACCAGCCCTGGACTTCCATGTGTCCTTGAAGCTGTATCTCCAGCCCTAAAAAATTAATGTATTCTTTTGGTAGTTAGGCATCACCTGTGCTAGAGCAGTTTGGCCAATATCAAGTCACATAACCTCTGTATGATTTATAATGTACATAATTTCCTCCCTCAGACACCATCTAAATATTTAACAGAGTTACAGTATAATCCAGTATGTTTAAATTATAATAAATGTTACTAATGACCCATTGTTAGACATTTAAGCTTCCCTAAATTATTTGCTATTAGAAATGATATAACAGGGAGAATCACTATCATCTATCTATCTATCTATCTATCTATCTATCTATCCACCTATAGCAACTTATGCATCTGCAAAATTAGTATATTTAATTGTGAATAACTGATTTTCAAGATAGAGGTGGGAGCCAGTGAATGATTGAACTAAAGAGCTAGGTACCACACAATATTCATGGCAGTGAAGTAGGATCATCTGTCTTAATTTTTTAATTTCATAGAAACAACATGAAAGGATATGTTTTTCATTCATATTTCTTTGATTATTAGCCTATTTTATGTATACTCATGTATTTACATATTTCTGCGTATGTAGTTTGTGAATTACTTCTCTGTATCTGTATACTTAACAACTGAATTTCCCAAAACTTTTTATAATTAGGTAATTTATCAAAGTTTAATCTTAAAGTCTGTATTATTTAATAGGGGACTAGTACCTCTAATTGTTATTCACTTCGTGTTCATTGAGAGCTAATCTAAGCTTTATCAAAGCACATGATTTGCTAACATCTACTGATAGTGATCACCAGTGCTGATAAAGGCCACTAGGTGACTAGTCAACTCTGAGCACAAAATATCCTTCACTAAATAAACAAATAAATAAATTGAAAGATCACCCTGACCTGGTACCTACTATGTTCTAGCTTCTTTATGACAATAGAATGATAACAATGCACCAAATTCCAATCCCAATTAGTTATGGTCATTTGTATTCCAGTCTACACATCTAAAATACATAACTGTCTATTTTTCAAAGCTCAACAAGAATTAGTCTTTACACTCACTTGTAAAATGCAATAAATATACACAATATTTAGAAGAAAATATTATATTCCTCTTCATGATGTTATTAGCTTATTAATATTAATAAATGAATATGGATGCATCAACTGATCCAGGCATAATCTTGCCCCAAATCTAGCCACATTTTCCACGTGTTTCCTCCATTTTTCACCTGTGGGCTGAACTGCCACTTTTTTTTTTTTTGCCTAGGAAGCAAGTCTTTCTTGATGCTTTTTGGGCAGCATATGATGCCACCCCCAGCCCTGCTGGCAGTGGAGGAGGACCAGGCGTCTCCAATCTGCTCATTTCTTTCAGGCGTCCTCATTGGAAGTCCCAACTAGAACACATGGCCAGATTGAGAAGCCAAGAGAGGAACAAAGGACAACGGCTCACACGTGTTCCTTCCCAATCCGGTCCGGGCTTGCCGGCTTAGGAGGGAGAGTAGGCCGTGCAATGAACTCGTGAAGGGTCAGCAGACAATAGTGGTTGTCTGCCAGGGGACCACTGAGAAGAGGAAAGGAAAGTTTGGCCAGCATTATTATTTATTTTATTTAATTGAGAAACATGGTTTAGAACTGCAGTAATGTCTATTAATTTAGTCTACAAAATAACTGCCTCCATGCCAACAAAGTGACAAACACTCTGTCCTTCTGTCACTTCTCTTTTGGCCTTGACATCCTCAGCATACCCCAGCCATGCTATGCTGTCAAAGGGGTGGTTTTCATGGCTCATGCTCATTTTTGAAAAAAAAAAAATGTTTATGCTCTACATACAATTAGATGATCCTTCCCCTCTGACTTAATTCACATAATATGGCACCCTACACTTCTATCCACATTGTAGCAAAAAGCAAAATTTTATCTTCCCTTAAAGCTGAGTAATAAGTTAACTGTTCAGCTTTCACTGTTTCACTGTCATCCCGTTGCTCATCGATTTGTTCAAGCGGGCACCAGTAACATCTCTCATTGAGAGACTTATTGTTACTGTTTTTGGCATATCCAATATGCACGAGTAGCTTGCCAGGCTCTGCCGCACGGGCTGGATACTCTCAGTAGCTTGCCGGGCTCTCCAAGAGGGGCAGAGGAATCGAACTTGGGTCCGCCAGGTGAAAGGCGAATGCCCAACCGCTGTGCTATCACTGCAGCCCCTAACTGTTCAGACATCAAAGAATTACACTCATTAAGGGATTCTGAGATGGGGCTGGAGCAATAATCCAGTAGGTAGGGCATTTGCCTTGCACACAACCTACCCATGTTCGATCCCCGGCATCCTATATGGTCCCCTGAGCACTGCTAGGAGTAATCCTTGAGTGCAGAGCCAAAAGTAACCCCTGAGCATAGTCAGGTGTGACCCAAAAAGCAAAAAGAAAGAAACAAAAAGAAAACTGCCATAAGAATCAAGACATTGGAAGCGGCAGGCATTCTGGTGAGCAATGCGGCCCGGACAATGCTCCGGACCCGAATCGGGGCCAGCAACACTGGGGGGCAGGAGGGAGGAGGTGCCGCCAACACACCTTCTCCAGATGGAACCCTGGTGACACTGAGCAGCAACTAACACGGCTCCAGGATTCGGGACTGGGACAGATCCGAGCCGCGAGGCCGCATTAGCGGTCGCGAGACCTTTTCTAAAACCTGAAAACATACAATCTTTTAATGGAAAACTATCAAATGCCTCCTTATTAGGGTTATCTTGTTTGGGGATATAACTCCCACAACAATAGTGAGTTTTATGTTGAAATATGGAACGTAATCAAGGTGAAGAGAAAATAAAGTGAGGTTCATCAGTTATACAGTTGGGGTGGGGGGCGGGGGGTATACCGGGGATTTTGATGGTGGAATATGGGCACTGGTGAAGGGATGGTGTTTGAATACGGTATAACTGAGACATAAACCTGAGAACTCTGTAACTTTCCACATGGTGATAAAATTTTTAAAAAAATAAAAATTAAAAAAAAAAAGAATCAAGACATTATGAGAAAGATTGAATACCTGTTGAAGATAGTCTCAACAAAATGTAAATAGAAGAAATTTTCCTCAATGTAATTTTTACAGTTTTAACTGTAGCATTGTCTATAGCACAGTCTTCCTTTGCTCATCCATTTGCTCAAGCGGGCACCAGTAACATCTCCATTGTGAGACATGTTACTGTTTTTAGCATATCAAATACGCCACGGGTAGCTTGCCAGGCTCTGCCATGAGAGCGGGATACTCTGGTAGCTTGCCGAGCTCTCTGAGAGGGATGGAGGAATCCAACCCGGGTCGGCCACATGCAAGGCAAATGCCCTACCCACTGTGCTATTGTTCTAGCCCGTTACCATTGGGCTGGAAATTAAAACTATAGACCAAAATCCACAGTGAGCATCACACTCAACAGAGAAAGTCTGAAAGCCTTCCAGAGCCCTAAGACAAGGTTGTTCACTAATTTTTATTTTAAACCATACTTTAACAAAAACGTGTACATGTTCAACTCGAAAACTAGTTTATGTGTTACAAATGTTAATGAATTTCTTAAGACATGTTTATTGCAACTTATTATAAGAAAGTAACTCAAACTATAAGTAATGTTTTTAAAAAATTAAATTTGCCAAGGATGTGGGATGTGAATTAGGATTAAATCTGAGACGTTGGTGGAGAGATGCTAAAAAGGGTAATGAGTTTGAAGTTCGAATATTGCATGCTTGCAACTCTATCGCCAGTTTTGTAAATCGCGGTAGCTAAATAAAAAGTAGGAATATAAAAGAAGCAACGGCAAATTACTTACTAATCACCCAAGGCCAAAAATATAGGGATTGACAAGACAAATTTTAAAGATTTTATGTGGATATACTTTGTGCCTAATAGTTTAAGAATGAAAGTTTTTAAAATTTTCATCTTAGTCAACATGACTTACCATTTTATAATATTGACAATTATAAGATTGTACAAGATTCCAACATCACACCCACCACCAAAGTGTCCATTTCCCTCTACATTGTCTCATAGTACCCACTCATACCCCTACTCCCAACAGCCGAGATCCCAGCCCCCACCCCACATCTCCCTGATATGGTCAGCTCCCTTCCATAGGGGTTAAACATATTTGTTACATTGACTTACCACATGACTGATGGGATAGGAAGAGAAAGAAAAGGAGTCTCCTTGCAAATATTTTATAAAGAGGCACTGATCTTCAAAGTAATAGATTCTATTTTATTATATATTGTCTTCTAATTCAGACTAAAAGTCTTGATGATCCTCCCTAATGAGCCACCTTCACACCACCTCCATTCAAAGCGAGCAAGCACTAATCATTCATGACATTTTAAAAAGAAAGAAGAAAAGCAGCACTGAAAAGACAAAGAAGATATCTAAAATTCCCAGAGCCAGATTTCCTTTTAAAATGCACAATGCTGCAGATTTTAGATGAATAGAGTCATACAAATTCCATGGACTGCAGAATACTTTTATAAACACTGACTCACCAAATACATGCATATCTTCACAATAAAATGCATGGGATGTTCTCTCTGACAGAAATAAGGGTCATAAATTTTCTCACCTAGAGCAGATTCAGTTTTGCTAAGTAAATTATTTTGGGTTGACTGACAAAATTTTGTTTTAACTGTTTTGAGCATTTCATATCTCAGATCTGTGACTAACTCTATTATCATCAGACATTTTTCCTTTGTATAATTCTACCACTGATTAGATGCTTAAGCTAGTTATGACATAATTAAATCATTTATAAATATTTATCGATTCCACTTGCTAAAGAGAGGGCATTCTCTTAAAATTACAAAGCTTTTCTCATTAGCCTTAAAGTTAAATGCTATAGATAATGTAGAAATTTTACTACAACACAATAAAGTCTTAGTCATACATGAGAGCACTGCACTGTAGTAGCACTGTCGACCCATCAGTTTGCTCGAGCAGTCACCAGTAACGTCTCCATTGTGAGACTTGTTGTTACTATTTTTGGCATATTGAATATGCCACAGGGAGCTTGCCAGGCTTTGCTGTGCGGGCGGGATACTCTCGGTAGCTTGTTGGGCTCTCTGAGAGGGACAGAGAAATCAAACCCGGGTCGGCCATGTGCAAGGCAAATGTGCAAGGCAAATGTGCAAGGCAAATGTGCAAGGCAAATGTGCAAGGCCATGTGCAAGGCAAATGCCCTATACGCTGTGCTATTGCTCCAGTTCACAGTCATACATGATACATATAAATATTTCCTTTTTTTCTTTAACCCTCCCTCCCTCCCTCCCTCCCTATCTCCCTCCCTCTCTCCCTCCCCCTCCCTCCCTCCCTCCCTCCCTCCCTCCCTCCCTCCCTCCCTCCCTTCCTTCCTTCCTTCCTTCCTTCCTTCCTTCCTTCCTTCCTTCCTTCCTTCCTTCCTTCCTTCCTTCCTTCCTTCCTTCCTCCCTCTTCATTTTTCTTGTTTTTAGAACACAACTCACTGTGCTTAGGTCTCACTCCTAGTTTTGTGCTTAGGGATCACTAATGGCAGGCTCAGGGAACTTCATAGGTTGCCAGGGATGGAACCCGGGCTGTCCCTGAGCAAGAGGAGCACCTTACCTACTGCTCTACAGCTCCAGAATTGTTCCTCCTCTTTTTTTCACTCCTTCACTACCACCACTACCCCCACCGCCACCACACTCCCCCCTCCCTTCTTCTATTCTCAGCTCTCTGATAATTTTTTTTAGGGTTGCATATCTTTCCTGTCCTAGGCAAAATTACCTACATGTGTAGGCACATTTTTAATTCAGGTTTTTTGAATCCTCATGTGTAAAAAACTAAGGCTCGCCGAGGGGCATGCGCACTAGCGGGCTCTCCAGGCAGCTCTGTCTCAATGCCCCACGCTGTGTGTGGGTCGGTGGAGGGCAGGCGACAGAAGGAAGAAGGCCAAACTGGTTGCTCGATCAGTTTATTTCATTCTCTCTCTCTCTGCTTCTCTCCCGGCTCTGGATCTCTCTGCGGATCTCTGGATCTGGCCTTTCTCTGGCTTCTCTGTTTCTCCTCCTACTTCTCTCTCCCACCTTGCCCTCTAGGCTACACCCAGCCAGGTAGCAAAATCAACATAAGAAAGCCCTTCCTGAGGGCAGGGCATTCCAAAGCCCTTCCTGACTCTTAAGGCTCTTTTTTTTTTCTTTTCCTTAGTCCAAACACTTATTAACATCTTAATACTAGTTATTTTTATATGGACATAGCAAGAGATACATTGAGGCTGGCAAAGCAGCTCTCCTGACAACATCTTGCCACAGGCTCAGACCACAGCACTCAGGCCAGATTAATCACTCCTAACCCTAGCAGGGTCCGAATCTAGTTATCACTGTTAAGCTCTTAACTTATAGTTAAGCATTAGGCACTTTGGCCAGGCCCATCTCGATGCCAGGGTAGCACACAACTCACCACTTGCCCTGGGTCCGTCTCATCCCTCGTCGGGACCCTGCTTTTGGGGGTGCTAGGAAGTAAGGGCAGCTGAGGCTTAGGTCAAGAGAACAGATGCCCAGGAGGAAAATATCAAGTAGAGTCAAATGACTCCCAGGTTATAAAAGCATAGCATTTGCTAAGTCTTCCTGTGTCCATACAAAAAGGACATTGCTCTGAATAAACTACGCAAAGGACTCAAGGAGAAGAGAAAAACAATATTTACAAGTCAACAGAACACTAAGAAAGAAGCTACAAATAAAAAAGAGGAATGGGAGCACTGTAATGGAAGTAACCCAATAAACCTAAACTACCTGAGTCTATGTTATCCTACACTCATGTAATATTGAGAGAGAGAGGGAGTGAGAGAGAGACAGGTGCTTGCCATAGAGGCAGGCTGGGGGGGTGGGGGTCATTCAGGGGTCATGGGAGGGAAACAGGGACCATAGGTGCTGGGAAATGTGTACTGGTGAAAGGATGGGTGTTGAAACATAACTTTCATGAAACATAATGAAACTCAATCATGAATAGCTTTGAAATGCTTTATCATGGTGAATTAAACACATATATAATATTTTTATTTTTTTAATTGTATTAGTCACTAAGAAATAAATTCCTTGAGATAAACACATATATAAGTATTCCCATCGTTATTTTCTCCACAACTATCACAATATTAGGCACACGCACAAAAATCTAATAACACAGATCAGAAGGATGGATGGAAAGATAGATTATCTATACAGTACTGGAAATTTTTAGGATTGAAAAACCTTTGTCTCCTACATCAAATAAAATAGAAGGAGGTTTGAGAGATAGTACAATGAGTAGGATGCTTGCCTTGCACGTGGCTGACCCTGGATTCGGTCTACGGCATTCCATATGGTTCCTCTAGCCACACAGGAGATCCCTGAGTACATAGCATTTCCAGGTGTGGCCCCCTTTAATCACACAGAAAGGGACATTCTAAGACATGACTTATAGCAAGGAGCAATAGCCAGTACCATAGCTGGGTCTCCAGATGTGCTTTTATTATGAATAGTTTAGAAATAGTCTGTACTTAAAGAAAAAATTAAAAATTCTGAAAAAGAAGAAAATCTAAACATACAGTAGATCTCAAAATAAAAACATCATCAATGCAGACATATATACTTGTGAACACATTTTAATTTTGATTAAAACCGTAGGAAAATTAAGCTTGAGGGGGAAAAAATTTATTTGCAGGTGTCAGTGAATGAAGGTGTAGCTCAATGAACTCATTCAACAATTCTGAAAGGTGGCCATAATTATTTTAAAGACAAAGATCATCTGTGCAGAAAATAGTTCCTTTCTTTCCTGGTCAATATCAAAAATAATTAAATACATGCAAATAGGAAAAGTAAACCAATGAACTTGTAACTAATAGAAGTCATCCTGAGGGTTTGAAAGAAAAAGAAGCATATGAAAAGAAGGGAATGGAATTTGTTTAATTCTCCAAGTATCTAAAACCTGCCAGCAATAGCAAAAGTGAAAATGAAACCTTGCCTTTTTGAAGTTATTCCATTCCTAATTGAAAGGTAAGAAGGCTGGTTCTTTGTGCCTTAGGAAATAAAGACTTAACAAACGTCTTTATTGAAGTCTCTGCCATTCGAACAGGAAGGAAGATGGATGGCTCTTCCTAAACCATTTTGTCATGTCATATCCAAGATCTGTCACCTACACCTAATACACATTTAAACAATTGTCTAGGGTGTTGTCTTGACAGATTATTTGCCACACTGGAAATGAAGAGATATTTGCTACACCACTCACTTCCCTTGTTGGAAACGTTCCTAACGAGCAACATTAGCGGCAGGAATTATTCTTGTGTTTGGGAATATACATTTCAATATGAAAGGGAAAAATCCAGCTTTATGCTAACGTGTACCAATTCAATGCATAAAATGGGTACAATATATAGAATGGCACAGAAAAGGAGAATAAATGGCTTTGTCCTGCATCTGAAAATCTTAAATTAATTAAATCACTGGAAAGCCCATTAGTAAGATTTTGTTAGAGTTATTTAAATTTGATGTTATTCAGATATTCTAAAGAATTTACTTTACATGAATAATTGAAGTGTTTAACTCAAAGAAGCCATCAATAAAAGATGACACTTCTTAAATATGAAGAACTTAACCAATCCTATGAATATGGGACAAACCCTGTGAAAAACATTTGCTCTATTTCCAACTTCAGCAAGGGTGACTGTTAGGTGATTATTTCTACTCAATTCCATGTCAAAATTTGTGCATGAAAGAGTGGCAATTATTCTCAAAATACTAGATTTGTATCAATATAAAAAGAGATGCTAACAACATTTTGTACAGTATTGGTATGTGGGCATACAACATTGCATCACGATCTGCACAAATCCATATGTATGAAATACTACACACATACATCAATATGAACACAATATGCACTCAGATGGGTAATAGATCAATATAAATGTGTATATATGCATAGACATATGTTCATGTATAATATTTAGTTTCAAAGTCTTCATCTTCAAGACAGTGTCTACTATTCAACCTCTCAACAGCTCAGGGCTGGGGGTGTGTAAGCAGAGGAATGACCCTCTAAATTCTATGCTCAGAGTTTGCTTCTTTTTTCAGACCCTCATATGTATATGGCTTTAAAACTTTATTGTACATGTGATTTATATACAGTGCTGGATGAATATTCTAATTCCTTGGGCACAGTATTTATCTTAATCTACCCCTATTAATCTAAAGTCCTGTAAGAGAATACAATAACAATGGCTTGGACTTGGGATTACAACCATTTTAGGCAAATTTACAGAGGTGTTTGCAAGGGATTGACAAACTCTAAACTGCTGCCTGTTTTAGTTCAACCTAAGAGCTAAGAGTGGTTTTTCATTTTTAATGGTTGTAAAAAAAATCAATCAGAAAATAGTATTTTGCTTCACATAAAAGTTATAAGATATTCAGTGTCCATAAACAATGATTTATTGAAACTCAGCCATAATCATTCATTTATGCATCATCTAGGGCTATTTTCTTGCTGTAACACCTGGGTAGAGTGGTTGCAATATGACCTAGAGAGTCTAAGATATCCATTTTCTGTCTCACTGTAGGTAGATGTGACCTATTCCTACATGAAGGCCTCAACAGTAGCCTTTATTCTTGTCCTTAATCGATGGAATTCTTGCTCCACTTGATCTTGAAGGAGTAACTAATAGCAAACAAATATTATCTTTAGCTTTCTTTTTGCAAGTTTTGAATATTCAAATTCAATTCAAGTATTATGAGGCCGGAGCAATAGTACAGCAGGTAGTGATACAGCATCCCACATGGTTCACTGAGAACTCCGGGAGTAATTCCTGAGTGCAGAGCCAGGAGTAACCCCTGAGCATTGCCAGGCGTGACCCAAAATGAAAAACTCATTCAAGCATTATTTACACTAATTGAAAATAATAGTAAAACTAAATGAAGAGTGAGAAGACTGAATACATTTCCTAGAACCTTGAAATATTAATATGAAATAATAGATGGCTTCTTTGGATAGAGACTATTATTCAAGAACATTTAGGAAAAGTCAGAAGGGTTTCAGAGGACAAAGCAGGATTTTTTGGTAATATTTATTTCAAAGGCTGTTAAAAATATGAAATTCATTGACTAAACAATTCTCTGTTCTATTATGTATAGATAAATCTATAAAGATATATATTTCTATGTTGCTACCTATGCAGTGTGTCTGTATAACTCTTATAAGTCTAATTCAGAAACACTATTCATTAAATGCAGGAAGCCACAAGGTCCCAGATTCTTCTTTCAGAGTGATGAACAGAGTGAAATTGATAGTGATGTCTGTGCTATTATCTCTGATGCAAATTTCTCATCAGCCTCTCTCAACTGGCTTATTTTCACTTAAAGTCCAGAACTCAGAAAGTAGACTGCAATTATTCTTAATGATATTTAGGACTGGTCCTTATATAATTATGGCAGTTGGATATCAAGTCTATGAGTCTATATGCAGGGGTTCCACTTACATGTCTAAGGTCCACAGGATAAGCAGCTAGGAGTGAACATTAAGTAGGAGTTAGATTATGCTAGAACTTAGAACTCACACAGGACTTTAAGCATTTCTAAGGCTGAAACACTGCGTATTGGATACCCTAAAGGTAGAACTGCCTTCATGGGCAGTGACATATGCAATCATTCAAAGATCTGACGAGAAAGAATACATGCTTTTCTAATGCCCTCTTGCTGGTATGTTAACTTTTTTCATAAAGTTGAATCGAACACCCACCCATGTGTACCAGACACTTCAGCTATATTTCCATGGGTGGTGAATATGGAAGGAAACAATATTCACCAAGATCGTACCTGTCAGTCACAAATTTAATGTGGGTTGGGGGAGATAGAAGATTAGACCAGAGGTGACAATAGTGACAGTGGTGGAAAGTGATGAACTCTTCGCTGGTGGTGATATAGAAAAGGCTCTGTATATCAATACCATAAACTTGCTCACCATTTTAACCTTATTATCTAAATGATAACTTTTCATTGTTTAATATTTGAACAATGACTCCATATTTTTATTTTACATTGGGCCTCAGAGATGATGCATTAAGTAGTGCCTGGTGAAGTGGCTGGTGGCCCTCTCATTTATCTGACGCAGGAGTTGGAAAAGCAGAAGCAGAAGATGAAGAGTTTTGCCATTTCCCCAGTCCAGTCAGGTGAGTCGTCAGGTAGATGTCATCTGACACGTAGCCACTACAGTGGTACCTCATGTTCGTACTGACCTCTCCAGTGAATAGGCAGGTGCCTTTATGTCTACCATGCAAATCTATCAAGATTAGTCCACAATGACCAGACTAACTCAAAATGAGGCCCAAAAAAGGAAGAGCTGTAAATGACATGCCCACCATGCAAGGCTTTATATGGAGAAATTGAATTCAATGAAATGCACTAAAGCAGAATATATTCGTTGACAAGACTTGAGTTTGAAGATTAGATGTGTCACTTGTTGATGGAAACCTCAGACAAGTCATTTATTTTCCCCTAAGTTTTAGTTCCTTGCCTGTGTAAAGAATAGAATGATTATTGTGATATCTTGCTAAAACAACTTCAATATTCATAGTTTCACAAATAATAAATTTATATTTTGCATAAAATAAAAAATGATGTATTGCAAGTAAAACTGTACAAATAAACAATCTAAGATAACGAGCAGTGATGTTTGGTTAGAATATTGCAACTTTTAAAACTCCCATTTTATTAGCTAAGAATAATGTTTCTCCATATTTCCTCTTGAATACCCCTATGTGGCAGAAGAAAGTAAATGTATTCCTTCTGGGGTTTTATGCTACAAGTATAAAAATCATGCTTTACTTTATCTTCAAAAAAAAATCCATGTGATTTTGTGTTGTTTTCTATAATGGGTAATATTTGTTCTAATGTAAAAATTGCACTCTAAATTCCTTAAGAAGGAAATCACGTAACTCTTTCCTTAAATTTTGAAACACAACTGATATTCCAAAAAGACGAATCCCAGCACTTGGCACTTCAACAATCATAGTGATGATGATAAATAACCAACTCTGATGAGTACTCAGTAAGTACCAGTCACTACGATACTTTTTTTTAAAAAAAAGATTTTATTAGTGAATCACTGTGAGGTACAGTTACAGACTTACAAACTTTAGTGCTTGTGTTTCAGTCATACAGTGGTCGAGTGCCCACCAGTGCCCATTTTCCACCACCAATGGTCCCAGCATCCCTCCCACAACCCCCACCCGTCCCCTCCACTCCACCCGCCTTTGTGGCAGGGCATTCCCTTTTGCTCTCTCTCTCTCTCTCTCTCTCTCTCTCTCTCTCTCTCTCTCTCTCTCTCTCTCTCTCTCTCTCTCTCTTCTCTCCTTTCTGTGTTGTGGTTTGCAGTAGAGGCACTAAGGCCACTTCTCTATCTGAGCTGCATTTCCCCCCCAGCATGTGAGGCCGGCTTCTATGCTGTGGAGCAATCCTCCTGGTATTTATCTCTACTATTCTCGGGTGTTAGTCTCCCATTCTGTTACTTTATACTCCACAAATGAGTGCAATCTTTCTATGCCTGTACCTCTCTTTCTGACTCATTTCACTTAACATGATAATATACTAATTTATTCTTTTATAAACAAAATTTGCATTAACTTTGAAAAATAAAACAAAAAATAAGAAAGAATCATAAGACCCAAATTGGAGGTGCTTGTGCTAAGCCTACAAAACTAAATGCCTAGCTGGTTGCAGTTCCCTCTAACTTCATCCATACAACTTCAACTCCCTTCAGGAATGTAGTCGTACTTGCCATAACCATGCCACTGGACCCCGCACAAGGCCCTTTCTTTCATTCAGAGCGCCCCAGGAGGGGGCAGGTGAGACCCCTCCCCACCCCAAGGGACCCATCCCCCGCAGCTGAAAACCTCCAGAACTCAACGGCCTCCATGCTCAGGGCCACTCTCCACTCACCCACGAGTGAACCGATTCCAGGACCTCAGGCCCATTCAGGGGTAGCGAGACACTTCATCCCACACACCCTAGCCATACTCCAAGAGTACTGCACCACATTTTGTGGGGTTCAAAGTAGGAGGCAACTAAACTTAGAGGGAAATATTTCTTTATAGATGTATACACACACACACACACACACACACACATATATATACATATATATATATATATATATATATATATATATATATAAGCACACAAGTCTCAACCTTTAACAACACATTGGTGATCTCTTGTAGAAGGACTTAATGGCCCCTGAATGAAATATATACAACAATCTTCACACTCTTTCCACTAAGGAAACTTTTTTGTAGCACTGTCAGCAGCTTTTTTAAATAATAAATAATACAAAATATATTATTTTGGTTCTGCTTTGAGGCAGAGGTTGGGATTCATGATGGAAACAATCCAAAATATGGTGGTGGGCACAGAGACTGGCCCAAATCCAAAAGAACAAAGCAATTGGCGTTGGCGCGGATGTGGGGGAGAAAGGGACTCTCCTTCACTGCTGGTCGGAATGCCGACTGGTTTAGCCCTTTTTAGAAAACAATACAGACACTTCTCAAAAGATTAGAAATTGTGCTCCCATTTGACCCAGCAATATACTCCTGGGAATATATTCCGGAGAAGCAAAAAGGTACAGTAGAAATGACATCTGCATTTGTATGTTCATTGCAGCACTGTTTACAATAGCCATAATCTGGAAAAAACCCGAGTACTCAAAACCAGATGACTGGTTAAAGAAACTTTGATCCATCTACGCAATGGAATACTACGCAGTTGTTAGAAAAGATGAAGTCATGAAATTTGCATGTAAGTGGAGCAACATGGAAAATTTCATGTTAAGTGAAATGAGTCAGAACAAGACAGACATAGAAAGATCACACTCATCTGTGGAATATTAAATAACAGAATGGGAGACTAACACTCAAGAGGTCTGCCCCACAGCTTGGAAACTGGCTTCACATGCTGGGGGGGAAAGGCAGCTGAGATAGAGAAGGTAACACCAAGTAGAGGATGTTAGGAGGACACATTAGGGTTGAAAGATGCGTGCGGAAAGTAGACTATAGACCTAACATGATGTCCACTCAATACCTCTATTGCAAATTACAACACCTAAAAGGAGAGAGAACAAAAGGGAATGTCCTGCTGCAGAGACAGGGTGGGGTGGTGGAGGATGGGGTGGGGATGGTGGGAAGGATACTGGGAACATTGATGGAGAAGAATAGGCACTGGTGGAGGGATGGTAAACGATCACTGTATGACTGAAATGCAAACACAAAAGTTCATAAGTTTGTAAAAAAAATAAACAGTAAATAAAAATACTGGAAGATATTCTCTAAATACACACACAGACACACACATACACACACAGATATATATATATATATATGCTATATATATGTATATATATGGTGGTGGGAAGGTGTAATGGTTGTGGGACCAGTGTTTGAATATCAAATGTAATTAAATATTGTGAACTACTCTATAAAATTAAAAAATAATGTAGTCCTAATTAATAGTAAAGTATTTTATGGGGTCAGAGTGATAGTACAATGGGCAGGATGTTGGTCTTGTATAAAGCCAACTCCGGCTCAATCTGGCAACCCATAGGACCCCCAAACCAGCAGGAAGTGATTCCTGAGTGCAGAGCCAGGAGTAAGGCCTGAACAATGCTGAGAGTGGCCCAAGTCCCCTGCCCAAAAGATAGTTTTTTGCCACATCCAAAATGAGATCTTTTCCATTTCTCAAAGAAATGAGGCAATCTGTCGCAAGACCCTTATCCATTCCCCAGAGTTAGATTACCTAAACCAGAAATAATTTCTCTTCTCTTGTCACCTCTCTTGTCATTTTTCTGCCTATAACAATCTTTCGTTTTGAATGACCTTTCCTGTAGCACCTTTCAACTTGTTAAGTATGATTCTGACTGATTCCCGATTCAAGAATCATTTAATCAAGCCAAATACCTTTGAAATTAACTGGGATGGATCTGTATTATTTAACACTAACATTATTAATGCTATTATCACCCACGAGTAACTTTGGTTTAATTTGCTCTGGAGATTTGATAGCACTGGAGATTTGATGGCTCTGGAGATTTCTAAAGCAGTAGCTCAGGCACTTGGGGGTGTCTCCATATCCCCTGCCTGTATGATTTTCTTGTACCATCTCTAGTCACCAACATTTGGAACCACTCTGACTTCAATAGTGCCAAATTAAAAAGCAAACATCGAGATACCCAAATGTCACTAGCCATACATACATCTGCAAAAGATTGGAACTTTTGGCCTCCATGTATATTTATTGCCCAGAAGAGATTTTTTTTGCTTTTAGTAGTGAATAGCAGTCCTTTATATCACTTACCTCCATCTTTTTTTCCTCAACCATCATTTTCATCCCAGATGACCTAACAACTGATTTTTTTCAACTGATCAAATGGACTCTAAGGGAAAAACCTACAAGATTTGGATGTAAGCGTAATAAAACTGGCAGAGAACTGATTATAAATTCCATGAAGATGATGCAAGAGTTAGCTTACTGGAATCCATTTAGAATTACAGCATTTCTCAAAATATTTTTCACAATTAAAATTCCTTTGTTACTAAGCCGCCTTCTCTGAAATATTAACCTCTGATTTCTTTATTATAAAAATGTTAAATGAGGGGTTGGAGAGATAGTACAAGAGATAAGCCACTGGCTTTGTATTGGGCCACTTCAACCAACCCTGTTTTGATCTCCTAGGAGATCTAGGAGCTGGATATAATCCTTAGATCACTGCCAGGGATGACTCAAGAGTATAGAGCAAGAATATTCTTTGATTGCCTCTATGTTTTACCCTAACTCCACCCCATGCTCCCTAAAAAAAAAAAAACACAGAAAATGTAATAAGACATTTCATTTGACTTAAATCATCATGTCATCATGAAATGTTGTTAACAGTGATAAAATAAAATTCTATAAAATGCTTTAATGAAATTAGATTTTTTTTTACCAAAAATAAAACTCAATGTCGTCTCTAAAGTTAATCAGATAAGCCATGTGGTCCCAGTGATCATACTGACACCTGGAACCCATTCAGTCTACTATACCCACCTCACACTCCCTAAGGGATGATAGGACACTGCAGGTTCTCTACAGGTTCTTAATTCTGTCTTAGAATTCTTCCATAGAACTCATACTATCAAAAATGGGAGGAACTAGAACTACACCTGCCTGTTCCACTCTGTTGCTTTTGCCAATGGAATCTATACCATTGCAGTGTTATGGAAATTGTCAAAACAATGAATCATAAGCAGTAGCCCCTTAGTATAAAATAATAATTCATGCCAGTGCTCAGATAAACAGCAATCTCTAGATCAACTGCCAGTACCACAAAACTCTAAGGAAAATGGAGGAGAAAGAAATTCATTTGCATAGACAGATATGAATAGAAATCTACACAAGTTGTCAGGCTCAAAAGCATTCTGAAACCTCCTTATTATTCCACCCATCAGCAATGGAAATTTAGCAATCACTGGAAAAGAAATTCAATCAACTCAGAGAAGAGTTGCTCCATAGTACGAAATAATCCATAGAGGTGGAATTGATGAAGCTAAAGAATGCAGAAGGCCTCCCTGCCCTCTGGTCCTGTTACTTCAGGCCCATCTCTTCTTACTTTTTTCCTCAATTTCTTTCATTTTCTGTCTTCTGTCTTTTACTCTTGGGATCAAGTATAATCTAGGTTCAACGTACCTTGCATTTCCTCATCCTGTTACTGTATATACCACAGATAAGTGAGATTATCCTACTTTTCCTCATTCTTACCTCACTTAACATGATAGCCTCCAGTTTCATCCGTTGCCTATATATCACACCTTCATAGTCTAGTCATCTGTCATTTGATATCTAGGTTTTTCCATAGCCTAGGTATTGTGCTAAGTGCTGCAATGAATAATGGTTTGCATTTGCTCTTTTGAATAATGTTTATATGTCCTGGGGGTAGAACCCAAAAGCAGGATTTCTGGGTCGTATGGCAGCTCAGTGTTTACTGAGAAATGGCCATACAATTTTCTATAAGCTTTTATCCATATAATATTACCACTAGCAGCGGATGAGAATTCTTTTATTACATCTGTGGTGAAATAGATTGTCTCCAGTTTTTTTTTGTTGTTGTTAAGAAAGATATGTGCCATTCTCACTGTTTCGAGGTGACATGTCTTTGTGACATGATTTGAATTTCCCTAATAATATGTGATGGTGAGCACTTTTTGATGTGTCTATTGCCCGTCACCCATCTTAATATAGGGTTTTGGGATTTTTTTGGTGTTGTTCTTGAGCTTTGTGTGTACTTTATATTATCTCAGATAACAACCCTTTTTCTGACATGTTGAGTCTAAATAATTTCTCCCATTCATTTGGGTGTCTTTTAGATTGAATCAATGTTTCTTTTGCTATGCTGAAACTCTTTAATTTGTTGTAGTCCCATTTGTTTATTTTTCACTCTGCTGCTTTTGCCAATGGAATCATATCATTAAAAATACCTTTGAGTTCCAAATATTAGAGTACATTTCAAATATTTTCCTCAGTGTACCTGATGGTTTAATGCATATTTAATTGAATTTTGTGTATGGTGTGAGATACAGATTCACCTTCATTTTTTTAACATGGAGTTATTCAGTTTTCCAAAAGCTGTTTAGTGAAGTGGCTATTTTTATTCCATTTTATATACCCAAATATTTTATAAAATTTGTTTACCATATAACTAGGGATTATTTTTGTTCTTGGTCTAACCCATGGCAGAGAGTCTATCCTTTTTCAGAACTCTCCTGATTTTATGTATATTTATAAAACAGTTTCAATTTAGATAGTAATATACATCCCAGTTCTTTATTTTTCAATAGGGCTTTGCTATTCGGAGTCTTTCATCATTCCATATAAACTTTACTATCATCTGTTCTAAGTCCTTGAAGAATTTGATGGGGAGAGGTACAGTGGATCTTTATATCTAAACCACAGAGCTAACAACATGGAAAACATGAGATCCAAAGTACAACAAAACTTTAAAATCTGCTTGTCAATGATACAGACAGGGGGTGGGTGATAGGGAATCTGGGAACAAGTCATGAAATAGGCTTAGTGGTAATCGTAACAGTAATAAAATAAAATTTTATGAAACACCTTTCTTTAAAAAAATAATCAAATTGCTTTTTACAACAAAACTTGTTTCAATAATAATTTTCTATGTACAATTTCTGAAAGTTAGCAATACCGACCCCCAAGGGAGGTGTTGCAAGAATTAGGAGACTTTGGAGACTCTGGTGCACTGGAGGAGTACACACACCTTGTTTGTTCATCTAAAGAAGTTAAGTTTTCAAGGGGAGCCGAATAATTATTTTTCTGAAAAAGGAGTGATTCTTTTCTGTGTAAAGCAAGATAAATCCAAACTGAGGGACAAGGAGAGGAAGGAAAGATAGAGAAAGGGGAACATTTAAACACAAAGAATTAACTCAAATTCTAAGATCTCAGACATATCAACTTGACTCATATTCTATTTTCTGTAATCCCTTCAACATTATCTGGCCACAGAATTTATTTGGGTCTGGAGTGATAACACAGCGGGTAGGGCATTTGCCTTGCATGCGGCCAATCAGGGTTCGATTCCTTAGTCCCTCTCGGAGAGCCTGGCAAGCTACCGAGAGTATCCCACCCACACAGCAGAGCCTGGCAAGCTCCCTGTGGCATATTTGATATGCCAAGAACAGTAACAACAAGTCTCACAATGGAGACGTTACTGGTGCCCGCTCGAGCAAATTGATGAACAATGGGATGACAGTGCTACAGTGCTACAAACTCACAACTACTTTACCTAAACATATTTCTTTTTGTTTTCAGTTTTAGTTTTTGGGCCACACCCTACAGTGCACACTTACTCCTGGCTGTGACTTTTTTATTCAGTGTAAACTCCTAAAATGCTAGTGGGTGGAGGGAACCAGATGTGGTGTTGGGAACTGAAATCCTGTGAGCAGTGTGCAAGGCAATTGCCCTATAGTTGTACTAACATTTGTCCCCTCAAAATATTTATAATCAATTAATTTTCTAGGTAAATTAAATATTTTACCTAAATCCTTAAAAGTTCAGAAGCTGTGTTAAAAAATGCATCATGTATTCCATATTTAAAGTTTGTTTCAATGATTCTTTTTTCCTACTAGATTTTATACACCTAGATTACGAAAACATTTAATTCTTCATCTATGAATGTGTACTGCAGTTAGTTGGAATTTAAAACATGCTATCATTTCCCTGGTTGATTTTACGAAAAGTTTGTTGTTAATCCTAAATCGGTTCTCAGACAACACAAACCGTATGTATAAACTGACTAGTCTTTTAATATACTGGTATAAATATACCTCCTAAAAATATAATCTGAAAATTATTATTTTAAGTACATCCTGAAAAGGCATTTTCGTATTCTTTTCCTCTTTTTATTGATGTTGTCAAAAAAATCTGTTTATTTAGAGATGCCAAATTTGCAGCCATAAGCGTTTAGAGTGTGCATTACCATGTTTGATATCTTCAGTGTCCAACATACTCATTTAGCATAAAGAAAGTGCTAGTACATGTCTTGGTTAAAAATTAAATTTAGTGCGTATTATGCATATGTAGGATAAGTTAAAGCTAACTATGTAGAAGTATACATAATTAGACATTTATATTATTTTTGAAACCAGCTGATATTTTCATTTTCATCTTGAGTGGAGATCCATGTGTATGGTAACAAAAGGTTGTTTTTTTTTTAGTACAATTCAGAATTGCAATGCTTGTTTGTAAGTGGATAAGTATAGGAGAGGCTTTGTATAACAGAAATCAATGCCCATTTGGAAAATAATACAGTAATGTATGAATACAGATATATTGCAACAGATTCAAGTTCCCTTAAACCTAACATTAAAGGAAGAAAGACCCGATTAATAGTCCAGAGGAAGTACAGGCTCACCCCCGGTGACATAACATCTTGCTTTGGCAAATAAATAAATAAATGAATGAATGAATAAATAAATAAATAAATAAATAAATAAATCCTTCCTGCAAATGTTAGAGGTAGAGAACTCTTTCTGCATAACAGCCTGGTTACAGAACATTCCTGAAACAGATGAACCATGAATTCCAATGAAAGCGCCATTCTTGCAGAATGCCATAATACTTAGAAGAGTTAATTTATGGACTCGTCTGAAGTGCAGATGCTCAATCTGAGTCCTCTGACAGTTTAGGTTTTCCTAACAGCAACCTGGATCCCAGTAGTTCTGACAAGGGAGAGGCAGCCAGAAATGACCTACCCTGATGATCAAGATGGCACTTGAGAGGGGAGAGCAGCTTACTGACTTGTTATGTGTCGTGAGTAAATCTGCAAACTTCCCGCTCCAAACAAGGTGTGAGCGTGTGTGTGTGTGTGTGTGTGTGTGTGTGCGTGCGCGCGTGTGTGTTTACTTTGTGGGGATAAAAAAGAAAACAGCATAAAAGATTTTCCAATTTAGCTTCAGCTTTCACACATCTTCGGAGAAAGCAGAGAAAAGCAACTTTCAAAACCCGGCTAGCACTAGAGAGAAAGATCACGGGGTTGAGCATATGCTTTGCATGCAGGAGGCCTGCGCTCGATCCCTGGTCCTGCATATGGTTCCCTGAACACAACACTGCTAGAGCAACTTCCAAGACGGACGCTGGGAACAGCCTCCTAAACACCAGCAGGTATGGCCTGAATGAAAAAAAAATTAATTACTAATAAAAACTGCTTTGCAGATTCAATTCCTTTTCTCCCACCTTTTGGCAGGGACCTAAGCAAACTAGAGTTGTGGGTTCTTGGTTGAAAGGGTTTCTCGCCCATGAACAATTGTTTAACGTGACATTCCAATCTGCGGTTTCTATCTGTATATTATTGACACCCATACTCCGAGCTGTCTGAGACTGGCTTTGATATTACCCTCCAACTTGAAGTCTAAAATGGACAATGACAGCAGTCCTGGCCTCACTGGCGCTCATCAAACTGTCTCATTCAAAGTGATGACCGAGTTGGCTTCAACCCAAGGACTTGGCCACTGGTATTAGCCCATCAGATGTAGCAGCCCGCCGCCGCTTTAATCATTAGGGTGGGCTTAATAGACACGCTCTGCCTCAGCCTGCAAGCGGAGGAAATCACGCCAGCACAATGCGAACGCTTCCGCCGGGCCGAGCTTTAATCACACCAGGCAAAACATGACAGTTTGGAAATTAACTCAGGAGGATAAACTTGGAAAGGAGATTAAAATAGCCTGGGTGTTTATCAACAGATTGTACAATATTAGCCAAGCAGATTTCCCAAACTCCTAGTGAGAAGCCTGCTGGTTAGTGCCCTCTGTGTTGTTTCTTTGAAAATAAACAATGAAGAGTTTACAGCGCCACATAAAATGTAAGGAAGGTAAGTAGCTAACCGGGTTGCGAGTGGCAATCAGACACATTTCTGGGAGAACAAACACACAGAGGAAGACAGCATTGGCGGGTTCTTGAGCAGAATTTAAAATACTTTCTGCTCCAAATCTGCACATGTCCAGATAAATCATGATGCAATGATGCACTTGAACTCCACTCGGTTCGTTTTTTTCTTTTTTTTGCTCCCTCCCCACTTCCTGGCTGTAATAAGCATGCTTGATTGTCAGGCCTTGCTGTTCTTAGGGCCAAATTTAAAACACACACACACACACACACACACACACACACACACACACACACACACACACTATTAACTTCTCTCAGAGATGTAGCCACCAAAGCAATAGAAGAATGCAAATAAATCAATTCTGCATGCTTAAGCCTCAACTCCCTTTCATGCTAGCCTGGTGATAGGGAGGGATTCTTTTCCCCCAACTCAGCCTTATCATTTTGAGGTATGAAAAATAGATTGTGTCACAGTAATGAAGCACAGGAAAGGGGAGCTTGTTATAAGCTGATTACAGTTTAGATGGAAGGAATGGTTCTCATTAGCTGTCTTAGATTGGACAGCATCCTTGAGCTGTAGTAATTACTGAAAGTAATTTTTGAACGGGAGGGTGGGGCAGCTGGTACAAGGGGGAGAATCCCACAGTCACTCAGGAACTGGGAAGGAGTACGAAGAAGAGACACCCAAAGCCCTGTCAGGGGGGCCATTGCTCTTTTTTTTTTTTTTTTTTTTTTTTTGCTTTTTGGGTCACACCCAGCGATGCTCAGGGGTTACTCCTGGCTTTGCACTCAGGAATTACTCCTGGAGGTGCTTGGGGGACCATATGGGATGCCGGGGATCCGGCCCAGGTCGGCTGAGTGCAAAGCAAACGCCTTACTTGCTGTGCTATCGCTCTGGCCCCCGGGGCCATTGCTCTTAAACCTGATTTTAAACCGAAACCTCAGGGCATAACTGTTCCTAAGTGACTCTGCAGGAGCAGAAACAGCACTTTGCCCAGAAGAGTTAATGCTTCAGGAATACAAGAGGTCTACTTCTAGCTCGGAGGCTGGGTGACTCCCTAGTATCATGCCGTCCACACAAGCAAGGTCATTCCACAATGAAAGCGATGTTCACGGTCTGTTTCTTTGCCGCAGATAGAGCCGACTTTCCCATGGTGGTCAAGGCCAAAGGACTATTTTCTTGCTTCATTAACAGGACTCGAGAGTTTGGCCACTTCCCTGTATGTAACCTTATCGTGCTCGGGGTACTCTGAGCCCATTTCCACACTTGTTCCAAATGCAGATCTTGGAGTCAGTTTTGCCTTGAGTAGGAGTTACAGGGAAGAAAATGTGCTGTTTGTTTGCGTTATTACTTGTGGAGACTGGGAGTTCTGTGGCCTAGATCTGCCACTAACTAGCTCTCTGGCAGCCCTAAATAAACCAGTTACCTCTAAGTGTCTGAGAAATAAAAGAAGCAAATTCAATGTGTTCTCATGCCCCTCAAAATTATTGACTTCCCTGATTCCAGTTATTATCCCTTCAAGCACATTTATTGAGAATGAGATAGAGAATATAAAAATAAAATCGCTTCAAAATCAATGAACGAGTTCTGCCTAAGACAGGTAAAAATTTCTTCCATCTACACAGAAGAAATTGAGGATGTACCTTGATAGGAAAATATAGGGCACTTGCTGAGATTATAATGTGGAAGAATTTTTATGCATTTATTATCCAATAAGCCTGCAGTAGACAAATGAAAACTTTAAGCTTAAAAAAAAAGTCATACCCCAGTGACACAGAACATAAGTAAGAGAGACATATACAACTTCTGAGGTTGCTCACTGGCAGGACAAAGAGCCTGAGAAAGAGGGATAGAGGGCGGATAAGCACTTTTGGAGCTTGATTTCAGCAGTATGCAAAGGTTTCTCTTACTCTAACACCTCTTCAATTTCACAAAGTTGCCTGCATTCACTTGCTAACTGCCTTCCTTTGGATTCACAAATGACCCATCTCCAGAAAGCCTTGAATAAATTACAAGTGAGTTGCCTGGAATAAATAAATAAATTAGGCCCTTAGGAAAAGTGAGCAGTCTTTATACAATTCACAACCTGAATTGATCTAATTAGCCACTTCCCCTTCTTTCTATCAGCTATCTACTAAAGGGGGGGGGGGGTAGGCAGTTGAAATATATTCTTCAGAGAGGAGATTCATAAATGTATGAAACTTTAGGTACTATTGCAAGGGACAAAGATAAGTTCATTTCCCAATTAGGACCCTTGGGCAGGTAGATAGTAGCAGGAAATCAGGGGCACAAAATTGACTTGCAAGAGGTTACAGGGAACATAAGGAGGTACAGATAAGAAGAAAATTTTGTGAGGAAGGAGAGAGATTCGGAGGGAAGAATGGGGGTGGGTGGGGACCAAGGTGCATTTTTGCTGTTGTTGTTGTTTGATTTTGTGGGTTGTTTTTTTTTTTTTTTTTTTTTTTGCTTTTTGGGTCACACCTGGCAATGCACAGTGGTTACTCCTGGCTCTGCACTCAGAAATCACCTCTGACTGTACTCAGAGGACCTTATGGGATGCTGGGAATTGAACCCGGGTCAGCTGCATGCAAGGCAAATGCTGTACTATTGTTCCAGCCCCACCAAGGTGCATTTCATCACTGGGTTATTTTTCTAAAGACTGAATGCATCTCTTAAGAGTCAAGTCATCTGCCTACATTATTATTATTATAGAATTTGAGGGTTTCTTTTCTTTGGGAGGGGAGGTTGGGCCACACCTAGTAATGTTCAGGGATTACCCTTAGCTCTGTGCTCAGAGAGCACTCTTGTTGGTGCTCAGGTCACTATAGGCAGTGCCAGGAATCTAACCAGGGTTAGCTGCATCCAAGGCAAGCAAATGAACCCCTGTTACACCTAACTGGCCACTATTATAGAATTTTTAAACAATTTATTCCATTGATTTTTGTATGGAATTAAATTAAAAATAGGAATAACCAAAGGAATCGATTTAGCTTTCTTAAGACTCTTTTTACAGGAGCCCGCATTCTAGAATAACTTGTCTATCTGTCTCTGAGCAAGGAATTTGGATACGGGCACCCTGGGTGGCAAGAAGGGTGGTGGTCAGACCAGATAATCAGACCCTTATCACAGGACCCATATCACAAGACCCAGGACTGCCCCCAGAACTGGGACATTCCTGAATATTGACTCGAATACTGATCTCTAAAGCCATAGGCTAAGGAGTGATGTCCTTTTAAATGGATTGGTTAAGAAAGTTTTTAATATTACAAATCTATTGGCTATGAAATGCGCGGGCTCTGCTGTAACGGCAGGGGAAGGCCTATATAAGAATATAAGATCTCCTTTGGGGAAGCTCGGGGTCTTGCCCAACCTGCTGGACCTGCGTGTCCGCATAGGCGGCTGGACCCTGGCTAGCCAGTCTTACAATAAACCCTGCTTGCTGTTTGCAGTCTCTGGAGTCTCTTTGTCTTATAGGGTGATCTCGATCCGCGCCCTAACAAGCCATCATCCCCCTTTCCGCGCCCCCATATCCAAATCTTTGAAAGAGCAGAGGTCTACTATTAACAGTGTATGGGACTGGGCATTTCAGTAATGCATTGATGAAAGGATTCAGATGTTAGAAAAGATAGAACAATGCAGGAGATAGAAAAGGGAAGAAGGGGAAAAAGCAGAAAGCTTTCAGGGAAGAGTCATCGGAAAGTAAATATGTTAAGATATTTACAGTCCATTGGTGTCCGTGGGAACTAGACTATTCTGTACAAACAAATGGAAAGATCTCTGTTCCAATAAAACCTCATCTGCAAAATAGGCAGTGGCTGAACCCTGATTCAGCCAAGTTCCCTATGGCTTTTGCAGCTAAAGAAAATGAGGTCCAAAATCGTTGAATAATTGGCAGTAGTTACATCAGATTTTTCTTCCAAAATCTATGCTTTTTCCAATTGACTGAATTGAGTTGATATATTAGTTGCACACTAAAAAACCCAAAAAACTAGGGTCTGAATGAACACCTGAACTCAGGTCTGAACCCAGATGCTTTCTCTTCAGATTCTGGAGCTAAACAGAGGAGTGAATGCATAAAGGAAAGTTGTAGGACTGGAGAAAGTCATTAAAGAAGAGCAACTAGAAGAGAGAGGTTGAGGGAAAAGTTAGAGTTACCCTATTGGTGGTGCGAGAGGTGAGAGGTGCCAGTACACACACACACACACACACACACACACACACACACACACACACACACACAGAGTCATTTTCCAATCTCTTCTCTCCTTAGGTATAGATGGGTGAAATGGTGTCTGTGCTACAACAATTCTCACCCAGCAGTGAAGTAAAACAGATTTTACTGGGTGGTTCTGAAGGAAAGGAGGAAGAGAAAGTGGGAGAGAGAGAGAGAAGCCTCTCAAGAGAGAATCCCGGGTTCCCCAATGGTGGAAAGAGCCCCTATATACATCCCAGCATTAGACATGAAAGCATGCAAGTACACATCTCAAGAGGGGAGATGCGGGTGACACATGTGTTCAGGTACCACGTGTGCTGGGCCACAGGGATGTAAGCAGCCTATGTGCCCTTCCTTTGCTCAAGTGGCCTTTGTAGGGTTTCTCCAACCTGCCCCCACATGGGGCTTCTATCTAGGTCAAAGTCCATTGCTAAGGAGGGTGCCAGGCGTGTTGGGAGTGGTGATGGTCTTCTTTGAAATTCCTTTCCAGGCCTTTTGTTTCTGCAGGATCTTCTTGGGTCTGTTGCTGTAAATAGGTGAGGGTCTTTTCAGGTCATAGTTCCTGGTTTTCCTGTTCTCTGCAAGGTCGACTTTTGCCATTGCCTTGGGAGGGGGCCTTCCCTATCCTGCCTACATCACCCTGACTTCTCTGTTTCCTAGAATACTTTGGGGACAGCCCCTACACCCTCCTCTTCCCTCCTGGCCTCTTCTCTTCCCAACTGCCATGTCTCTCTGCCTCTGGTCAGAGAGGAGCTTTTATTACCCGCCCAAAGATACAGCATCTTCCTCTTCTACACAAAGTCATTCCATTTTTGTGCTTTCCAATAAAGCTCTTCACAGTGACAGGCATGTGCACCTCCTCAAGCCCCTCTAGGTCCTGTCAATCTTCAGATTTGGAGACCAGAGAGGTGTCTGAGGGACAATGAGTCCCAATTCCCTGTAACACGCCATGTAGTACCTCTAAGATGCAAAGTTACCTATGCCTTAGCATGATTGTTTCTTATCGAGCCTCCCATGAGACTGAAAGTTCCAGAAAGGCAAAGACCTTATTTGTTTTCTTTAATCCCACATACAGTACAGGGCCTAACATATAAAGTAGGCAAACAGAAGTCATTTGTTAATTGAAGAAAGAAAATCCCCTCTCAATTTACCTTCTAAATACTCAACCCCGCTGCTAAAACTCACTTCACCAGAGCTCATTAGGAAATACAATTTTTAAGTGTGTCTTCCCTTCCTGATATCAGGCTGATTTCAATATTGTAAACAGAAAAAAAAATTCCGATAAGCTTTAGGTAAAACTGCCTCCAGGCTCCTCTATCCCTTTGAATATAATAACATCCAAAAAAATATGAAATTTAGTTTCTTGCTGTACTCCCAAGCTACAAGAAAAAAAAAATTGAACTGAGTTAATGTTTTCTTTCCCTCTCTCCATAGTCACAAGATGTTTCCTGGGAGAATTCAGATTGCTATGCCCAAAAGCAATTTTTTGGTGAGTTTTTTTTTTTGTTTCTCCAGGGATAAAGAAGGCACACAGCAGAAGGCTGAGCTAGATCAGAGAAAGCAGAAGAAAATCTGACTCCACGACAGCCCCTCTTGCCATGACCCCAAGAGTCCCCATCTTCCCTGCAGTCCTGAAGGAAAGCCAGCCAGGAACGATCGTAAATATCTGAACCTATGGGAAGTTTCAGCACAGATCGCTGGTGGAATGATACTTCCCCATCGCTGAAGCATGCAGCTTGACTTTATTAAATCTACAGAGTATGCCTCGATATGATTAATTTTAGTAACTGTCTCCTCTAAACACCTACACCTGAAATTAAAATACTAAGGAGAAAGCATACTCAAGTCATTCCCCCAGGAGCAGATGGGCCTGATTGTACCCAGCCATGGATGGTAGGAAGCAACAGATTGTGCATCTTTTCACAAAGCCTCAAATTAGAAATTTCAGAGCCCTGTAAATTGCAAAATGAAGTCTGTTTTCCTGAGAAGGAGCCTTTGTGCTGACCTGATGCCAGTTTCTAAGCCTCCTTTCCTCTGATGGGGCACTTTGCAAATAAAAAAGGGCTTTGCAATCTATTTAATGAGCTATTGCTCACAACCATTCCAGCAGTTCAGATGACTGTTATTTGTATTTTATGATTGCATTAACTTGCTCAAAACATGCCCTGAACAATTTCTTGGTGTCTGATTTCACACTAGTTCAACAGGGCGAGAGCTATGAACAAGGGAGGGACTCTTGTCCTACTTCCTTCTAGTTCAATGCTCGGTCACAGTGTTAATGGTAGACCAGGTGCCTGAGGCCCCTCAGCATGTGTTAGAAGAAGATGAGGAGGACCATTGCTCTGACCACCTGCTAATCCCATCAGTTCATAAGCAATGGTAGCCATGGGCAAGCAGCTGTCCAGGTCTTTTGTTCAAGCAAAGTAGATTACGCACCTCATCTTTCTGCTAGGGTTGGAGACCTCAGTTTCAGGGAGTAGCCTCTCTCGGCGTGTGACTCAGCTATTCTTCTGTAGGATTCTCAGTCGAGAGAAAATGAGAAAATGTAAAAGACTTACCACTACCCAAACCAGGATGTTTTCATCCATGGGTATGGCATTCAGAAGTTAAAGGCAATAAATTAAGTTTATATAAATGGACATGGAAAACTCTCAAAAACAAACCATGGAGTAAAAAGTAGAACCTTCAAAACAACCTAGAAAGGCTGACATAATTAGTCTAAAAACCATATGTACATACGTGAAAAACATTATACTTTATACATAGGAAAATATATATATATGAAAAGCATGAAAAAGTTATTTTGTGCATATCGATTTGACTTATTCAAAACCATTTAGGGTCATTTCAAGGGAAAAGTGGACAACTATCTTAGGAAATAAATATTTTACTAGTAGTTTGGAGGTGGAAACTGGATACATTTAAGCTTTTGTTTGGGCACTTATATATAAATGTGCATAATGGACATTTGTGTACGCTATTTGCTATGTATACATAATAGGTATTTATTCTGAAATCTAAAAGGTCATATGCTTAATCCATCAGAGTGGCTAGAAAAGATTAGCGGTCATGAGGAAGATTAAAGTTGACTGACACAGTGAGGATCATATAATACATAGTATCACAAACATAATGAAAATGAAATAATAGTAGTAGCTGAATATACTAGATTTCGATGAGAAGACAGGCACTTTTATGTTTTTTTCATGTTCCCAGAGGTAGGCACTGATATTTCATTTTGTAGAATAAGTGTTCAATGTCTGGGAACTTAGTCTTCTGCTCAAGCGTAGACAGATAAGGGCCCCCCAAGACCTAAGAACAGGGATTATGACGAACAGGGGTGCCTGCCTTGTATACAGCCAACCCCACACCACAGTGGTTCCCTGAGCACTGCCAAGAGTAATCTGTAAGCACAGAGCTAAAGGATGAAAAGTGATCCCTGACCATTGGCAAGTGTGAACCTCTACTAGCCCCACTCCCCATGCATGTGTGCATACACATGTGTGCACGCACGTACACATATACACAGAGACACAGACACACACACAGACACAGTAGAAAGTCAGAGCATGAAGGTCCAGAGCTAACAGTCCTGTGTGTAGCCACTGTGCCCTCATGACTACATAACTTCTGCTCTGGTTCTAGAAGCTCGTCCTGCTTCCCTGGAAGAGTGAGTCAGGGGAATGGACTGTACTTCTGTAGTGAACCAGGAGGTGCTCACACACACACACACCCCTGCTCAACTTTTGACTGTCACCCAGGCTGGCAGAGCAGAGCAGAGCTCTGACAGTACAATTCTTGCCTTTCAGCCTCCAGGGGGACCAGCTTCTCTGAAAATAACTGATCAAGTTTCAGAGATGATTGAAAATTTTGAAGACAAAAGAAATTACCCAATGCTGTCTTTCTTTTTTCTTTTACCACTGCATAACTAATGGAACTCTAAAGACAAGAGACAAGGACAACGTGGTGATTGTGTTACAGCAGGAGTGGAAGGGTGTGGCACCAGGTGAATTTAACCTTTAAATGCTGCCTAATGAACAGGTAGCCAATCAAAATAGATACAGGTAGCCATTGCAGAAGAGAGAATGGGATGTCTGAGAGACAGCAGCAGATTAAAGGAAGCTCCAAGCCACATGCTTTTTTCCCCACCCCTGCTTCCCGTTGGCCCTTCTCTTACTCTCTTAGGCCCAGGGAGACTGGAGGATCAGGTAGGGGGTCACACACATAGATAGAAGGTAAGACAAGATGAGGTAAAGGTCATAGACCTAAAGAGACTGCAGAATCAGGCAGGGGTCTCAGGCTCGGACACAAAGTAGGCTGGAGACTTAAGTAAAACCAGAACGGGGTGACAAGAACCACTGGTGTATAGTCTGAGAAAGGTCCAGGGACATGATTTCAGACTAGGAAAGCTCATACTGGACAGACAGTGGTACAGGGATAAGATCAAGTCACCATGAACTGGACATGAGCCGATGGCAAGGGACAGAAGAGCAAGGAAGTCATACATGGGACTGGGACAATGTGACAAAGGACAAGATACCTCATCCATAGTTAAAAGGACAGTCTCTGACATTTGGGGAGGGAGCTACTTAAACTGCACAATAAACTCTTAACTTCTTAGCCTTCAGAGTTGTTTTATTTATTTATTTATTTATTTATTTATTTATTTATTTATTTATTTATTTATTTTTTACTTTTTTATTAATGAATCACTGTGAGAGTACAGATACAGATTTGCATATTTTCATGTTTGTGTTTCAGTCATGCACTGCTTGAGTACCCATCCCTCCACCAGTGCCCATTCTCCACTGGTGATCCCAGCATCCCTCCCCCCCATCCCACCCCCCACCCACCCCACCTTGCCTCTGTGGCAGGGCGGTCCCTTTTGTTCTCTCTCTCTCTCCTTTTGGGTGTTGTGGTTTGCAATGGAGGTATTCCGAGTTTTGTATGCAAATCTTTCACACAATTCTCCACAACCTAGCAGCACAGGAAAATCCACTTTTAAGCTAACAGTTTATGTATTTGTTTTGAGTTTAACCTAAGGGCAAGATTGAAACATAAAATAGAGAGTCATTACTTTGGTTGTTGACTCAAAATGCCGTTTATATTTGACTCAAAGAGATCTTTATCTTTGATTTCATGGCGACATTTTAAATGAAAATTCTGTTAACTATGTAGTAGGCACCTACGTCTTCCATTTCCCTCCCTAAAATCCGAAAGACACAAGTTTCTATAAAACAATCAGACCTTAAATTGCAAAGAGAATAGGCACATGTCATCAGACGATGCAAGATTATAAGAGATTTGGAAGAACAGAAGCAGAGAAAGCCCATGCAATGGAAAAGAGAGCCCCCAAAGGAAATGAGCCCATTTCTCTACTCAGGAACTGAGGTATCAAACAGTGCTTCACAACAGCATCATTCAACATCAAAAGTTCACACTGAACTTGAGGGGGGTGATCTCCCTTTTGATTTACAAAGTTAGTAGCCCCCAGATTCCAGTGACTCACAGTGAGAGAACTACATCTGAGATACTTGGATTCAGAGGCACTGAACTCAAGGAGGGTGGGGTTGGGTCAAGTGTAGGATAGAGGCGTAACCAGAGGGGAAATGACAATCTATACAGGTGGGGACAAGCCACACTCTTCCTGGCCACCACCACCACCATTGTTTTCCAGGCAGAACTAGTTTCTGAGTAAGTGGATGTACTCTTGTATAAACATGTTCAAGAACTGGCAAGGGTGGGGGCTGGAGCGATAGCACAGCGGGTAGGGGTTTGCCTTGCACGCGGTTGACCTGGGTTCGATTTCCAGCATCCCATATGGTCCCCTGAGCACCGTCAGGAGTGATTCCTGAGTGCGTGAGCCAGGAGGAGTAACCCCTGTGCATCGCCGGATGTGAACAAAAAAAGAAAAAAAAAGAACTGGCAAGGGTACAGTAGGGTGGTCCCTGAGTGCCATTGGTCCTCATGTCAGAGGACATCCCTTGGGCAACCGAGCTCCATCCAGGCTTCAAGTGCTCTCCATGACCAGTTAGGCTCATACCTTGACATGTGCAGAAAACTGTGGGTCATGAGACATCTAAGGAAAGCTTGACACCTAATAGAGATAGACACGGCTAAATGAACAAGGTCGCATGCAGAGTGCCAGCGCTCCGTTGACAAAAGCCAAACGGCTGCAGGCAGTCAAAGTCTGCAGTGTTAAGTGAACTTCCACAGAGAGAAGAGGAAGGGTTGCACCAATGAAATAAGCTCATGACGGAGAGGTCACGGTTCCAGGAAGGTAAATGAGAATCGCCCAAATGAAACGCTTTATCAAAGGTTAGAAGTTAAGAAGTATTGAAAAATGTGAAGCGTGGGATAGAAGGTACATTAAAAATGATAAAGATACGATGTCTGTGACAGAAGCCTAAGAATAGCTGTTTCTAGAATGAAAGGGAAAATAGAAAGTTCTGAAGAAGAGATGATCAACGAATAGGATACAGACTTTTCTGTAACTGATAGATGAGTCCCCATATATTAGGAAAAACATGAAAAATGTGAAATATTTTCACATGAAAACAGTGACTTGGAAGCCTCAGTGAGGCACATTTTAGGTGATTTTAGAAAACTAGAGGCAATAAGTAAAAAAGAATCCGCTTTTGCTACTGTGTTGTAAGGGTCACCCCTAGGGATACTCAGGGATCATGTTGTGTGAAGGATCAAAAGCATACATGATCTATGCTCTACCTCTTGATCTCCTTCCCTGACCCACCTTTTAGAAGATGTTTAAAAGCACACCATCATTTTTATGACTTATTGTGTCTGTTATTTAAGTAACAGTACATAAGTTTCATGTGTTTGTAAATGAAAATCATTTAGAACGAAATCAATTCCTCAACCCCAACTCTGACATCTGAGAGGCCATGAAAATACTCCTTTTAAAATTCAAAGAAATAGAAATTGTTTGCAGTGTCAGTTTCAGTCACTGGTTTTCCCTTCTGCAAATGGTGCTGATGACGTGAGATAGTATATGCAGTGTACCTTGAGCAGAATCTAGAATATATGATGCTTACTTTCAGTGTCAATTACATGTAATTTGTTTCTTTTGCTTTTGCTTTTTAAAAGTTCTTTCTCAATTTTTATTTTAGACATCATTTATACTGTTAATGATAGTTTCCTACATAAAATGTTCCAGTTGACCGGGATGTATGCTGACCTCCACTGTTTCATAGAAATCCCCTGGCCCTCATCCCTGTCCTATAATAAGCTTCCTACTAATGACAAGTGCTATTCCTATTGCTTTTAGCCATTTAATATTTCCTTGCTATGTTTCTTTATATCCCATAATGAGGGAGATCATTATGTGTCCCTCTCCTTCTAGCTGACATGATTCCCTCCGGATCATCCACATAGCATCAAATTGCAATATTTCATCTTTTTGCACAGCTAAATAGTATTCCACTGTATATATATGTATATATACAGTAAGTTCTTTATTAAACCATCTGTTCTTGGTCACTTGAGCTGTTTACAATATTGTGAATAATGTTGCAGTTCAAGTTGAAGTTCATTTGTCTTTTCTGAATAGAAATTTTGGGCCCTGAGGGTAGAGCCAAAACTAGAAATTGTTGAGTTATATGGAAGTTCAATTTCTAGTGTTTTTTGGAAAAGTATTCATATAGTTTTCAAAAAAAGGTTGAACTGTTTTGGCATTGCCACAACAGACAGCCTCGTTATCCACACGTTACCAATACTAGTTGTTTATATCCTCTGTAATGTGAGCCAGTCATGATGGTGTGAAACAGTACCTCATCGTTTGGATTTGTAGTTCCCTTAGAATTCATAATTTAGGGCATTTATTTTTCATTTTTTGCCAGTTAGATATCTATTTGAGGAAGTTCCTATTCATCTTATGCCCCCACTTTTTGATGAGATTGATCTCCTTATTGATTGTTCTTAAGTACTACCAGTGATTTATATTACTTGGATATCAACCCTTTTTAAGTGTATAGTATACAAATATTTTCCCTACTATGTGAGTGTCTTTATATTCAGTCTCTTGATTTTAAATCACCATACACCTTTGTTTAATGGAAATTACATAGTAAGAAACATAGAATTCTATATTGGAGGAACATATTTCACCTGGGTCACAGACTACTTTCTACATGCATATTGTTGAGTAAGTGGAATCACCTAGGAGTGAAATCAACTAAGAGTGAGAAATGATAGGGCTGGATTAGGGCAGTTTCATCTTAATTATTATTATTTTATTTTATTTTGTTCTTGTGTTTTGGCCACACCTGGCAGTGCTCAGAGCTTATTCCTTGCTCTTTGCTCAGGGATAACTCCAAGCAGGGATGGAAGACCATATGTGCCAGGGATGGACCAGGTCAGGCTACTTGCAAGGTAAGTTCTCTGCTCACTGTGCTATTGCTCTACCCCAGTTCCAAATTATTTTGACAAGTATCTGAGAGAGATGGTGAGACCCAAAAGTCTACACCACACATAGGATTTTTTTCCCTTGCCTGACAACCTTCTGCTTCTCCTGACAACCCCACTCACATTACACCCCACAGGCGTTCAACAATAAGGCAATCATATTACATCAGCCCAAATTGTGTGTGAGAGTGACAGGAAGCTGCTGACTAGTATATGGGCACAAGATGAACAAAGGCCATAGAAAGTAACCAACATATCCATACCGAACTCTTCTCTTCTCTCCTAAATTAGTTTTTTTTTCTAAATTTGTAGTTACTTTGTTAGTAGAAACTCAACATTTCAACACTCCCCAGTCAACACTTGGAATAATCCTTGGTTCCCTCAGTGCTTGGAATAATCCTTGGTGCACTGTGTTCAGTCTGTCCATTAATTCTACCAGCACTATCAGTGTGGGACAACAGTTAACCCTCTGCAATGTTGCTCCTCTTACTGTTGCCTTTCAGCCCTCCCTCTCTACCCCAACCCCCAATCCCTGCTACGCGTTCTCATTCCAGCTGCCCTTGGAAAGGCTCTTTCCTAAATCTTATCTTGCCATTCCTCTGCTGCAAACTTCCCGGGCATTACCTCTGAGTGAAGCTTGAGGTGCTAATTGGTTTCGCACTCTCCCCACCTCTGTGCCTGCTTCCATTATCCTCCCCGACACCTAGTGTCCTGCTCACTTTGTTCCCTTGCTCCTGTGTTTCTAAGTCCATTATCCAAAGCCCCTGGAGTACCAGCCTGTGCCTTTTGTGTGTTTTCCCTAGTCGCCATCTTCTCCCTCAGATCTCTTTATGAGTCACTTCTGGTCTATCCTCCAGTTTGGGGATGATTTTGTGTGTGTGTTTGTGTGTGTGTGTGTGGTTTTTCTTTTTTTTTTCATAAATACCACATTCATATTTTGATCCTCCTTCCCACTCTACTGAAAATTACATCCTCCCTTCCCTACTCCCATCCCTCCCACTTGCTCTATTTTTCACTGTGAAATTGTCACATCTTGGATGGTTTATGGATTTAATGTTTGCTCATTGTGTTCCTCTCTTAAAATATCAGCTCTATACAGAGAGTAGATATTAACTGTTTTGTACACTGATGGGTTCTTGCAACTCTATCTGTGCTTCCTTAGGTAGTTCTTGGATGAATAAAATGAGAATACCAATATTTTGTTTACAAAGCTTACAGTAGAGGATTTAGTTAAGACATCTCAAAGCTTGTTGCTGAGAATTCTAGGTGAGGGAAGGGCAGGAGAATACTACTGAGGTCAATGAATCAAGTCTGGACAACATGAACTTCTAGACTGCATTGCAGTAATGCCAAGGTGCTGCTCTTTTCACTATATACCCTATCCTGAACGTACCAAAGTACCAACCGTCTTGTAGTGCCTCTCTCTCCTGCCTTGCCTATCTGTTCACCATAAATCCTCAACTATCACCTTTACTCATAATTCAGTAGCTTGTAAGGGGTTGCCATAAAATAGAACCTGGAACGGGAGACTTGGAAGAGGAGAAGTGCATTTTCTTTACAATCCTGTGGATTGGATGTCTGAGGTCAAGGTTTCTACGGGGTGAGTTTCTCCTCCTGGGCTTGCAGGAGGAGAAACTTTTTACAACCGCAGGGTGCATCCTCTGTGTTCAAAAGCTAATCTTCTCTCTTTGTAAAGGCACCAGTCAATGTGAATGAGGACTTACTCTTAATAGGACTTCATTTAAAATAAGTTGCCTCTCCAAAGGTTCTATCTGCAAAGATCTGAAACATGACATATTACTGTATGAATATCCTCACCCATGGAACAGCACAGTGAAAGGTTTTTATGGAACAGAAGTGAAGAGAAGAATAAGGTATGATGATTTTATAAGGAGTTATTTTTTTTCCAAATACATTTCATCTACCTGAACTCCTCACAGGGACTTCAGATATCGGGGAACCAGTTTGCTGAGAATTTCTGAGAAGAGAATGAAAATAAATGCACCTGCGAAGAGACATATTAGTTTGTGACTTTAATTGTGGTGGCTTCAATGATCACATTCAAGTGATTGCCTTTCTTGGCCTTTGTGTAAAGGCAAGAGCTGGCGTAAAGCCAGGATAGGTGAAGTCTGCTGTTAATTGAAGGGAACCGTCACGGTGCTGCGTCACCATATTTTTATTTTATTTTATCGTTTGCCACTAACTCAAAAATGAGATTCAAAATAAGATTTCACAGAGACTCAGACATTCCATTTGCTTCCCATCCTTATGCGAACTGAGAATTGCGCCCTGTCCGTTTGGTTAGGTGCAGAGTTAGAGAAAGGAAGGAGGTTTCCCCTCACTTAGCACTGACAAAACAGGAGTGGGCAATAATGAAAATCAAAGTTGGTTTTGGAAAAAAAAAAGGGTTTTCAATATATTGAAAAAAGGATTGAATCCACCACAGACCAAGAAATCCCCTCATCAAATCCAATCTTGATTTTTACCTGTGAACTGATTAGTCCCACCTGTCACTCAGCCGTTTTATCTCCCAGACTCAGAGTATGAGCAATTTTGCTGTGGTTTGTCAATTTGGTGTCCTTTTACCAAAACCAGAATATTATTTAAGTTTCTCAGAGTCAAAAAAAATAAAAATGGAGAGCCACTTAAAGGCATTTTATATTGCTATTCGTACATTCTTAATTTGTTTTCTAAGAGTCTCAACATTTTGAAGAAATTATAGATTGCAGCAGCAATACATAGATAATGATGAAGCCCCAGCACTTAATAAAGCAATCTCATTTTTTCTAGACCTCAAACAACGCAAAGCTTGATTTGAAGCTATAGATACCCTTAAGAGTTTAGAGCCAAAATATTAAAATATCTTTTTAGCCTTAAAGGATCCTGAGAATGATACTGTTCTAGAAAGAGTCTGCATGAGCAAATAAATCACTGTGGGGAAAATAAAATAATAGTTCTGTGTTTTTCATTAGTATTGTACCTTTGAAACTATTCTTTCACATCTCACTTACATTTTATCATAATATTTTTCTCTTTTTTGCTCTGCTGATACTGATTATCTTGATTTATGAACACAGCTAGAGAAGTTGGACAAGCCAAATGCCTTTCTCTATTAAAGACACTAAGTATGTAAAACCGCTGGGTGAGGAAAATAGATTTTCCCAACCAAAGCCCTGATTATAGTCTTGGTTTCATAAAACAGTAAGGAACATAATGACCTCCGAGTTATCCTCTGTTGATGAGATATAATCAGCATTTTCTTTTTTTCTTGTCTCCAGCAGAGCATTTATAAATGGTCACTCTATTTAAAATAAGTTATTATAAAATGAGAAATATTTATAAAACATTCCATTAGGAGAGAAAATTATACCCATAACATTAAAGTCTGTTTTCCTTTACATTGTATAGAACTATCTCTAGCCAATCTCTTCCTTATGTTTTTAAGATTTGCTGAACACTTGAAGCATGGATATCAGCGTAACACCGTCACGGATCCTATTTGTCAATCCCCTAGAGACCAGCCATACAAAAACACAATCACTTGACGTTAACTAATTTAACTGCATACTAAGGCTTGAATTTAGGGGGAAAAAAACATGCACTCCATTTCTGCAAATTATTCCCCTTAGAAATTTTATTCTGAGCAAGGGAAGCAGCTTATTTTTACTTTGGGGACTAATGACAGGATTTAGTGTTTACTTGTTGACATTTTAGCTATTACTGTATGCCCATTCACCTGTTTGTGAACACATTATACTTCCTAGCCCCATTAGACAGTTGGGAAACTGAGTATAATCCATAGGAATAATTTTGCTATGAGCAGACAAAAGTAACCTAAATTGCAAACATGTTTTCATTATCCTTACATCAAAGCAGTAAACATAGAAGGCAGTTCAGAATTGTTGGTGAGGCCTGGTAATATCCTCCAAAGTCTGCCACACTGGGTGTGATTCAAAATAAACAAAAGGTGTAAAGTGAAAAAATGTGTGGAAAACACAATGATATCTATAATGAAATATGATCTGTGAAACTGAAAACTAGGATAATACATAATTGAGATTGGAGACAGACAGTACAGCGGGTAAGGCACTTCAATTGCATGCAGCTGACCTGGATTCAATCCCCGACACCACGTCTGATCCTTCATGCTCGCCAGGAATGATCTCTGAGCACAGAGTCAGGAGTAAGTCCTGAGCACGGCCAGGGGTGACCCCCAAACCAAATAATAATAAAATAAAGAATAATAAATAAGAATCCATGATTGGTGAGACATAAATGTCCCTTTGATGACAAAATATTGGAATGACTGTGGAAAATAAGGAAAGCAAGGGAGATTAGGAATAAATATATAAAACAGGAAAAGGGTCTTGCTTGGATCAGTGATGGTAATGTTCCATGAACTGGGCAAATGATTGATTTAATCTTAGACTAATTAGGGTAACTAAAAAGTCTTAGCGGCCATCTGAGTTAGAAAAATAAATCATGCATATGTGTGTTTATATGTGCATGTTACTAACACAAAAACCTATCAGGGTTCTTATTGAAAATATTACCTACAGAGTTCTGATGCACATGAACAGTGAATTATATACACATAAGGCTATCTTGGGGAATATGAGTCATTCAAAATGAGCCCACAATAGCCTGCCAGGTCAGTGATTTTAGGCAGCAGTTGCATCCACCATAGAGGATCTCCAACAGTCAGTGGGAGACTGAGTAACATATGGGAACTCCATGGACAAGAAGTCAGGAGACAGAGATTCTTCCTGGGAAGCTTTCTCCTTTAGACCGGGAATAATGAAGAGGCTCTTCCCATCAGATCTCTGAATAAAGTATTCACAGCTCCGAAGGACAGCTATCAGTCAGAACAATTTTTTCTGAAGTTTCCCTAGATTTAAAAAGAGTACATTTCAAAATGACCTGATATTATCCACATGGGTTTTCCAATCCCCCACTTGTAAGGCGCTTCCCTCCCCTCTTCCCCTTTAAAAACCTAAGCAGTGATGTTCACTCTTGCCTTCCATTGAAGGGTCAGAAAGAGAAACTTGTCAAGCTCCAGGGACAAGCCTGCTCATGGCTTCCCTGGGTCCCATCAGGAATGGACTCCCTCATTTATTCCAGGGGTGATTGGCAGTGACGATATCCAAGAAGAATTATTCTGTTCTCAGTCTGGCTGCTGAGAAGAGGGTGTCCTCTCTTTTCAAACAGAAATATTCAGCACAGCCAGCATGCATAATTTATCATGACACACGACAAGATAGAAACATTTTGCCGAACATGCCCTGCCTTTATCCCATCCCCTGCCTATGACATACCGTGTATCCCTGGAGAATCAGGGGCCAGACCCAGGGGCAGACTATCCCGCTAGCAATTCGTCAAGTTCATCATTTTCACATATGAAGGAATGATTGCCACCTGACAAAGGACAGCAAAAGCAGGATTTTCTAAGGATTTCTTAGTAAAACCTTGCAACCAAACGCCTCTGTGACTTTGGATGAGTTGCTTATTCTTAAATGTCCATTTACTCTAAACTGTTTGGAGTATTTCGAAGAACAAAGAGTTGCTGTGAGAGTTCATTGAGGCGTTTAAGAAAGGAAATCAGGCCGACCACAGAATTTGAGTCCTGACTTCTGAACCACAGAAGCCCTTACTTCCCCAGCACCCGTCATCAAACTAGGGCTTATAAAGGACAATTTCCAGGAGAAAGAGGGTAAACTTTTATTCAAAGACATTCAAAGACAATTCTTCGAACCTGTGTATTATGTAGCTCCTTTTCAAATACAAACCTACATCCAATGTCTTCAGTTTCATATCACATGAAAGTCATGTTATGCATCAATATATTTACATATTAATTTTGTGGTCACTTTGGGCTATTTTTGTACCTCACAACTCATCTAAAATAATTCGGGGGTACTTCTCTTCACCAAACAGGCCTATAAGAATAACCTGTTTACAAATTGTTTACAGATACCCAGAAATAGAAAGTAACATTTTACTTTTATGACCAGCTTTACAGGCTCTAAGAGCAATTTTGATGATTCACATGTTTCCTGAACTGAATTCAGAAATTCTGTTTAAGATAATCTTCACCAAATGAATAGTCTTAAGGTTGGGTTTTGGGTTGGAATTAGAATCCTAATATTGTACCACATCATGTACTTATTATTTATTTATTTTTTGCTTTTTGTGTCACACCTGACAATGCACAGGGGTTGCTCCTGGATCTGCACTCAGGAATTACCCCTGACAGTGCTCAGAGTACCATATGGAATGCTGGGAATCGAACCCAGGTCAGAGGCGTGCAAGGCAAACGCCCTACCCACTGTGCTATTGCTCCAGCCCCACATCATGTACTATTTAAATGACATGTTATTTAGCCTCTCAGGGCCACCATATAAAATAACACATAGCATCTTATAATACATCTTACAATAAATAATAAATATCTCATACTAAACCTAGCTGTTGTCACTCCTAGTGTACAATTATTCTTAGGATTGCTTAACTTTGTCATGACTCATTAATACCTAGCAAAACACATTGAGCTCCCTCTTAGAGTATTTTGTAATGTTTCTTGTGGCTTTTCTTGTGAACTTGTAGCTTTTCTTTACCAGTTTGTTTTAAGTAGTTTCCCCCCCCCACCCCAACTCGTGTAAAGCACAAGATATAACAAAGCCAAAAAATTGCTCTTTAAGTATTCTGCCCTGGGCACTGACATGGAAGACTTTGCTGCCACTTGAGAAGAGAATCACAGAGTAAAACCCCCCCGCATGTCCTCATTTTCACTTTGATGTGCCACAAATAAAAAATGAGCTGACACTCCTAAAATATGAAGACACCATATTGTTGTCACTCTGCCTGGCCCATCTGATCCCCCTCATGCTGTTCTGGCTGTTGGAGTCTTTGAAGTTAGAAAATCACACTGCCTGATCTTCCAGTACCGATAATTAAGATATAGTGTGGCAAATTGAAAGAGTCATGCCACCTAGTGTCTATGATCCCTTCCCAAGGAGGGGTTCAGAGTGGGGGGAGAAGAAGGAAGAGAAATGCAAGCTTAGAGTCGAGATTCAGAAATCAATTGGTTCCGCCGTTTGATAGATAAACATAAGCAACTTTTATATTTGTACTGAGTCCCATCTTATTATACCCAAATAATTTTTAATTGTTATAGTTTGTTATATTTGAGTTGTTTTTAAGACAAATTTTTCTTCTAAGGGAGAGGTCTGCTATATTTTTTTGGAAAGCTTATTTTTGGGTCATCTTTGGTGGAGAGAATCGAGGGAAATGGATGCGACTTAATGCCATTCTTCTTTTCTTAGGCAATTGTTGCTATATGATAAATTTAAAACAGGCTGCACATCCTAAGGATTCATCCAAATTGGAACAGAGGACATGTGGGATATAATGGTTTATTAGTACAAATGGATAAATAATGAATGTTGAGTCTCAGGAACCTTGTGTTCCAGCTAGTTTGGCTCCAATAACATGTCATAATATATTTTTTAAAAAATCAACGAGGCAATATCTTCACAATGATACATTAATCTCAACTCTAACTGGAAAGACATCGAAAGCATATTGTCATGTTCGTTTCTTTGCAATAAATAATTGGGGTCAATTAATTCAACTGTGATTTATTTGTTACTATATCATAATCACGAACATGAATAACAGAGTCTTTTTTTGAAAACCCACTGTTGAATTTATTCAGAATTTAAACATGTTAACTTCACATATTCCTCTGAAAATTATCTCAAAGATTTCCCTGTTTTGATCTATTCTCCAACCTTTGTTCTTTTGCTATGGTATTCATTTAAATGGAATGATTCATCACAAACTCATATTGCACCAAAGAAGGCACAAGTAATCTTTAAAGTCAAAGAAAAATCTAATTTTATAAGCAATATTAGATACCAATTCCTGTTTCTGAAATAAGTGTTTCAGAAAAGGAAAGTTCAGACTACTCAGATTATGGATATATAAACCAACTATCAACTATACAAAGAGAAAGAAATTGCAAATACTATGTATTTTTTGAAGTAATAGTTAAAGTGATCCATTTGATTTTATACATTCTTTGTGCAAGAACTAGGATAGCAAAATGGGATGAGGAACTACTAGGACATGAAATGTGGAATAATATGTATCCCTGAGATGATATGTGAGGCTAGGAAAAAAATTAAAAGATAGGTGTGAGTTGGATGTGAGGGAGAAAAAGGAAGCGATGTGGGAATTAATAAGCTCCTGGGAGACAACGTGTGTGCAGACAAACGCAGTAATTTAACATGTGGTCTTACTTGCTTGTGTGTCATGTAATACTTGAATGTGTTTAATCATGAAAGGGAGATGATTGAAGAATTCCAGACCTTGAATTAATTCCAGACATTCACTGTCTATGCTTCTTCATGTTTTAAGGAGAGAGTGTCAAATGGCTAGGACTACCTTAACTCACAAAGTCAGAACATAGTAGTGAGTATGGACCACTTATGACAAAGAGGTTTCTGAATCACTCAAAAACTTGACTATATGTAAAACAAGTTTTCTTCTTAATCTAACACTGTACTTAGCATTTAATTATAATTTATAGCACATGATTTATATGTAGATTGATAAATATGTTTATGTATCACTGTATCACTGTCATCCTATTGCTCATCAATTTGCTCGAGCGGGCACCAAGTAACATCTCCATTGTGAGACTTGTTGTTACTTTTTTTGGCATGTTGAATATGCCATGGGTAGCTTGCCAGGCTCTGCTTTTCGGGTGGGATACTCTCGGTAACCTGCTGGGTTCTCCGAGAGGGACGGAGGAATCAAACCCAGGTTGGCCGCGTGCAAGACAAATGCCCTACCTGCTGTACTATTGCTCCATCAATATGTTTATGTTTCTGTATGTATAAAAATAATCAGACCTTCGCAGAGGTAGGTCTCGAAAAATGTACCATTTTTTAAATCAACTTCATCAGAAGTGAACCAAGAGCCTGAGGATAATGATGAGCCAAAGATGTCATGGGTACCCATGGCAAACCCTAAAATAGATCATAGTTTATCAAGGTCCAATTCAATATTTCCATACTATGGCTTTGGGAAAACATAACTTATAAAAGAAACTATGAGACGAGAAATTGGTTTGGTGGGACAAAGACATGAAAGAAAGATGGATAATTTGGAAAGGGGTACAACTTCTGCAATAATCACATATTTTGGTCTTGATATATTCCAGTCTTAGATACATAATAAATATTTCCTCACCAATGCACACAATTGTGTAAGATAAGAGTTATTGTTAGTCTCACTGTAAAGAGGGGATTTCTGAGGTACAGAATGATTTATAAACTTGGCCCTGGACCCCGTATCTGACTCAAATTCATGGTTGAACTCTAGTGAGTTTCTTTCTCTTTGGGTAATGGCTTGACTGTTGGAAGAATTATACGAGGTGATGTAAGTCAAGTGTTTGGTACAATCCTTGGAAATGGTATTTAAGAGAAGTTAAGCACATGGTCAAGTGCAAGGAAGAACAGCTGGCTGACTTGGCTGACTTAAATAAAGAACACAGTGTTGCTTGGTTGATGGAAGTTGAGCAAAGCGTGATAAGAGATATTAAATTGTTCGCATCACACAGAAGGTTCTGGGATGACTTAGCCTCTGATCCAATCGTTTCTACCCATATTTTGGGTTTCTACTGAGCCTAAAACAGTTCATACCCAGATAAAATTGCTGCACATTCTGTTTCCCTCTTAGTTCCCAATTCATGCTTTGTTTAAGCCAAATCTAAAAGTAGGTTTCCCAATATCCTGAAATAATTTCCCAGATCAAACTTTTCCAAGTTTCCAGGCTTTAATTACACAAAAATGGAGAGAACTTCAGTGTATCACTTAAGAATTGAACTTCCTAGAAAGTGATTATAAACTTTTAAACCAGTAATTGTAGCCTAGAGAGAGATAAACTTTGCTTTCATTTTGGCCCAAATTTTCCCCACAGAAATAAACTTTACAGAGATTAGAATGCAAAAAAGTTGGGTAAGGAAATGAACATAGAACACCACCAATAACAAAGATATAAACTTCCAGTTATATAGAAGTCCTAGAGGGTTAATATATAATTTTGTGACTGTGGTTAAAATATTGTAATGAAGCTTGGTGTGCCTGGGAAAAGATACAAGATTTGTTATTGTTCAAATGTAGTTTGTAGGAGGAAACACAAAAAATTAGGGAGGAGGACTGAGAAGGTTATGTAGGTGTTCTATCACTAAGACTTCATGCACCATATAAGAAGGAAAGGAAAGGGTTAAGAAGATCATTCTGTAATTCTAGGAAATATAAATTAGACGAAAGAATCCATTTCCCAAGTGAGAATTGTCCAGAGCTTGACCTAAGTCATGGTAAGTTGGAAATACAGATACGGGTTTGCAAGTTATACAGAAGACAAATTAAAAGCACTTTTGAAAGTGGAAATGTTTCTTGGCATGATGGTTTTTGCCTAGGCAGAAACTGGTGCAAATATCAAAGATAGGAGGGAAATTAAGTTGGTAGGTGAAATGGGGTTATAGTAAGACTTTAGACAGGTTGATTTTAAAGTGACTATGAAGCATCTAACCATTGATGCCAGCAGAGAACAGAAAATAATGGGAATTTAGACATTCAAAATTAGTTTTTCTTAATGCATTTATCTTTCCAGAGAATTAATTCATCCTACTGAAATTCTCATATGCGTTCTGCTTACTCCACTTCTCTGCATACCCTCACCTGATTCTGGAAATCATGATATTTATTGCCAAATAACCATCCATCCTTTCCTAGATATTCATGCTACGTTTCCCATCTCATTTCCAATTCTATTTCAGAGTCTACTGTCATTCCCTAACTTTATATATTCCTCTTTCTTTCCAGGCAAATCAGCAGAATCATCATTTAGAAACTTGTCAAAAGTGGAAAATTTTTATTTCCACTCAAGACTTACTGAATCAGTATCTCTGGGAATGAGAACAAGAAATCTGGGTTTCAATAAGCCTTTTGGAGATGTTAGTTCCCATGCAACTTTGAGAAATTCTGGTCTAACTGTTGTATCTTTTGCTCTATCTAGTGTCTCATCTTTTCTGCAACATGATATATTTAGATTATTCCAGCCTCAATTGCCTGTTTGATTCATTTGTTGTTGTTGTTTATTTTGGCACCATCCCCAATGTGCTCAGGACTTACTCCTGGCTCTGTGCTCAGGAATTACTCATGATGGCGCTGGAGGGACCATACGTGGTGCCCGAGACTGAACCCAGGTAATCCACCTACAAAATTTCTAATCCCCAAATTGCAGACAAATCAATTATACATAAACCTAGGTAGGAATAATTATTGTTCTAAACATGAATATGTTAGGGCTACTCTAGTTCTATATATAATTTGAGAGCATTAGTTCTTTTTCTCCCTATGATAAGTTGACATGAGTAATATTTAAGAACTATTTTTGCCATTAAGATACTCTCTAATGTATACCTTCCATGGATCTGCTTGAATAAACAAATAGGACATAAAGATAAACAAATAGGACACAAATATTGGAGTGTGTAGGGCTAAATAAGAGGAAGATTAAAAATAAGGAATTGAAAGAAGAAGGAGGAGAAAGAAAGAGGAAAGTGGGTTAAAGAAAAACAAAAAGTGACGGGATAGTGTTCACAAAGAAAGTGGAAAAAACAGAAGAGAAATTATAGTGACAATTACTATACACTGTAGCACTGTCGTCCCGTTGTCAATCTATTTGCTCAAGCGGGCACCAGTAACGTCTCCTTTGTAAGACTTGTTGTTACTGTTTTTTGGTATATCGAATATGCCACGAGTAGCTTGCTAGGATCCGCTGTGGACAATTACAGTAACTAATAATAATATTGATTCAATATCTTGAGCTCCTCCAGATTCGTGATTCTATTGCCATTTCCTGAGCAGGTCTTTCAATAAAGATTAAAATGAAACAGCAAACCTAATGCATATCCTATTTGAGATTGCCCTCACTTATACTCTAGTATACACAAGGACAGCTTGCTCAGTTTTGAGCTGGATGACCCCACCTGCCCCTACAGATCCATTTCTTTATCCAGTTCCATCCTGCCCTAGGCCCTGAGAGACTAATGCCTAGACTTTCAGCAGGACTCCTTCTGGGTATATTTGGCCAATGGCAGAATATTGAAAGCTGGAATAAGAGAAGTTGGATTGATTATTTCTTTAATCTCTCCCTGTAGTGTCTCTATGGACTGGTGACCTTCAACAAATAGACACACTTCCTGTTAGATTATTCCTCCTATATTGTTGGTGTCAGGCTGGAGCGATAGCACAGCGGTTGGGAGTTTGCCTTTTACAAATCCGACCTGAGTTTGATTTCTCCACTCCTCTCGGAGAGCCCGGCAAGCTACCAAGAGTATCGAGCCCACGCGGCAGAGCCTGGCAAGCTACCCATGCATATTGGATATGCCAAAAGCAGTAACAATAAGTCTCTCAATGAGAGACGTTGCTAGTGCCCGCTCAAACAAATCGATGAGCAACGGGATGACAGTGACAATGATTGCTGGTGTTCTCATTCCTGGGCTGGAGCAATAGAGCAGTGGGTAGGGCGTTCACCTTGCACGTGGCTGACCTGGGTTCGATTCCTCTGCCCGTCTCAGAGAGCCGGGCAAACTACCAAGAGTTTCTCGCCCATTCATCTGAGCCTGGCAAGCTACCTGTGGCGTATTTGATATGCCAAAAACAGTAACAGCAAGTCTCACAATGGAGACATTACTGATGCCCACTTGAGCAAATCGATGAGCAATGGGATGACAGTGACAGTGATTCTCATTCCTGCTCTTACCCTTGTCCCAGGTCTCTTCCTCTAGTCCCCGTGGGCCTTGCTGTTGTTAAACATCCAACCTCACTCCTTGTGTAGCTGAACTTCTTTATAGGCTCTTTCCAAGAGCTGATCACACCATTCTAGGTGATTCCTTGATTAAGTTCTCTTCAAATACTCGGCTCACATGCACATCAACTTTTTCTTGTCAAAAAGTCAGCAAGTATGAAAATTCAGGCTTCAGAAATCACACTCTTCTGGTATTGCTCACTAGCCATTCCCTCATTCTACCCTTTCTGGCATCATCATGTCTTCCAGCATCAAGAATTTAGAGCTCATGGGACCTAATTCTCAAACTTTTAGTTATCCTTGTCTACACTTAGTGTCTGAAGGAGCTATTCAATAGCATCTATTACAGCAGCCACCAAATACAAATACTTTTACATGAAATTGAAATTCAACTATTCCCCTGGAAGACAATAGGCAAATTCACTATAAGTTCACCATTTGTCCAGATGAGACCCATCTCCCTACCTTTTCTCATCATATTTTCAGTCATATTTCCATCTTCACAGAAGCATCAGCATGTAGAGTTCCTAAATGTCACCTTTGACTGCTCTCTGCTGCCTACCCTATAATAATCCCCTAGTAACTGCTGTCAACGTACTGGATACTCCCTAAGCCAATGCTTTTTACTCCTGCACTGTAGTTATTATGCCAGTCCTTGCCAACTTCATTCTCTCCCTAATTCTTTTTATTTAATTGAATCACCATGTGGAAAGTTACAGAGCTTTCAGTCTTAAGTCTCCATTATACAATGTTCAACACCCATCCCATCACCAGTGCACATTTTCCACCACCAGGAGGTATACCCTAGTATACCTCCCCTCCATCCAGCCCCCCTGCCTGTGTAGGTGATAGATTTCACTTTACTCTGATTACCTTCAATATTTCATAAAAAAACTCACTATTATTGTTTGGAGTTTCCCCACCCCCAAAGTCAGACCTGTTGAAAAGGAACCATTTGATAATGTTTTATATTGCTGACAATTAAGAGACACGAGGTCGCGTGGCTGCAACTACGTGGCTTTGGATTTCTGTATTTTAGTAACAAAATCCAGGGAAATTTCTGCCAGAAATTGCATCACTGCAAGCTTTTACTTCCCTTTTGTGGTGCTCATAAGATGGAAAGGCTGAGAGAGAAAAACCCTTCCCCTCTGGTGCTGCATGGGGCAGTGGCTCAGCTCACAGTCTAGAGACATTTCTTCGAGCTGCTGGTGCCCAAAGTAGTTTAGTTGGCCTCTGGGATCATGCTCGTGCAGCAGTGGAAAACACTCTCCCTAATTCTAATGCTCTCCTAACAGGTCACCACTCTCCTCTCATCCTGGATCCCAAGTGAATCCCTTAAAGTAAAACAGAACTTTTCATCCCTTCAAAGGCTTCCTTAGCAAGAGCTTCAGAGATAATATAGAAGTAAGGCACCTACCTTCCATGTGGCCGACCCTGGTCCCTGAATACTGCCAGGAATGATCCTGGGCACAGAGCCATAATTAAGTCCTGAGCACCTCTGAGTATAATATTTCCCCCCAATAAAACCAAAGACTTTAACACAAGAAATATTGAATCCAAACTTTTCCCCAAGACTCCATATTTCTCTATCTTAGGGCCTTATCTAAATCTGGTTCTTTGTTCTTTTTAAACTACCCTTAACTTTTCACTATTTTCTGCTCTAGTCACTAGCCACATGTGCCAGCTGAGCACTTGAAATGAGGCTAGTAAGACTGAAGAAGCAAATTTCTTGTTTAATATTATTTATTTAAATTAAAGGTGTAGCTTACTTATCAGAAATTCTTTATGTGCATTTGAACACAGATATTTGGATATGATTTATCAAATGTGGACTTTATTTTAAAAATATGTGTTCAAGGCAGGCTGAAGATATAGCACAGCAGGTAGGGCTTTTGTCTTACACACGGCCAACCTGGGTTCAATTCCTTCACCCCTCTGGGAGAGCCTGGCAAGCTACCGAGAGTATCTCGCTCGCACGGCAGAGCCTGGCAAGCTACCTTTGGCGTATTCTAAATGCCAAAAACAGTAACAACATGTCTCACAATGGAGATGTTACTGGTGCCTGCTCTAGCAAATCGATGAGCAATGGGATGAAAGTGACAGTGACAGTGTTCAGGGGCTGGAGATAATACAATGCCTTGCATGCAATTGATCCGATTTTGTTCCCAGGAGTAAGCCATGAGCAATGTTGAACCACAAAATAAAAATAAATAAAATAAGAAGTCACATAACTTTTTGCAGGTAATCATCATGGATAGCAATGTGAGGTTACTATCATGGAACACTGCTAAATAATTTCTGCAGGTCCAAACATTATGTCAGATATGGGAGGAAGACATAGGGCGACTAGAAGATATTTTTCCAGAAGGTCATAAAGTGATCCTGTGAGTAAGAATGGTTACATCTGAAATTTTAAAAATGTTAAAAGTTGATGGCCAGAGTCAAAAACCATTTCTGAATCACTGGGACTTTACCCATTGTCAAACATGTGGATAATTGTTAGAAACCATTGGGTTGCCCTTGGTCCTCCCACAGGGAGCTTAAGTTTAGGAGTTACTCCCAAAACAGTGCCCCTGAGGAACACCCAATTCCATCAAGCACTAATAATCCCATATTGATTTTCTCTTTCCTTTCTGTCCTTCACATGGTATAGTAATGACCTTTTTGTATCAGGAACACAGTTGATGCTATGCTTTGTAACATAGGAGTTAATTGACTCCAAATAATATTTACTCCTGGGCATCCATATTTACTTGACTTCATTCTCAGTTGCCCTTAGTGCCTAGCACTCCAAAAGCAGGGTCCCGATGAAGGGACTGCATGGACCCAGGTACAATTTGACATAGCATCAATTGTCTTCCTGTGTCTATTCAGAAAGGACATTGCTAAATAAACCATGCAAATGGCATAAAAGGAAGAGAAACACAACATAGGACTAGTAGTGTTTGATGGAATTGGGTGTGTCTCAGGGGCACTGTTGTGGGAGTAGCTTGATAAACCTAAGCTCCCTGCAGGAGGAGCAAGGACAACCAAATGGTATCCAACAGGTAATTATCAATTTTGACCAACAAATCATATCAACTATAATTTCATGTCCTCATCTAACCAGGTTCAATTATTAACTTCCTTTGTCATCTTTCTAATCAACTACAGACCCATGAAAAGAGGGGCGTTTGTGTGTGTGTTTGTGTGTGTGTGTGTGTGTGTGTGTGTGTGCGTGCGCACGCGCACGATCAAGGAGGAGATATACTTTATGTCTAGGGTATCTTCTTCCAAACATTTATGAATAACAATGACTCATATTTGTGACCTCTGTCTGAAGACCTTAGTCACAAACAGATTTTCAACTATGTTAGAGACAGGAGTGGTAGTCTGGGTAATATGTAGATGGGAAAGGCTTTAATCTTACCAATGATCTTGGCTTCAGGTATGCCACAGTAGAATAGACAAAGACTGGCATCTTGGAATCAACTTGCTGAGGCTTGCCATATTCAACAGCAGCAGCAGCAGCAGATCTGGCTCTGGGTTCAAGTCATATTGGATAGAGTTGGCCAGGCTTCAGAATTACCCTAGACGCCCTCAGCCTTTCAAAGACTGTATGTTTGGGAATTCTGGCTCTACCAAGATTCATAAATGTGAAGTATATTTAATCTCAATTCTGGCTTGCTCCAAATTCCAACCCTTTAAAGTTTTCCAGACCCAATGGCTGCACATTTGGGAATAAATAAGATAGACATATTTCAATATGTTTTGGTTCCCTCAAAGTTTCTTTTCACTTATGCACCCCTCTCTATCTGTAAATTGCTTTAACATCTGACTTCCAAGACTACAATTCCCTTGTCCTCTGAAATCCTACACTGGGATGTGTACCTTACACATGAACTGATATGATAATGGTTAAATCTGACAACACTTTTGCACACAAGAAAATATTCAAAACTGTTTTCTATTCCAGAGATTCATTTCAATGCTGATAAATAGATTTTACTTTACACCTCTGGCTGTCAAAGGCATGTACTGGTCTTTCTCTAAATTTAAAATCCAGTCAGGGGAATGAAGGAGATAACACCTCTTTTATTACAGTTTGGAGAAACAATAAAAATCATTTTGGATATTGAAGTATCCCATGAAGCATTTGGGTATATTTCACTCTGTGTTTGGAAAATTGCAGACAATATATTCAAAGAAACAGATGTCAACTAAATACTGTTAAAGCTATGATGCCTTTGTAGTCTCCAATTGGTTTGCAAATATTAAATTGAGTCGGTGAACCACAAATAAATAAGCACAGAGGAAGCTAATTGCTTAGAAAAGAATGGTTCACTTGCTTTGTCATTTGCTACTTGAAGCTCTCTCAAGTGTAGCTTACCTGAAATCCAAAGCTCAGAATAGCGTTCAGACAGATACTGAAACTGAGGACTTGATTGTCTTCTTCAATACTTTTATCTGTCTTCTCAAACAGTTTCATCAGAGCCACCAAAAGCAGGAGAAACATCACAAACGTGAAAAAAAAGGAATGTTTTGCAGTTTGTTTCAGAAAGCTGTCCTTCAACGCAGAGAGGGTCAGTTCAAAGTTGCTGAACCCCTAATGTGTGTATAAATCATTTGGAGCTTTGATGAAATTCAGATGTGGATGGTCTTGTGGGGCAAAGTTTCCAACCGGTTCCCAGGTAATGCTCAAGCTCCTGGTTACGAAGTCACATCTCTACTAGTAAATCTTCATTTGGCCAATAGTGACCCTTGAAAATCAGACAATATGTATCAACTGTTCTTAGTCCTTAGAACCAAAAGTTAAAAAGAAAAAAAAATCTGAACATTTCTCATTGGAAGGTAGTCACCAACAGTAGAATCAGAAAATATAAGCTAAAGAAAAAGGAAAAAATGAAATGTTCCACAACATAATGGTAGAACGAATATACACAACTGAGTAAGGGGAGTAGAGAGGGACTAGTGTTGGGGTCCTTGGGGGTGGGAAGGGTTACACTGGTGATGAGTGTGGTGCTGGAATAATTTGCATAAAAGATCTTTATTAAGAGGATTGTAAATCACAGAATATCCATTAAAAACTATAAGAAATAAAATAAAGCATTTCCAAAAAACAGTTGATTGATGGGAAGTCAGTCTTCAGGACAGACTAGAGGCCCAAGGAAGAGCTATGTGTAGTTTCATTTATGAAGACTGATGACCTCAATGATTTTTTTTTTTTTGCTTTTTGGGTCACACCTGGTGATGCACAGGGGTTACTCCTGGCTCTGCACTCAGGAATTACTCCTGGTGGTGCTCAGGGGACCATATGGGATGCTGGGAATCAAACCCGGGTCGGCCGCAAGCAAGGCAAACGCCCTACCCGCTGTGCTATCGTTCCAGCCCCTGACCTCATTGATTTTTAAACAGGACAGAACAATATGGGAAGGTTCAGAGAAAAACATGTTGTAGAAAAGATGAAACTTTTGCATTAAATACAACAATGATTTAAAGTAGATCAGTAGCACTGTAGCACTGTAGTCCCACTGTTCATCGATTTGCTCGAGCGAGAACCAGTAATATCTCCATTGTGAGACTTGTTGTTACTGTTTTTGGCATATCGAATACGCCACGGGTAGCTTGCCAGGGTCTGCTGTGCGGGCGGGATACTCTCGGTGCTTGTAGGGCTCTCCGAGAGGGATGGAGGAATCCAACCTGGGTTAGCCGTGTATAAGGCAAACGCCCTACGTGCTGTGCTATCACTCCAGTCCAAAGTAGATCAGTAAAAACTAAACTTTAATGACCTTTTCTCTAAGATGCCAGATGAATTTTTATCTTTATTGTTTCTGAGAGGTAGTTTGGATCATGCCCAAATGTTCTCAGAATTAGTCCTGGCTCTTTGCTCAGGGATCACTTCCAGTAGTATTTGGGGGGCCATATGTGGTGTCAGGATTAAACCCCAGGGTCTACCATGTGTAAGGAAAGTACCTTCCTTGCTATACTATCTATCTGGTTCTAGATGAATTTTTCATACATTTTCCCCTTGGATGTTTCACTTTTTCCTTCTTGAGCATACTACAACACACAGCAGTACTCAGGGCTTACTCCTGGCAGTGGGCCGGCGACCATAGAGGTTGCCAGGGATTGAATCAGATTTTGTCTGTGTGCAAGACAAGAGCCTGAATCCTTCTACTATCTCGCAGGCCCCCTTTTGACATTTTATTAAGCATCAGGGACACACATCTAACACATCTGCAAATAACTGAAGATGAAGCAAATTGGTCAAGATTTCCTAGATGTATTCTAGGTTAAGGAGGGCTGGAGTGGTAGCACAGTGGGTCGGGCATCTGCCTTGCACTCGACTGACCCAGGTTTGATTCCTCTGTCCCTCTCGGAGAGCCTGGCAAGCTACCGAGAGTATCCCGCCAACATGGCAGAGCCTGGCAAGCTCCCCGTGGCATATTCAATATGCCCAAAACAGTCACAACAAGTCTCACAATGGAGATGTTACTGGTGCCCAGTGGAGCAAATCGATGAACAATGGGATGACAGTGCTACAGTGCTAATAAGAATATATTAGCCCATGTGTGATCCTAGGTTAACATGTAATGGACTTTTCCAAGAAAGGTACTTTACTTCCCAATTCCCAAGTGCCACAGGGAACATCTAACTAATCTGGTTGGCAGAAAAAAGCAGAGGGAAAAAATTAACATTTAAAATTTTATTTTCTAAGTCACTAACTAAACTACTCTCTTGGCAAAGCTGGGAAATCCTGTCTATCAGGATTAACACTCACATCAGTGGCATTCTTGAACTTTTCTAAGGCTGTAGCTGCTGCTGATTAACTTCAGGGAGTACCAGGACAACTATTTCAAGGCTGTGAACTATCACACCTTCTCAATGCCAGCAGACCCAGCATCAAACAAGTACTTTTTACAATGGCTCTAAGATTACATCTGCTTTTGGGAAGTGACCATTCTTCTCACCACGTGGGCAAGAGTCTCTCTGTGAGTCTGTCAGGGGCCGTGAGCATTTATTCCTTATAAAGGCACTATCAGTCTCTGACTGACTTTGCCTATGAATCAGCAGCAGAAGAGGCAGCACCTGAAATGTAGCTGGTAATTTCCACATATCTACATATGGGAATAAAGGGTTGCATTTAAAATGTTTCCATCCCAGGGAGAGTCTTTAGGTACCAGGGGCTATACTACAAGGGGGGAAATGGCTGTAGAATGACTCACAGATAAAGACTGAGAAGAGTTACTTGGCCCTCTACACTCACCGAGATTCACTCAAGATCCTGACGCAGAATTCACAGGCTTTTATCTCTCTAAAAAACCTAACCCAAGGGGTTTGCCAAAATAGAATTTCAGTGTAAAGGGGGGGAAAAAAGCTAAAGAATTATGCATTAATAACACCTTTGCCCACAGGCGGACATATTTTCATCTGCACACATCATGAACCGGAGATTTGAGGTTATTAAAGGGGAAAGAGGCTCATCGTCTTTGCGCCGGTTCTCTGGGGATGCCGATTTGCATACTGAAGTGATTAGATGGCAACCCAACTCAGCACTTCTTTAGGATCCGCTCCTTCCAGGCTCACATGGTATTTTTAATTCACCAGCTCGATTACTTTGTGGAAGCAAGGTTAGTGGCTAATCTCAAAACTACATCTACAAAAAAATTCATGACCATACTTATTGATAAGCAAGAAGCCCAATTGGTCAAGATGGATGGCTTAATTAGTCTGTCTTCTGGAAAATCCCAAATGAATGCATAGATAAATATCACCCCTGATAAAGATTGAGACGCTGCTGAGACAATCTGCGAAAATCTCAACTTGAGAGTCAGGGGACCCGAGTGCCATAGGTTCAGGACACCTTCTGTCCAGGGGCACTCTTCCGTCAAAGGGAAAGGGGAGAGAGTTTCAACTTTAGGTCATAATCTTAGACTATACTTAGTCATTTCAGATTTATTTTATTTAAAAATGATTTAATTGTGCAACCCAAGTTATAGGGAAAGTTTTTACTTGAAAAGATAGAAGTAAACTGTCAACTTTGCCATAGAGAAATAAAGTTATTGTCTAAATAGAAACAATTTAACTTTTTGCATTCAGTTCACTAGACCAATTTCCCCATTATTATTTTTAAATGGCTTTCATTTTTTTAAATTTATTTTTTATTTTTTTTATTTTTAATTAGTGAATCACCGTGAGGGTACAGTTACAGATTTATACATTTTTGTGCTCATGTTTCCCCCATACAAAGTTCGAGAACCCATCCCTTCACCAGTGCCCATTCTCTACCACCAGTAAACCCAGCGTCCCTCCCACCCTCCCCAGTCCCGTCTCCCCCCACCCCAAACTGCCACTATGGCAGGGTATTCCCTTTCCTTCTCTCTCTCTGATTAGGTGTTGTGGTTTGCAATAAAGGTGTTGAGCGGCCATTGTGTTCAGTCTCTAGTCTACATTCGGCACGCATTACTCCTCCCCCGCATGACCTCCGACCACATTTTACTTGGTGTTCCCTTCTCTGAGTTGAAATGGCTTTCACTTTTAAAAGAAGAAAACCAGAACCAAAGTGATATTACAATGTGTGTAGCACTTGCTTTGCACATGGTCACCCTGGGTTCCATTCCTGGTGCCCATAAGGTCCCCAAACCCCCACGGTGATTCCTAAGAACAGAGCCAAGTCCTGAGTACAGTGGGTGTGGCCCAACGACAGAAAAAAATTAAAAAGAAAGAAAGAAAATGAGTTTTTATTAATGGGCAATTTATAGGCAGAGCACAGAGTCTTTATTGTCTGATAAAAATACTCTACAATATTATAAATGATGACTACACATCTTTATGCATTTGTTAAAATCAATATAAACTGCCTCTTTCTCTCCGGGGATGAAGGGCGTGGTGTCCGCCATATTATGACGACCACAGATGGGGTTTTCAAGCTTGCAATGATCCAATATCTGGAAGAAATCTCCCTGGACTTAGTTGTTAAAGTACAGAAATCCAAAACCTCATTTTTCTTCACAATAGGTCTGACTCTAGTGGGGTACTCCTAACAATAATAGTGAGGTTTGTGTTGAAATATTGAATGTAACCAAAGTAAACAGAAAGTAAAGTGAAACTTATCAGTGACAAGGTGGGGGGTGGGGGGGGGCGGGATGGGAGGTGTACTGTGTGGGGTTTCTTTTTTTTTTTTGGTGGTGGTATATGGGCACTGGTGAAGGGATGGTTGTTTCAGCATTGTATAACTGAGACTTAAGCCTGAAAGCATTGTAATCTTCCACATGAAGATTTAATAAAATAAAAATTTATTAAAGAACAAAAAAAATAAAATTAATATAAACTTCCAGACCAATTTTAAAGTGTCAGCGCAGGTACACTGGTGACACTGGAGGCTAGTGAAAGTCTAGGAAGAGGCTGTGGTGGAAGGGATCTGAGAATATGTGGGAAATCTCTGTTATCCTGACCCTGCTACCTATGAGTTTCAAACTGTCCTAGAAGATACCCAGCGACTAGGTGTGGACCTGACCCAGGCTCGGCCCCTGGCACCACATGGTCTCCATGCATTATAGGGAGAAGTCCTGTAAGGCCCCCAGAATTGCCAGGTGTGACCCTGAAGGCACCTGAGCATTGCCCAGGTGGTCCAGGTAACCCCTGGCACTGCAGAGCCCAGGAAGCATGTCGTCCTCAGGCGTTCACAGGGAATCACTAGCCCAGTTGGCCAAGAATCACTGGCAGTGCCCTCGGGCCTTCTGAACACAAATTAGGAGGGCCCCATTAAAAATAAACTGTTCTAAGGACTAGAATTATAACTCAGTGGGCTGAGCAAATGCAGAATGTTACTGCATGCATAAAGCGCAAGTTTTATCCCAAGCCCCGCATGGTCCCAAAAGCATTGGAGGGAGCAACCTGCAAGCAGAAAGTCCAGAGTAACTCTTGAGCACTGCTAAGTGTGGACTAAACCCTAAAAATCACTGCCACTGTCACTGTCATCACTGTGATCCCCTTGTTCATCAATTTACTCGAGAGAGCACCAGTAACGTCTCCATTCGTCCCAGCCCTGAGATATTAGCAGCCTCTCCTTACTCATTTTTCCCAAAGATTGGAGGCTCTTTTCAGGGTCAGGGGAATAAGACCTATTATTGTTACTGTTTTTGGCATATGTAATATGCCACAGGGAGCTTGCCAAGCTCTTCTGTACAGGTGGGATACTCTTGGTAGCTTGTCAGGCTCTTCGATATATATATATATATATATATATATATATATATATATACACACACACACATATATATACACACATATATATACATCATCATAAAGAGATACACATATATCTCTTTATTATGATGTGTCCAGGAATATGTTCACTTAATGTGTGAGGCTTGGCTTGAGTATGTGGAAAGCGACCTGGAGTGTGGCGGTGGTTGCATAGTGGAGGTTAGCTGCCAGGGTTGGGTCCTTTGGGGTGGGGAGGGCTCTCACCTGCCCCCCTCCAGGACACTCCTGGTGCGGAGTCCAGTGGCATGGTTATGGGGGCCTCATTTTATGCTCCCTTCTGGGAGAAGCAGCCATGAGTTCCTAAAAATACAATCATAAAAGAAAAATAAAACTGTTCTAAAAACAACTTACTTGTGGTTATGCCTAAAACCTTCATGAAATTAACCGGCAGTTTGAAAATCAGCATTAGCCAATTAGCTGTTCAAAATTGAAAAAGAGGTGGGTGGCACCGGCCCCGCCTGCTGCCAAGATGTGATCCCGGGGGCCGCACGTGTGTGCAGCCTCTCCACAGCTGCACAAGCATGACTCCAGACACCAGCTAAATTACTTTCAGCATGGGCAGCTCCTCACAGAATGTCTCCAGACTGAGAACTAAGCCACGGCCCCATGCCCGCCCAGGAGGGGAAAGGTATTTCTCTCTCTCACCTCTTCCTTGCCAGGGGTGAAGGGCGTGGTGACCGCCATATTATGACGACCACAGATGGGGTTTACAAGCTTGCAATGATCCAATATCTGGAAGAAATCTCCCTGGACTTAGTTGCTAAAGTACAGAAATCCAAAACCTCATATCTCTTCACAACAGGTCTGACTCTAGTGGGGTACTCCTAACAAAAATAGTGAAGTTTGTGTTGAAATATTGAATGTAACCAAAGTAAATAGAAAGTAAAGTGAAAAAGTGAAATTTATCAGTTACATGGTGGGGGGGTGTGGGGGGGCGGGATGGGAGGTGTACTGTTTTTTTTTTTTTTGGTGGTGGGATATGGGCACTGGTGAAGGGATGGTTGTTTCAGCATTGTATAACTGAGACTTAAGCCTGAAAGCATTGTAATTTTCCACATGGTGACTCAATAAAATAAAATTCTTAAAAAAATAAATAAAACCTTCATGAAATATTACTGTAGTAATAATTAATAGCAACTGGATCATTTATGTGCCAGAAACTCTGTAAAGTAATCTTCATGGATTCAGTCACTTATTTCTTATCCATTTGAATCACTTAATTCTCTTTTTTCTTATCTTTTTGTATCAGTTAACCCATCTATTTCTTATCGTTTTGTAACATAAGTACTAATAATGCAGCCATGTTAGATACTAGAAAATATTTTGTGGGTAAATATTTTGCCATTATTGTCATATAGCTAATAAGCAACTGAGCATGATCAGAGCTCTAAGTTGTTAAATCTGCTATGTAATCCTGTGGCAGGAGAAATACTTTAGCTTTCTTAAAACTTTGCTTTTTTAATGTTTATTATTGAGATAACTAGTGTGTCTATAAAGCAACCTACATCAGCATATCCCTATAAAAAGCAAGCATATATTGGCAAGTACTCAGTGTTATTTCTACGTTAGGAAACTACTGTAAGGATATTCATAGAAAGGTCTCCTCCTATGTTGGATAACATTGGATTGTCCGTGTTCCTCCCTTAGGGAGCTTAAGGTTTATTGAGCCACTCCCAGAACAGTATCAGTGAGTCACACCCAATTCCATCAAGCACTAATAATCCTATATTGCTTCTCTCTTTCCTTTAAGTCATTTGTATGATTTATTTAGCAATGTCCCTTTTGCATAGATACAGGAAGACAGTTGATGCTATGCTATGCAACATGGGAGTTAATTGAATTCAAAATAATATTTACTCCTGGGCATGCATATTTACTTGACTTAAGACTCAGTTGCCTTTAGTTCCTAACACTCCAAGAGCAGGGTCCCAATGAGGAACTGGATGGACCCTGGGCAAGCTGTGAGCAACCCTGGTATCAAAATGGGCCAGGCCAAGCACCATAATACTTAACTATAAGTTAAGAGCATGGTCATGGATATGCTCTGCCATGACCCTAAAAGAAGTAACTGAATAAGGACCCTGCTGGTGTTAGGAAAGATTAACTTGGTCTGAGGATGATGGTCTGGAATATATAGGAAGATGACTCCAGGAAGAACCAATTTTTAAGCTTACTATATCTCTTAGAGTGTTGATAAAAGATGACATTGCTAGAAAAATTATAAGAAGTAAATTTACCATGTCTGTTTAAATAGATTATTAGCTGAGGAAAGGAGAAAGCAATGCATCTTGGATGGGAATCCCACCCTTGTCTGAATCTCCTAGTAATCCGGAGTGCTGAACCCTCAGATGAGATTTCGTCCTTGAATTAATCACCGGAAGGAGTGGCTTTACCTCTCTTTGTTGTTATGACAATGTTCAACCCCACCTTTGTGTCCCCACCCTTCATGATTTCTATATAACTATGCTGTAAGGGGCAAGAGGGGACTAGACTCTGGGAAGGAGATGCTGAGAAGGAGAAAGTGAGAACTAGAATTTGGGACCAGATGTTGGGGACCAGATGCTGAAGACTGAGGACTAGACATTGAGGAGGAGAAAGTTGATGGGAGACGTTGAAGACGAGGGGGAGAACTGAGACTTTGGAGACATGGGGACTAGAAGGAGAACCAGATGATGATGATGACTGGAAGAAGAGGACTTTGAGGTCTATGAGGAGACTAGGATGATGGAGCTCTGATGACCAGCACTACCGCCCAAACAATGGCTATGGCTGTGCCATAAAGGGAGAGATCAGACAATGCCAGGGAGGAGAGAGAAACAAACTGACTACAGACCAGCTAGGGCCTGGTTCCTGTTCCTATGCTCCCTGGTCCCTTGCCTGTCATCTGGCCTGGGGAGGTGGCCCTTGGCCACCAAACATTCGAGTCCCACACAGGTCCATCACACCCCTCTTTCCTCTGAAACTTACACTTCTACAAGTATTACTTCATGTCCCTGAACATCCCTTAGAGTCTGTATATCACTACAATTACTGAATAGCAACCCTGTAAATTGTTGTCTTGTGAAGAGTCTTGTTAACTATTTATAAAGTCATAAATTTTAAATCCTTCTTATTCACAAATTCCATTCTACTCCAACACACCGCGTCTCTGAATGTGAAATTTGGGGAGCTAGGGAAATTAAAGGAGTGTGGTACAATGTGCTAAGTTTCAGATGAGGACAGTTAAAGAGTCCAGTAGGAGTAGTAGGAGGCTTGACACATTTGGAGAAGGGCAGTTTGGTCAGAGAAGGGACCACTATGACAATGACATGAGAAGTGATCATTCAGGACAAGAACTGGCTGCGGAAAGGGGACCAAATGACATGCATGATACCCTCTCAGTGACAGTACTGCAAGCCATAGCCATAGTGTCTAAAAGATAAAAAGAAAAAAGAAAAGTGTCTACCTTAGAGGGAGTCTGGGGAACAGGAGGGAAACTGAGAACACTGGGGAGGGGACGGATACTAGAATATTGTATGACTGAAACTCAATGATGAACAACTTTATAAATTTATATCTCATGGTGATTAAATAAGTAAACATTTTAAAAATATTTAAAGATCGTACCAATGTTGCAGGGAAGAAATAATGTATGAAAATGAGTATGTTTTAAGATGGTCACAAGATGTGGGAAAAGGTATATTTGGATAAGGAAATAGGAAACATGAGGCTAATCCAAGGGTGGAGCACCTTAGTCATAAAGAACTTTGACAGACAGAGATGAAATAGATGGAAAGATTAGAGGTTGTAGTCTTATTCCCTTGCCCCTTGAGTAGAGTTTGAGCTTTGAGATTCCCTTGCGTATAAGTAGAGCATAGAAAAGGAAATAGCACACTTGCAAACACAAACCTGGCAAGCACAGCCTTCACCAAGTGAATAAGCTCTTGTCTCATCAGTGACATGGCATGTGGCCTGATAAGAAAGATGTCAAGGGAAGGGCATTTCACCTCATGATACTTTTCTCTAAATGCACACACAACACGGTATGATCATGAAAAAAAATGGGCAAATTCAATCGATGGTCATTCTGTAAAATATTTGAAATGTTCTCTTCAAACTCATACACATTGTGAGAAATAAGGAAAGACTTCAATATTGTCACAGATCAAGGGAAATCAAGATGTTATGGCTAAATGTAATGGAGATACATGGATGGATCCTGACATTTAATACAAGACATCCATAAAAATACTGGCAAAATCCAAAGCAGTTGCAAGTTAGTTATTCCAGCTCTAGTAATATTTGTTTTTTTAATTTTTGACAAAACATTCATAGTTATAAAATATAGTTCACATTAGATAACTTGTCACTTGTCACTTGTCATCCCATTGCTCATCAATTTGCTTGAGCAGGCACCAGTAACATCTCCATTCTTCCCTGTGGCCTGCTACTATAGCCCAATGGCATCTGCTGGCTCCAGGAACACAAAGAACCTCAAACCATTCATTCAGCATCTTGACGAAGAAATCTGACCATCTCATAGGTGGGTGGCCAGGTGTTCTTTTGACATCCCATGGAATCCAGTTGGTAACAGCTCTAGACTTTCTTTTAAAAAAGAATATAATGGTTGAATAGGAAATATTTTTTTGTGATTTAAGAAAATAAAATTGTGTTCATTTTTTTTATTTATTAGATAACATTGGGCAAAAAATAATGAGAAACACCCTGGGTTATCTTTGCAATTTTTTGTAACTTACTAAAATATATATTCATTAAAAATATTGGTGGCAGGTTGAACTACAGCTCAAATGCTGGAGCACATTCATAGACTGTTTAAGATCCTGAGTTCAATTGCTGACACTGCATATGCACAGCATATGCACTAGGAAACCTCTATGTATAGCCTCGGTGACTCCTGAGTACCACTATGTATGACTCCTATTGTGAAAAAATGGTTGACATAATGCCCAAAAGTAGAGAGAATATGGGGAATATGTTTGCCATGGAGGCAGTCGGAGGGTGGGAAGGGGAGGTGTATACTGGAGATATTGGTGGTGGGGAATCTGCACTGGTGGAGGGATGGGTGTTTGATCATTGTGTGACTGTTACTCGAGCATGAAAGCTTGTAACTATATCTCATGGCGATTCAATAAAATAAAAATAAAATTAAAAAAAATTTAAATAGATTACGAAAAGAAAATAATGGTTGAATAGGAATTTTTTGTGTGTGATTTAAGAAAAAAATTGTGTTTGTTTTTTGTTTGTTTGTCTTTTGGTCAAACGTGGAGGTGCTCAAGGGTACTTCTGACTCTGCACCCAGCAGAGTTTTGAGGACCATCTGGGGTGCTAGAAATCAAACACAGGTCAGCTGCATGCAAGGTGAGCACCCTACCTGCTGTACTATCTCTCTAGCCTCAGGAAAATGCTTTCAAAATGCCTTCAATAAATGTTTGAACATCAACAGCATGTTGTCTTCAACAAAAATCACGGCTATTATCCACAAAGAAAAGTTTTACAAACAAAGACTTTAAGTTTCATGTCAGGTAGGTGAAAAGATATGATAAGGGTACTTCAAGGAGATGACTCACATATTAGGCGTGCTCTGATTTTCGCTGAGCAGGTAGATCAATGTTCAAGGCATCCATTTAGCTTAAATGAGGTAAAAATCTTCATATAAAATTTTTATGATCAAGGAAATTACTTTGGGAAGAACAAGGCATAGATGAGGGGACAACACTGTGCAATAAAGAGCAAGCAAAAAGGAATATCAAGTGACAGGGGTCCCAAGACAGATAAGTTCCCAAATACAAAATAAAGGTTAGGAAATAGTTTGCAAAGTCTTCTCAATCCTATTTCCTTCAGACATGGTTGTGAGGAGACTGGATCATAAATAACTTCCCTAATAATGTCTACTATCCTGGTAGTCTAAAGTGGAAAATAAGACAGTGAATTCTGATCATATATATCCAAACTCTGTCGCTAGGTTTCATATCAGTTGTAATTAATATCATTATGAACTAACTGTCCAACTCTGACTCCATTCATCTTAATCTCAATGCTGTGCACCATTGTTCACAATCACTGAACTAGACACTCGAGGACAATTTGGTATATTTTTCCTTTGTTCTCCACTAACTCCATATTCAAGTCTTGTCATTTTTACTGCTCGGGGGACCGTAAGTGGTGCCCGGTATCAAACATGGGCCAGCCACATGCATGTCAAGCACCCCGGCCACTGTACTCGCTCCAACGCCTAAACTTTTCTTCCTTTGATATTGTCTTTATAGTTCTAATCTCTCTGGTAATTATGTTATTAAGATTATTACTCACCTTAAGCAGATTCAAGAAGGTTACAGATGTTCTTTTGGCTGGAACAGAGGTGTTGATCTTGTCACTTCATGGTCAATAAGTATAGCACCTCTGAGGACATGGCAGGTTTGAAAATGACTACACACTAACAAATAACAAGAAGCAGTTTTTTAAATTATATTGTTTTGTGACGACACTCTTTTCCCCCCAAAGCAAATATTTGATTCTGAAAAAGCAAATAAATGAATCTGGCATTTTGGTTATGTACCATTTATTAGATGTCATTTAATCTGTGCCTATGTACCTCATGCATGAGTGAACATATTGCTCGACCACACAGCACATCATCATTAAGGGAAATATATATATATATATATGTATATGTATACACACACACACACACACACACACATACCTCTTGGAGATCCCAGCAAGCCACCAAGAGTATCCCAACCACACGGAAGAGTCTGGCAAGCTTCCCATGGTGTATTCGATATGCCAAACAATAACAGGTCTCATTCCCCTGACTCTGAAAGAAGCCTCCAATCTTTGGGAAAAACAAGTATGGAGAGGCTGCTAAGATCTCAGGGCTGGACGAATGGAGACGTTACTGGTGCCCGCTCAGGTAAATCGATGAGCAACAGGATGACAGTGATAACAGTGATAAAATCACTATATGAATGTTGTCTAATCCACTCAGTTCTCTGGATCTCTTTTTCAAGTAGAAGATATTACCCCTGATTATTTCAAAGACCCCTTCCAGGATTGTACGCATTAGGTAATTTGATGATGTTAATAGACTCCCTGATACACAAATTCCTAGTTTTTAGGCTTTGGTTATTATAGCCAATGGTATATAAAGCAAGAATGATGAGATGCAGACAGCACTTGTAAAAGGAAGTTCTGGGGCTAGAGAAGTAGGACAGAAGGTAGAGCACTTACATTGACCATGACTAACCCAGGCTTGGTTCCTAGTATCCCATATAGCCCCAAAGCTGCCAGGAGTGATCCCTGAGCACAACCATGTGTTGACCAAAACTTTTTAAAAAGTGAGTTCTGTGTGAACTTTGATCCTGTCAACCCAATGGAGAGTCACTTATGTTGTCAGTCTCTGGAAATGTAAAAAATAAGATCACACTGCAACTTTCAAGAAATCCTAGGTGCAGTTACTTTGGGCTCTTAAACATGCATCATAAAACTTATCTTCCTCTTTTAGTGATTTTATTTCAAACCCAAATCACAAAACTATAATTCAATGACACCGAGATAACAAGCATTTTAGAATGAAAATAGATGCAAATTATCTGTCAGAGTCATCAAATAGTAAAATAAACAATACATTTTATGAACTAGCTACTTTATCATGGGAGAAGTAAGCAAACGGGATGAAAAGGGAAACAAAGCCGGTCAGCCAGAGCATTTGGAAGTGAGAAGTAAATGAAGTTGGCCAAAGAAACATTGGTGATTTTTTGAGGGTAAGTATTTAGCCAGTTTAGGTTTTTAGATGGTGATAAGGATCATCTGAGAAGAAGGAGAAGCTAAGACAACCAACTTATTCCAGTTTGGCTCTAAAAAATTTGCAGCCAGGTAAATGGGTATAGATGATCATTCTAGAAAAAGACTGCAATCAAATATGAGAACGTACCTTATCATCTCTTGCAATAAAATGACTGAATTTCTCTCTATTGAAAGTTAAAAAAATCAATTCATTTTGGCCAAGAGCGACAGTACAATAGAGACAGGTAAGGCACTTGTTCTACACAGAGCCAACCCAGGATTCATCCCCGGCATCATATACAGTCACTCAAGTCTTCCCAGAGTGATCCCTGAGCACAGAGAACGCCAAGCACATAGACCATACCTGGCTGTTCTCAGGAGAGAACTCTGAAAACAGCCAGGTATGGCGCACAATGCAAACAAACAAACAAATCAGTGTCTTTTTCCCCTATATTTATTTAATCCAGCAAATAATCTCAGTATTGGAGGTATAGTACAGCAGATAAAGCATTTACCCTGCTCACAGCCAGCCCAGGTTCACCCAACACCATATGGCCCCCTGGACCCCACCAAGAGAGATCCCTGAGTGCAAAGCCAGGAGTAAGCCAGGTAAGTGAGCACTGCTGGGTATGGTCTTTGACCTCCAAATAGGAATAGCAAACAGAAAGGTCAAGGGAATGTCAAGGAATATATTTTGATATGGGCAAGTTTAAAATACTTTGCTTCTTTATTTTTCATGTTTACGGTTAGTTTTAAAAACTTGCATTCTATGTTCTTAGTAACAGAATCTCACACAGACAGACACTCTGGGGGAGCCTCAAATAGCCTTAGACACTAAACGTCATACCTGAAATCAGGTTGATGAACAGATCAATAACAGAGAAGCAGAGTGTGGCAGGACTCTGCAGTAGACATTCTTTAGTATTTTAATTACCACAAGTCAATAGATAACCTTATCGTGTTTTTATAAGAGAAACATCTGGTGCTGACATCAGTTTTCAAAAAGAACTCGACAAGGTAGGAATTCACAATTTTTTTTTGATATCTATGGAAGCATTCAGGCTTCATAAGACAAGTGCATGAGTGAAGTACAGATGAGCCCTCATATGACCACAATGTTGCTTATAAAATTGCTTGGGAATTTCAGTGGCTATAAATCTCTTTTATGAGTCAATGCTGTGACATGGTTGCCAAGAAAAGCTACTGCCTGTTTAGTTTTCACCAGTGAGAAGTATCTTCTTCCAAACAATGAAGCTTGTGTTTTGGCAGGGACAGTCTTTGGTTTGATCCTTGCCACAATATTTTTTTAGGAAGGCTTGGATTAGCTGTATCTTATCTAGAACAGTGAGACTGGGATTATAGAGAGTCAAGAAAGTGAGTTATACTTATTGGAGAATGAAGGATAACAAAGTAACATACAAAGTGATAATTATTTTCAAATATTTGAAATTCTATTTTAAAGAAGGAGGATTGAACTTCTCCCACAAAACTCAAGAAGACAAAAGTCAGATCATTAGGTTGAAGACTTGAATAGGCAAATTAAGTTCAGTACAAGTAAAAACTTTCTAACAATTAGAGATTTTTAATAAGAAGAATGAAACACCAGTATTGCTGAGAGTGTGAAAATATGAAGGCTTTTATGTAATTCAAATGGAAATCAAGATTAATCATTCTTTCTAGAGAGGAACTTAACAAAGTAGAGAAGACTTACAAATTTGTATCTTTTAATTCAGAAGTTCCACTTATAGATATTTGCCTGCCTTGTCAGAAGAGCTGAAAATAATACTGAGAAAGTTTATAAGAAAATTAATTTCAGGATTTTCTCTAGAAATTTACAGATTGGTAAATAAACTAAATAATCATCATACATATATATTCACATGTACATATTATATGGATATACATATGCATGCAATAACTTTATTATTATGTAATATAAGTAGAAATTTAAACTCTAAAAGCACACAGTGAAAAGTGTTTTGTATAAATAGCATCTAGTCCTTTTCAACATGATAAAAAGAAATCAATACAACAAAATTTTAACCTTGCTACCTGTAATGTAAAGAGCATTATTTCTCCCTTATGTGTTTTATATTTTTCCAAACTATGTAATACTAAAACAAATACACTTTGCCATCAGAACCAAACAAAAAGCAATGAAAAGCAATGAAGATTCAGAACATATGATCATGTATCTCCAATACCTAGCTCACAGTAGGAAGGCTACACATTTTTTGTTGAATAAATGAATAAATTAATAAAGTGTTATACATATTTTATGGAGTGATCCCTCTAAAAGAGGTAATAACTTCCCATTACTGGAAATGTTTAAGCACAGGCTGAATGACTCTCAGCACATCTGGAGGGCGTTCTTATTTTGATTTAGATCAGTGGTTTCCCCCAAAGAGCCACCTGGAACATCTAAAATGCTCCCCATTTCACAAAATACAAATGTCAATCCCTACCCCAGATACACTGAATCAGAATCTGCAGTTGTTAGATTTTTTTCTGGTCATAGAAGGGAAATTGACTTTGAAGATTATGTTCAGGGTACTGAACTGATGGCTGAGGCAGGAATACATTGACATTCCTGAGACTTTGCATGGGACTGAAACATTGCTCACTGTCCCATCTCTCATGCTCACGTTCTCACTCTGTCTCATTCACAAGTCACCTGCTCTAAGGAGCTCCATTGACTTCTGCAAATGGCAATTCTTCCACAGGGTCCCATCCACTGACTCCTGCTCTACTTCATTGATCTTGGTGCTGATCACTTTCTGCAATACGATTTACTTAGTTATTTATTTGATGATCTGTCATTCTCTACTACAAAAAAAAGTTTTATGAAGAAAATAATCATATCTTTTGTACAAAGAGGCAAACTTAACTTATTCTCTTAAATAGCACCCAAAACACCCAGTATAAATATAATAGGTGTTCAATAAATGTTTGTAAATGAGAAGAAAGAAAGAATGAAAGGAAGTCTATTGTTCCGGTTGGAGGTACTTGGGTGAATGACGATACAATATAAACATAAAATGTTGAAGGTAAGTCTATCCTGGGATTTGCACACTTTTTCTAGGACAAAGAAGATTCATACATTTTCTTTTTTCTTTGTTTTTTTTCTTAGAGGTGCCACACCCGGCAGTGGTCATCTTACTCCTGACTATACTCATGGATCATTCCAGTGAATCTAGAGGAACTACATGGGATGCCAGAGATATAACCCAGGTTGGCCACAACTAAAGCATGTGCCCTATCCACTGTACTATATTCCGGGCTCAACATATATATTTTTTCATCTTGTGTATCATATATGGTCTGGAGTGATAGCATAGCAGGTAGGGCGTTTGCCTTGCACGCGCCAACCCGGGTTCGATTCCTCCGCCCCTCTCGGAGAGCGCGACAAGCTACCGAGAGTATCTCGCCCGCACGGCAGAGCCTGGCAAGCTACCCGTGGCATATTCGATATGCCAAAAACAGTAACAAGTCTCACAATGGAGACATTACTGGTGCTTGCTAGAGCAAATCGATGAGAAACAGGATGACAGTGACAGTGACAGTATCATATACAAATACCAGCACTATTATAGCACAATTGGAACTATGGGCCTTCCATGAATAAATGAATCTATAACTTTTATGATTCTTTTATAATCTTATGATGTCAATATTCTCATAGGGGAACTCTTACTCTAGATATTTTTCTCTTTTTCTGACACAAATTTCTTAGTTCTCAATAAAGGGTTCTTGGGGAAGATGTCCCTTTCAACTGATTCTGGAATTGTTCTTTATGAAGGTATCAAAAGGTTTGGTGGGGGACCAGTGCAACAGTACAGCATATAGACAGTATCTCTTGCGTATAGTAAACCTAGGTTTGATCCCTGGCATCTCATATGGGACCCTGAGCACCACCACGAGTGATTCCTGAATTCAGAGCAAGGAGTAACCACTGAGCATTGTTGAATGAGGCCCCCAAACCACACACACACACACACACACACACACACACACACACACAGAGCTATGTTGAAAATGGAAAAACCCTCACAAAAAAAAAAAGGGCAATTTTATATGACAAAGGAGTGTGCAGTAGATTTGGTAAGATTTTCCAGTTCTTCCTAACTGGTTTCAGTGGAGATCATTGCTAACTAAACTTTTCTCTCCCTGCCTTCTCTTAAAAGTCTCTGTATCTTAGGTTACCATTTTCCTTTTTACTTATTCACTTACTGATTTTGCAATACCATGAAATTCAAGATGTTTAGTTTCACGCTTCTAGATAATTGTCACCATTCCCACCGCTAAATGTCTAGGACTACAGCAACCAACAGGAAAGTTCCTCTACTCATTCCTCCAAACTCCCCATTTCCCTCCGAGTCTAGGACTTAATGTTCTCTGAGTCTCTGGGTCAGTTTGTTGTTTTGCCAGTTCATTTGCTTTAAGTATTCATTTCTCACAGACCAGTGAAATTGCCCAATAATTATCTTCTATTTACTAATTTCACTTGGCATCATCACCTCAAGTCTGTCTTGGTGACCTTCTCTCCAGGCTGCTTCTTTGGGTAGGTTGTGGTTTAGTGTGTGGTGGAAGTCACAGTATCTCAAATTAACACTTGAAAAAGGTGTATTATCTCAGAGGTTTCTTAAGAAGAGTCTTGCCTCCTTCCAATGATACCCTGCAGGTGCAGGTTCTAGGTACTTGAGACTGAGTCTGGTGAAATATTTCAAGAATCCCGATGTGCATCACTTCACAGACACTGAGGAATTTGTTACTTGCCCACAGAAAAAAGCTGACAAAGGCACAGAATTTAAATTCCTGTAGCAATAAGAGCCTTTCTCTTCTTTCTCCAATCTTAAAATGCTCTATCATAGGGCAGAAACTTGGCATTCCCTGGCAAATTCAGTATTCTCTAGGCCACTTGCAGAAAGTAGCTCAGAATACCACTAGTTAGTCACATTGCAGCTGATACCAGTGTGGCACTCAGCCATTTGGATGAAACAAAAGGATCTGGAAATCTTGCAGCTCTTCTTATAGAACCACAACAACTACATGTTTTAAAATATGATACTATTTTGCATTAGTAAGTCTCAAGTACTCTTTAAACCTCCATTCCATTTCTAAGAAGCAGGGAAATTCTTGGCATTAACTGGTTGGGCCAAATAATTGGAGAAAAAATGCCTGAGTAAGCGGCAGGTTTTGTTCAGCTGCTGTGGGTTGCACTTTTGGATTTTAGGGGGACAAAATGTTCAGACATATTGGGATATGTAGGTCAGATATCATTTCAAATAGTGTAACCCATTATAAGAACAAATTTCTAAACTTTGTCATAGGAAAAAAAAATGTGCTCGTTATTGCGCAAACCAAAATGGGCAAGAGCAGACCATAGAAACACACATTTATATTTTTCTACAAAATGCCAACCTTGTACACTTACAATTCCCTCAATCACTCTTCTAGACTTTGACCTAAGGCATTTAAATGCCACAGACATTTTTCTTGGGTGGTGTTCTTTTGGAACCTATAGGGATATTTTTCTTTCATTTTGTGAAAAAGAAATTAACCTGTGGTATTTGATTTGACAAAACTTAGTATCTTCAAGGCAGGAATTCTTTGAGAATATCAATTTCTTCCAGAGCACTCAGCCCTGAGTCCTTAGTGGGGAGACATTCAGCCACATCTCTTCTCCCCACATTAGGCAAGAACCCAATCCTTAATCTCTCTCAGATTCCCCCCACTTCTGCATTCTTCTGCAAGCGAGAACTCGCCGATTCACTGGATCTGTCCTGACCATCACTGTTACTTCGCTGATTTTCAAGGCCACTACTCTTCACAGACCTGCCCACTCCTTCCTGACCATACACAAAAAGCTCAGGAGCAAAGGGACAGTAAGACTGTATGGAGGACACTTTTATCTACTTCCTGGAATAGAGCTCTTCTGCATATCCTCTTGTTTCCTAAGTACCTAGGCAGATAAAATTATCTTCTGCTATGCTAAAGAGGTGACTTTGGCATCTTCCTTTGAATGGATGCTGGTTGACAGAGTATCCAGGATAGAGGGTTAAAATCACTCCTTGACTTCTGGAGGGAAGAGGTGACTACAAATTGAGTTCAATCACCAGTGGCCGTAACCACTAATCTAATCAATCAGTCCTATGTGACAGATTTCATACAAATGTAAAAGGACGGGGTCAGAGAGAGAGATCAAAGGGCTGAACATATGCTTCACAGCCAGGAGAACTTGGTTTGTTCCCCAGCATGTCATGGTTTGCAGAACACTTCTGGAAGTGACTGAAGAGCACTGAGCTGAGAGCATCCCTGAGCATCTCCTGGTATAGACAAAAAATATGCAGCCACAAAAGAAAATGAAAAGGATGGAGTTCAGAGTTTCCAGATTGGAGGACATAAGGAGATTCGAGGGATTATGATTCTCCCAGAAAGCATGGGAGCTCCATGACCTTTCAATACCTTGCCTTATGCATCTTTCTATCCAACTGATTGTCCTTTCAGAACTGATGATCTAGTAAGTAAAAGGCTTTTCTGAGTCTTTAGTGGGAATCTATGGTGAAGGGCCAGTTGATCAGAAGTGTGGGAGAAGTGTGGGAAGAGAAGGACGGTCTTACTTGGTTTGTGGGATGTGGGGCAGTCACTGTATGCCAGAACAAGCAGAATGCAGGATATCCGATTGACTTCTGAGAATTTCTTGGTGGTATGTGTGAGTTGGTGGGGGAGAGGAGTAAGTCAGACTTAGGGCACAAAACTGATAGACAATTTGAAGGCATTTGTGCTATCCCATTATCTCTGTTGAGGATTTGAATAAGTGAGGGAAAAACCTTAATAGAGACACAGACCCCAGGAAAGTGAAGAAGTCATCTTGCCTAGCAATCCCTGTGTGAAACCCTCTCCGGTCAGAACACAGAAGGGAAGAATTTTCTAACCTCAGCGACTTAAACAGATTTACACATCACAGATAAAGTGAGCATAGTATCATTGGAACTATCAAGTCAACACAATCCAATCTGTTATCTGCTGTACCATACCCCTTTGCTTGCTGTGATAAGAATCACTAATTAATATTATCATAGACATTAATCTGTCGCAGAACTATATCCATAAGCTTGCTGCCCCCTAAGATTGTGGCAGTAAAATCAAAATATGTAATTTTGAAAGGTGCATTGTTAGGGTCTGGTATCCAAAAGACCACGCAAAGCAGTGGGTTTTGTAGTATCACTTGTATCCCTTTTCATCCCATTGATCTTCGATTTGTTCAAGCAGGCGCCAGTAATATCTCCATTCGTCCCTGTCGAGTGCTAGTATAGTCCAATGATATCTGCTAGCTCCAGGAACATGAAGAGCCTCAAACTGTTCATTCAGGGTTTTGAAAAAGAAGTCTGACCATCTCGTAGGTGGGCGGCCACGTGGTCTTTTGACATCTCGTGGAATCCAGTCACTAACAGCTCTAGTCCAGTAGTCATCTCTGAATCGCATTACGTGTCTGGCCCATATGATTTTTGACACCTTGGCAAACGAGACAGCATCCCTGATTCTTGACTATCAACAGAGGTTGGAACTCCGGATTCCTTCTCTTACTTGAGTGAAACGTGATACTCCAAGCATAGCTCTTTCCATTCCTCTTTGGGATGCCCAAATAGTGTTCTCATCCTGTTTGCATAGGGCCCAGGTCTCTGAGGCGTATGTTAATGCAGGAAAAATGGTGGAGTCAAAAAGATATGCCCAGAGCCAGAGGTTCTTTGTCCTCTTAACCACTTCTTTGACACTCTTGAAGGTGTTTAACACTACTTTCTTCCTTCTACGCAGTTCTGGTGCCAAGTCGTTCCTCATGTTGAGTTCTCGACCCAGGTACACACAGATGCTGCATTCAGAGATGTTCATCCCATTGAGAGCAAATGGAACATCACGGACTAGTTTGTTTTTAGGGAAGATGCTCTCCCAAGAATAAGGGATGCTGTCTCGTTTGAGGTCTTCCTTTATCGCTTCTCTGCACAACTTTGCGAGCTCAGACTTTAGCTTATGGTTGCCTGAGGCTATGCCAAACCACATTGGCGAATGAGCTCTAGAGTTTCCAAAGATAGGAGTCTGTTTGTGGCCTTCCCACTCTCGGCATTCTTTGTAAAGTCATGGAGGTGCTGAATCAGTCGATCAAATTCCTTGTCGATGTTGTCAATGATTGCGTCTTTCCCACGTTGCCGCAATAGTGCCAAAGAGTTCCCAGTTGGTGGTCATTCTGGGAGTTCTCTTCTTAAACTTAAACTTTGAAGACCTTTCTCTCCACTCTGTGAAGTAGAATTTTGCACAAAGGAGATGGTAGTCCGATCCTGTTTAGAATTTTGGGACAACAGCGACATCGGTCAGGCAAAACCTTCAATATGATGTGGTCAATTTCATTGTGGAACTGTCCACTAGGAGACTCCTATGTCTAACGTTTAGATTCAGCCTTCTGGAACTGTGAGTTACCATGGATAGTCTTGGTCAACATAATGAACTCAGATAGCCTCTCACCCTGTTTGTTTCATTCTAGGCCATGGGTCCCAATGTGGAGTTCTTCGGGCGACCTTCTCAGTCCTATCTTGGCATTGAAATCACTGACAATGTTCTTGTAGAAGGTGTGGTCTTCTTTATAGAACTTCTCCAGCCTCATGTAGAACTTCTCAATTTCTTCTGCATCGTAATTGGATGTAGTTTTGTAGTATAAGGTTTTATTCGGCACAAGTCAAGGAAGTGTTGAGGTCAGAAAGCTGAAAAGGCTGAGAAGCTGCTCAGTCAGGGCCATCCTGTCTCATAGGAGAGCATCCTCTGACCCTTTTTATACCAGATTTCTGCAAGTTGCCCAATTCTTGGTGGTCTAGCTAACTTCCTGGTGACTTTTTACTTGATTGGCCACTTCTAGCAGTTTTTTTTTTATAGGTCAAGTGCATATCAAACTCCTATTGGTTGTGACCGTCTGGGGGTTCAGGTCTCATCTCTCTCTAAGAGCTGACCAACCACAGGTTTCCACATCCTGTTCTGAGGCAGGGTTTCTAGCTAATGAGGCAACTGTGAGATATGACTCAAGGCCATGGTCATGGCTGTACCAATTTTACACTAAGCAAGCTTTGGGTGCAGAATAGCTGCCGCTTCAAACAGCACTTCTGCTGTGCGGAATAATACCTATTTTCTCTGGCATTAGTGGGGCCACACATTATATATTTCTACGGGGATTAATTAGAATATATTCATCCACTTCATATCTATTGTGTTTTTTCAGGTTAAACAGATATATGAAGACAAACATCCTTTTATCCTTACTAATAGCCGTATCTTATAACCACTTATGGATTAACTAAAATTTACCCCCAACAGTACTTGTAATTGTGGGCGAAAGGAACGCTGTTAGTTTATATTACCTGCATCTGCACACACATACACACACAAAACACACACACACACAGTTACATTCACCTTTACATCACAGACATTCCTCCTGGACTGAATTGAATAGTCCTCCTGACTCCAAAACCCCAACTACCCCAGGATTTGAGTGCTGACTGGGCCCTGATTTAGGTTAGGCAAATTAGGTGGCATAATGAGTAAAACAAATACTTCAAGGATCAGATTTAAATGAACAAATGTAAAGGAATTCAGGTGTAAGTCTGATTCCCGTGATTACTTCTACAATTGTGGTAAGGTCTTGGCAGCTACAAAGCATCAACTAATGATTTGGATTTCCAACAATAACAAGGATTCCTGGTTGGAATGGATTTACTAAAAATTTGGCCAATCTGATATAAAGCTACCAAGTTGGCAAATTTAAGTGAAATAGATGGAGTAGATTATACTTCACAAGATAAAAATGACAAAAATATCTGGAGTACAGAAAATAATTTTCTTCAGGGGATGAGGAAATAAATATAACTATTGACCATTACTTGTCCAGCCACATATAATAACCAATAAGTCTGTTGTGTTTTGCAGTTTTTTGAAAAATCATCTTACAAAATTTTCACAGTACTGTGACACTGATGTGCTTAATTTTAATACAAGAGGAAAGGTCAGCTCTGAACAATTAAATAACTCTCCTAAAAGTTACACACAGACTGTCTAGATAAATGACTGCACAAACAGCTATAAATAGATAAAAACTACTATTTATTAGAAATGGCTCAATTGTGGCAAAGCCTCTTTCTCTGTGACCCAGAGAGATAACCTGTTCAGTGGCAATATTGACTTAGTGGAAGAGGGAAAATTGGTAGCCTGTGGGATAAAGCAAATCATGAAGTGATGGAGGGCACTCCAGTCTCCTGAGTTACCAAAGGCTGACATTTGCTTCCTTGGAGACTAAAGATCATGAATTCACAGATAGTCAGTTCTGAAACACTTACAGTACTCGCTTCCTCAGGTTTCCAGGGATTAGAGGATGTGCTGCTCACAATACAAAGCAACTTTATATGAAAACTATTGTTTCAATTCTCTACCTTCTCCCCTTTTTCACCACTCTTGATTTCTAGATACATGTCTAGGGTATAGGAACAAAGTTAACTCCAAAGAGCATCTAGACAATATAGCACAGGTAAAAAATACCATTGGGAGTCGACACTGAAGGACCCTACCTTTCAGTCTGCCTCGGAGCACTGACTGTTAAGGCCTCACAGCCACTTTCTCAGCAATCGCAACACTTCAAACAGGGACTTTCAAAACCCTGCATGTCCAACTTGGCAGGGAATTGAAACCTTCTACTCAAAATCTCTCATTTTAACCAAGTGGAAGACTCAACCTTAGAAAGTGGCCTTTCGAAGGTCAACACAATGAATTCATATCCAAGCAAGCCTTAAGAACTAACGTCTCCTGACCCCCCACAGAGGACTTCTCTATTATGATTTTATAAAAATGTGCTTGGTCATCTACACAACAATTATTAGGATCATTCAGCTTCAACCTACCTGGCTGTTTTCTTCCACCTGTTAACAGTTTTTTTTTCCAAGAAATACCTTTCCACTTCTTTTTCCTATGTCTTTCCTCTGAACTTTCTCTAGAGGTTTAAACTAGCCAAAGTAGAGGAGAGGAAGTAACACTACACTTATTTTTCTAGCTCCATCTCTGACATTAAATTGTGTAACCTCAAGGCCAAGACTTTTAAAATCTAACCCAATCACTAGAATCTTCTAGAACTTGAGACATTGGCCTATCTCAGCTGCTGGCAAAACCACTTGCCATTTCAAGGTTTATATTTCCCAAACATATGATAATTGCTCTCATGCTATGATCACCTACCCACTTCTTGACCTTGTTCCTCATTCATGGAAGACTTCAGATACTATCTTGAGTTTTCTTCAAATGTCACTGCTATTATTATTTTTATAACTGATCTTGAACATGAAGAACTCTGTCAAGAATTCTGCCCTTTCATACCTTAGATACTTTCTTATGCAGGGATTTCGATTTTCTTCAAAAACCATCTTGCACAGGAAATACATATGTCCCATACTACTAATTTAATATGGTAAGCACTACAACAAAGGAAATACTAATGAAAAAAGACTAGGATATCATTGACTTTTCATATCATTAAATATATATTATTGTGATTAAGGTTCTGTGTAGACCTTGAAAGATGATATCACTTATACAATGGATAATGACCAAGGAAATAGCCCAAGAAAAAGTGCGAAATGAAGTCAGGATCTGAAACAGAAAACCATTTATGATTAAGAAATTAAGTGCATTGAGAAAAACTGAATGGAGCAAGACTAGACCAGGTTAGGGTTTGTGTTGAAGGAAATGCATCATAAACCTAAACAAAAATTACTGAAGACTTTAAAAATTATATGATCATGTCTGTTTGTAAACTAAAGGAGGCACACACTGTAATATGAAAGTCATAGAAATAAAGTGTCCCCGGATTGTGGACAAGTAACAATCTTTATTGTGGAACTAGAAATCTAATTCCTGACAATTGGAAGCTCAAGATTCAATTTAAAAATGTGTTTTTCAACAGCTAATTAGAGAGAGAAAACAGAAGGGAATGCCTTGCCACAGTGGCAGGGTGGGGTGGGGGGGAGATGGGATTGGGGAGGGTGGGAGGGACACTGGGTTTACGGGTGGTGGAGAATGGGCACTGGTGAAGGGATGGGTTCCAAACTTTGTATGAGGGAAGTATAAGCACAAAAGTGTATAAATCTGTAACTGTACCCTCACGGTGATTCTCTAATTAAAAATAAATAAATTTAAAAAAAAATAAAAATAAAAATGTGTTTTACTGGTAATAACATTCAAAATTAGTCAGTGTTCAATGCTAAAGTAAGAACCAGATCACTAAGGTTTACTGGACTATTTCTGGGATACTCCCAGTAGCCCTTTAAGCTATAGATTCCTATAGTTTCTATTTAGTAGCTAGAATTTTCTTGGACACTGGGAAGATTCAAATCTGAACTATGCCAGAAATTCCCTAAATACCACAGATGGCCTTTGTGTTTTTCAAGACCTGCATCTGAATCAACTATCTTGGTTTATTTTCTGCCCTAGTTGTTATAGAACTGCTCTCTCTCTCTCTCTCTCTCTCTCTCTCTCTCTCTCTCTCTCTCTTTTCTCTCTCTCCCTCAATATCTTTTTCTCTCTTCTCTTTCTCTTTCCCTCTCTCCTCAATTAAATCTAAGTGATCAATATATACCTTGACATTGAGTTTTACCTGGAAACAAAATATTTTGGACAAAATAAGTATTTGCTACTGGAAATTATTGAACTGTGCTGAACTTATTTGTGACTTTGCATTTTGTGACAAAGTGAGATTAGTGTGATTCACTGAAAGCAAGAACTCAAGTTGATTAGATTTTGTTCTTGCCCTTTATACTTGAACTCCCTCATGCAAAGCAACATTATGCACTTTTAATGGTTTATGTAAGAAAATGTAAGCCAATGAGATTAAAAATGGGTTAGTTTGGTATTCAGTTCAGACATTTATAACACTTCTTTTTGTTTGCTTGTTCGGGGGTCAAATCTGGTGATGCCCAGGGTTTATTCCTGGTTCTGCACTCAGCAATATAGGATGCCAGAGATTGAACCCAGGTCATTAACACCATTTTTTATTTTGACTAATTAAATAACTTGAACATATTCCACATGTATCTTTAATGTTCTAAGTGGTGAATCCAGTTTCCAGGTAAATATCATTCAGCAACTTTGAAAAGATGTGAAGTTTTGGTGCACTTCATTTTTAGATAGGACTGAAATTTTTAGAATCTGACTGTCCAGTCCTCTTGAAAAACAATAGGTGCCTTAGTTTTCATAACTTTAAATATCTTTAGATATTAACTTCTATTTCCCTCTTAACTTCTATTCCCCTCTTAGAAAGTATACTATGATGTCAAGGGGTGCAGGGGTGAGTGGGGAGGAGTGGGGGTTGGTGGTGATGATAAGTCACTGAGAACTAAATTGCGACTACACAAACATATCAAGTTCAGACACATACACAAATATCTCACCTTATAAGGCCAGGCATTGCTAGAGCGATAGCACAGCTGGTAGGGTATTTGCCTTGCACCGGCTATCCCAGGTTCAATTCCTTCGCCCCTCTCTGAGAGCCTGGCAAGCTATGGAGAGTATCTCAACCACACAGCAGAGTCGCCATAGGCCAAAAACAGTAACAAGTCTCACAATGGAGATGTTACTGGTGCCCGCTTGATAAATTGATGAGCAATGGGATGACAGCAATACAGTGATAACAAAATTTCAGGATTTCGACTTTCAGAAAATGACATCACTAATGAGATTAATATGAATCTGAGAAATGCATCTGTATATACATGCAATCCTACAGAAATATCACCCACTACAATCTATATGTTTATGGATTTATTTAAATCAATGTTATTTCAATGAAACCTGTAAAGGAATGTGCACATTTTCTCATTTTGAAACTCTCAAAAAATAATCTCTTCTGGATGAGTTGCAATTATGTATAGCTTGAATTACATTTAATTGCAACTTGGCTTTCAATTATAGGGAAAGATACAGCACGAGTGAATTGAAGTTTCCGTAGGGACTCTCATGTTTGCCGACAGACTTCAAGTCTATCTGTTTGAAAATTCAGACCATTCAGATTTCAAGGGCTTTTGGACTCTTGCAGTACTTGGATGAAATGTAGCATGTTCCCATGGTTTGTGGGAAACGTGGACGTGTATTCTCCCGTCAGGCCACGGGGCCGTCCTCCAGCTGTCACCAGGCAGCGTGTCTGACAATCTTTGCCTGCCTGAAGTGCCAACTCGTGTCTGCTTTATCTCCAATCCATCTCAGTATAAATGGATGTTTGCAGGCCTTGAGCCCATACGAGTCACCTCAGGCGGAATAATAATTGTTCTTGTAGCAGCATCTAGGCTATTTCATGGACATATTGGGTTGGCAGAAAAGTGAATCAATTTTAAAAAGAGTGTGTAGCGTTAGATAAAGCCCAAGTCCCTATGGTCTTATCTGATGGTTTAGTTTGTTTTTCAAAAGTGAGGTGCCCAGAGGCATTGGTGCTCTATTTTAAGCAGACCAAGAGTTTAATAGAAAGGTGCTGACAAGCAGCAGAAAGGTCATCAGCAGACTGTACTGCACATCTAACTGAATTGGAGGTGTTCACGGTGCAACCGTCTCTGGTATAAATAGGGTTATGGTTTCATATGATTCAAAAAAAACTCTGCTTTGCTAAACTTATGCATGTATTCTAATCAAGAGACTAACAGTCATCCAATCTCTCTTCTGGTGTTTTTTTTTTAATTCTTTGAGCATAAATATAGTATTTACCCTTGGAAAGGGTCACAGAACTGTGACTACATAGCACAAACCAAAAGGAGAGAGCGATTCTCTGAAACAATATTATTGTGTTGGTCAGCAGCTAGGAGGGCTGAGGCTTATAAATAAAACATGCAATGTATGATGTATTTTGTTTTGGAATCCATTCCCCGGGGGTCAGGTGAACTAAATAGGCCTAGTCAGATAGATAAATATTACAAAATTCAAGGAGAGTCTCGTCAAGGTTTATCAATGGAGGATACATGGAAAACGGATTCCTATTATGTAAAAGGAAATGGAACCAAGGGAAGAAGAAACAGAAAAAAAACATACAAAGGCAGAGCTAAATCTCTTAATTGGTCTCTCTGCTTCGATTGCGTCTCTGCTCCAATTCTTCCCCCTTATTATTCCCAAAGTTAGTTTTCTGAAACTTCAGCATTCAAAATATTACGATTTTCTTTAAAACTGTTTAGGAACTCCCCCCCTTGCATATTTCCATAATTTTTCAAGATCGTCTACTATTTTTTCCCAATATATTGTGCCTACCTTCCCCTGCCTCCAGTAAAGCAGTTATCCAACTTTGTTATGCAGCTGCAACCTCTTGCTCAAATCCTTCCTCGTTAAAAGCCTCCTCTCTTTCTGCTCCAGGAGTCAAGAATCCAGGGAAGAGAGGAAGTATCTTCATTTCAGATAATATATATGAACAGTTTTGTGTATGAAGCACTGTCCGGATTGATAATTATTATTGTCTTAATAATAACAGCAACCCAATGACTGAGAACATTTAATACATGGGGACACTGGATTAGAGCATTATATACATGAGAACACTGCAGTAAAAGCTTAATTTACCCAAGATCACCGATTTAATAAACGATAGTCCAGAAGCTTGGTTAACTTAAGGGCCTCTACTGTGAATCATTTTAATACCCCCTTTTTAATTAAATCACTGTGAGATATAGTTACAGAGCTTTCATGTCTGAGTTTTGGTCATACAATGATCGAACACCCATCCCTCCACCAGTGTAGATTGTCCACCACCAATATCACCAGTATCTCCTTCCTCCCATCTCTACGGTGGACAATTTCTCCCTTATTCTCTCTATACTTTGGGGCATTATGGTTTGCAATGCAGATACTTAGAGGCCATTATGTTTGGGCCTTTATCTACTTTCAGCTTCCATCTCAAGGATCCCTCCAATCATTATTGACTTAGTGATCCCTTCTATATCCCAGCCGCCTTCTCCCCAGCTCATGAGGCAGGCTTCCAACCATGGAGCAATCTTCCTGACCCTTGTCTCTACTATCCTTGGGTGTTAGTCTCATATTATGTTATTCTACACTCTACAAATGAGTGCAGTCCTTCTATGTCTGTTCCTCTCTTTGTGACTCATTTTACTTATCATGATAAGCTCCATGTCCATTCATTTACAAGCAACTTTCATGACTTCATTTTTTTGTGAACAGCTGCATAGTATTCCATTGTGTAGATGTAACATGGTTTCTTTATCCAGTTCCCTGTTTTCAGGCACTGTATTATTTCCAGATTCTGGCAATTGCGAACAGTGCTGCAATGAATATACAGGTACAAATATCATTTCTACAGTGCTCTTTAGCACCCCTGGGATATATTCCCACCAGTGTACTGCTGAGTCATATGGAAGCTCAATTTCTAGGGTTTTTTTTTATGGCATGCCCATATTGTTTTCCAAAAAGGCTGGGCCAGCCGTCATCACTGTGAATCCTTTCAATGATCTGTAGCACTTCTATTCTTGTACCCAGATTTCTATTAAAACCCATAATCTTTAGGCAAAGTATATCAAATCAGGCTCAATAAAATATAATTGGAGCAATCCCTTCTTACTAAATGTAAAGTAAACAAGGACTTAAAGAGTGAAAGATACACAGTACCAAGAAACTATAATACAATTTTATGTCTATTGAAAGGAAATACGGTATTCTTACCAAGCCCAGTAGATGATTGTCTCCAAAGAGAAAGTAACTGACTATAACTGGACAAAAGACTCAAAACATTAGCTCTAAAAGTTGGGAAGGGGTACAAGGAAGTTTTCATGCACACCTCTGGGGGAAATCAAGTTCTACTTCAAGGCTTCATGTGTTTATAAAATCTGCTCTCTTAGGTCTTGAACATGCATAAAAAAATGTTGCTAAGCTGAACACTTAGTATGAAAAAATAAAATCAAAGGATAAAAGTGAAATGGAACTCGACGTCCCATTAAATATGACAACATCCAGAGCAAAGGTCCAAATAATAATACAATGCAAGGGACATGAGCCAACTGGTTTAAAGAAGAAGCTGAGTGAGTACTATCTGGGGAGTTTAGAGTGGGTTGTGGGAGAAGGGACTAGTGCTGTACTGGATAGAATACTTTGAACACTTAGAATTTGAGACTAAGGCGAGGGAAGTGAGAGGAATTTCTCTATTAAATGCTAAAGAATATGAGCCAGGATTTCATGGGGATATGTCTGTCACAATATTTCCTAAATGGTATGCCTGAAAACATGAAACCAGCCAGATGTTTTATACAGAAAGGGTGAGTGGTTAAATAAGTCTTGGATATGCTGAATTATACAGACCCTTTCTGCAAACTCAGAGACAACATTAGCATTTTGAAAGCCCCAAGAAGCCCCGCAGTATCAGAGGTAGCATCTTATTTAAGATCAAGAAAGGCTTCGTTTAATGTTTTTTGAACTTTAAATTAAATTAAATTATGTGTACTAGAATAGTTCCAGGTAATGCGGAACTAAAATGTTCCAGGTAATGCGGAACTTTGTGATCCTGGACTCTGGGCTCAACAGGACCACGGAGCAGAGATCCTCTACCTGGTTCCTCCAATCCCTGGCAACTGAATCACACCCATAAGCCATCTCCTGCCTGTGCCAGATAATCTTCTCATGGGCCCCCCTCCAGAACTCACGGCTGCTTCTCCTGGAAGGAGCATAAAATGAGACCCCCGTAACCATGACACCAGACTCCGCACCAATGGTGGCCCAGAGGGGGGCAGGTGAGAGCCCTTGCTGCCCCAAGGGACCCATCCCCAGCAGCCGACCTCCACGACCCAATCACCACCACGCTCCAGGTCACTTTCCACAGGCTTGGGTAGAGCCTCACACATGAGCAATCATATTCCTGGGCCACCTGGACACATCATAAGACACACTCTACACGTTTTCCATAAAGTCCTAGAGGCATATCATATATATGCCTTTTGGAGAGCCCAACAAGCTACCTAGAGTAACCACCCACATGGAAGAGCCTGGCAAGCTCCCCATGGTGTATTCGATATGCCAAATACAGTAACTATAACAGTCTTATTCCCCTGACCCTGAAAATAGCCTCCAATCATTAGGAAAAACGAGTAAGGAGAAGCTGCTAAAATCTCAGCGCTGGGACTAATGGAGACATTATTGGAGCCCGCTCAAGTAAATCAATGAACAACAGGATGACAGAGATACAGTGATACAGGATAGTAGTGGCAGTAGTAGCAGGATAGCAACAATTGACAATTACTAAATTCTTATTCTTATTCTCTGCCATTACCATGCACAGAATTTACAAGGACTCCTGGCATTCTATAATTAATTTGAAAATTAGTTCCTCCATTTAACAGCTAGTCACCAGTCATGTATCTAAAAAGTGATAGGACTTTATGCCAAATGCTCTGAACTCAGTGTATATGCTCTTAAATGCCATACTAATACTATATCATATTAAATATTTTACCATTCATAATGAAAATTGTTCTATTTTTAGGAGAATAAAATCTGGAAGAAAACAATGGAGGAATTTTTCCTGTCTAATAGTAATTACATCAACTTCCCTGGACTGTAAATCCTTTCCCATTTTTTTTTTTCAGTATCAACAAAGGCTCTATTTGGAACTGGAACAATAGTGCAGCCAGTAGGGCGTTTGCCTTGCAGGTGGCCAACCCGGGTTCAATTCCCAGCATCCTATATGGTCCCCTGAGCACCGTCAGGAGTAATTCCTGAGAACAGAGCAAAAAAAAAAAAGGAAAGGCTCTATTTGCTCATTAACCAGCCATGATCCAGAGACTCATAAATAAATCTCAGAGGAGATCAACAAACTACAGAGATGCTTCTGAACCCCAAAGTCACCATCTAATTAAAAATTTAATTCCAACTGTATCATCCCACTGAAAATTTTAGAATTCTGGAGTGCGCATCCACGTTTGCAGTCGCACATCTCCTACTCTACACCACTGATATACCAGGATACCAGAAGCATCACATCCCATTAGATGGGATGCAAAGTAGAAAGCAACCAATCTCAATTAAGAAAATATTAACACACAGACGTAACCTACAGCAACATGTTAGTAATCTCTTATACGAGAGCTTAATGCATCCAGGGTGAGATACAATCTTCACAGATTTTCCTCTAAGAAAACCCTTTTGATAATTTTTAGCAAATTATTCACAACAAGCAATGCAAATAAATTTTTAGGGTCTGCTATTAGGGAAGGTTTGGGTGGTGGTTGGGAAAATTGGAAATAATGGTGAGGGGAAGATGTAATGGTGGTGGGATTGGTCTCCGAATATTGAATGTAATAAAGCATTGTGAGCAAGTTTATAAAAAAATTAATTAAAAAAGAAAGGCTTTACTTGATGTTATTGAACTTGAAATTAAAAAATCATAAATTCATATATAAGGCCATATTTAGTCTAATAACTAATCTTCTGCTAACCCTGGCCACATGATAATACCAATTTGTTCTTAGTGTTTTTAGCTGAGATGTGTAATATTGGGATTCTTATCTGTTCAATAGTAAAATATTAACATACCTTGGAAACTTAACTAAAATAAAAATTAGTTATCAATATTCTAAGTCAATATGACCCTCCTTGGGTCTGTGCTATTTAAAAATGACCAATCGGTGTTGAATGTAAGGTTCCTTTTGTTTTTAGATACCAACACCTTATCTCCCTACCAACTTGCTCTCTTATCCTCAGATAATTTTAGTTCTATCATCAATGTTCATTGAATCATCTCTTTATTTTGGAGTCCTTTCATCAATATTATCATCTTATATTGCCAGTATTCAATACTTGCCCTTTTTTTTCTAACTTATTTCTCTGCACCTACCATTTTGTTACAAATGGAAAAAATTACTTTTCAGATCTGAAAAACATTTCATTGCATAAATGTACCATATCTTCTTTACCCAATCTATTAATGAGCACTTGGTTGTTTCTATATTTAACTGTGTACATATATATGTGTGTGTATTTACATATATTTGTATATATATTTGTAGTAATGATTCTATCATTTTGATAGATCAAAAATTTGAAACTTTCAGATATAAAAGTTTATCTTTTTTATATACTTTTCAGATATAAAAGTATATAAAAGCTCTTTATTTTAGTTTTTCCTTATTAAAATTTTGATTCATCATAAGTTACAAGTCTGTTAGCAGCACAGGTCAGGCTTTCAATGTTCTAACTTGAAACCAATCTTTAGCTTCTTAAAGGATTCTCCAGTGTTTTTCAAAATAACTGCACCAATTTCCATTTCAGCAATAGTGTATGAGAGTTTCTTTTTCTACACCCTTTTCAACCTTGTAATACTAGCTTTTGATGTGTGCCATTTGTACAGATGTGGGGTAGCATATTATAGCAGGCTTATTCTGCAGTTCACTGATGATGAGAGATGATGAACATTTTTTGTGTGCTATCAGTTATCTGCGCACTGTCTTTGGAAATGTGTTTTTTCCAAATATTCTGCCCACTTTCTGATTTGGTTGTTTTATGTTAAGGTCTTTATATTCCTTGGGTAGTATCAGATGTCTGATATTCAAATCTTATCTCATTCAGTAGACGGCTTTGTCATTCTGTTTATATTTTCTTTTGCTGAACAAAGGCTTGTCAATTTAATATAGTCACATTGTTTATTGTTTATAGAAGCCTGTTATAACCCATTGAATTCCTATTGCATCTGTTGTAAATTCTCCTACATTATTTGTGATTCTTTTTATTAATTTTTATCTCTTCTAAAAGAAATAGCAAGTGAAGCTTTATTGAATACTTTACTTTCTTTACCCCCATTGCTTTGATCAAGATCCAAAAGGTATCTTTACATATATGATATATAAAGTAGCACTGCACTGTAGCACTATCGTTCCATTGTTCATCGATTTGCTAGAGTGACACCAGTAATATCTCCATTGTGAGACTTGTTACTGTTTTTGGCATATCAAATAGGCCATGGGTAGCTCTACCTTGCAACGGGATACTCCTCACCAGTGAACATGTATATAAGTATACAATGGAATATTTCACGTATATTATATCACTCAAATATTATTATGCTCTTTGTACTTAATACCAACCCGGGTTTGATTCATCCACCCCTCTTGGAGAGGCCGGCAAGCTACCGAGAGTATGTAGCCCACATGGCAGAGCCTGGCAAGCTACCTGTGGCGTATTTCATATGCCAAAACCAGTAATAACAAGTCTCACAATGGACACTTTACTGGTGCCCGCTGGAGCAAATCGATGAGCAATGAGATGACAGTGACAGTGACAGTACTTAATAATCTTGAATGTACTTCAAATGTATTATTTTATCATTGTTGTAATTTAGGCAACATCATTACAATAATGTCAACAAATCTTCACTTAGAGAATAGCTCACTTTTGCGTGTGGCTGACTAGTTTTCCAATACCATTGTGGAAGAGATGAGAGCTTTTCTCCATTGCATAGTTTCACTTGTTTGTCATAAATTAAATATCGATTAATGGGTGTGTTTCTGGACTTTCAATTCTACTCTCTTTAGGCTAGTTGTTCGTTTTTATTCCAATTCTATAATGATTAAATAATCAATTCTTCCTATTATTGTTTCAAGTCCAAAACACGCAGCTTACTTGTTTTCTTTTTTTCTTTCTTAAAATTGCTGTAGCTATTCAAGACTTTTTGTGGTTTTATAAGAACCTTAGTATATTTGGTTTTATTTCCTTTCAGATGTCTTTAGAATTTTGATTTGGATTATACTAAATTTGTGCATTATTTTTTATAAAAATAGTTATCTTGACTATGCTAATTATTCCCATACATGGAATATGTTCCAATTGCTTAATGTCTTATTCTATGTCTTTTAAAATCCTATATTTGTTATGTAACTCTTTGCCTCCTTCAATAAATTTATTCCTAGGAATTCAATTATTTGGGGAGCAATTGTAAATGGGCTACCTTTAAAACTTTATTTTCATTCTTTTTTTTAAAGAGTGTAATAGATTTTGTATATTGACATTGGGAGCAGTCAATTTTCTGTACCCATTAAATTGATTCTAATTATTTTTAGTGGAAACTTGGAGTTATGTAACCTGAAAATAAAACTAGCTACACTTTCTTTTTAATCCAGATGTCTTTTTTTATGGCTGTCTAATTTCTCTGGCAAAAAATCCTAAAACAAACTCAGAGAAGTGGTGAAATCAGTGAGCCTGATCTTACTCCTGATTTCTTTTTTTTTTTTTTAAGAAAAAGCTTTTACAGTTTTCACTATTGAGAATTATATTCATTTTGGTTTGTAGGTTATGGTCATTACTGTGCTAAAATGCATTCTTTCTTTCCACATTTTATTAATAACATTTTATCAGATAATGGTGCTGAATCCTGTCAAATGCTTCCTCAATATCTACTGATATTACCAAATTATTGTTTTTCCTGTTATAGTATTTAACATTGATATAGTATATTTGCACTGGTTGGCTAATGTATGATGAGTCATCCTGATGTTCTTAGAATAATGCTCAATCAGTCATGATGTACGACCCATCTTATGCTTTATTGAATTCAGTTTGTCAGCACTTTGTTTAGAATTATTGCATCCAATAGAGATATTAGATAAAATACAGAGATATGCGCCTGTATTTTTACATTGTGTGATCTCCCTGTCTGGTTTTGATATCAGGGTAATGTTCTCCTTATAAAATGTATTTGGAAGCATTCCTTCTTTGATTTTTTTTCCCCCTAAGAATCTGTGGAGAATTGGTTTACATTTTTCTTTTAAGGTTTGGTAATTTTGACTGGTAAAACCATCTGGTTTAGGACTTTGCTGATTGTTTTTTATTTTGTTTCAATTTCTTCTATTACTGATTCAGTTTCCATACTTGTGATCAATCAAAGATGTCCTTTTTTCTCGTTTCCATATTGGTAAACTCTATATAAAAAGTTACCCGTTCATTTTCTACATTATCAAATTTGGGGGCACATAGTTTGCTATAAACTTTGGTCTATCTATCATATCTGTTGTAAATTCTCTTACGTTACTCCTGATTATTTTTAATTAACATTTAATCTCTTCCATTAAAAAGATGAAGGTATATTGATTTTATTTAACCCTTTGAAAAAATGACTTTCCATTTCTTTGATATTTTGTATTTCTTTTGTTTTCAATTTAATTTTTCCTCTTTGTTCTGAATATTTTCTTTCTTGTGTTAACTTTCTTTGGGGGATTGAGGCTTGGATTTCAACCAACTGTGCTCAGGAATTAATTACTACTGACTAATCACTCAGGGATCACTCTAAGTCAGCTTCAGGGACCATACAAAGTGTAAAAATGATAGAGCCTAGGTCATCCATGTGTAAGGAAACAATGTGCTATCATTGTATTCTCTCTCTCCCTTTATCTCTCTCTTTCTCTCTGTCTCTGTCTGTCTGTCTGTCTGTCTGTCTGTCTCTCTCTCTCTCTCTCTCTCTCTCTCTCTCTCTCTCTGGCCCCATTTCTTCTAACTTTGATATTTGTTTGTTATTAGTTAGTCCAGCTGATTTTAGTGTAAGATTGAATTCTTTAGTTTTGATTTTTCATATTACTTTGCAAAGGCCTATATTACTATTAACTTTCTTATTTAAATATTTTTGATATTTATAATAATTCTCCAGTCCATCTAAATGCATGCTTTAATTTATAATTCATGAGCATATTCTCTCTTTCTACATGTGTGAAATCTTTGTTGTTCTGTTTTTCTGCCATCCTCAGGACTTATTCCTGGTTCTTTGCACAAGGATGAGTCTTGGAGGTGCTCAAAGGACCATATGTGGTACTGGGGGTTAAATCAGAGTCAGCTAAATCCAAAGCAAGTGCCTTAACCTCTATATTGTCTCACCATGCCAAATGAAAAATAAATGTGGGGGCTGGAGCGATAGCACAGCGGGTAGAGCGTTTACCTTGCACGCGGCCGACCTGGGTTCGATCCCCAGCATCCCATATGGTCCCCTGAGCACTGCCAGGAGTAACCCCTGTGCATCACCGGGTGAGACCCAAAACAGCAAATAAATAAATAAATAAATGTGGGAATTGCGGGGAGCGGAGGGGGGCGTTGCAGAAGTTGGGACCAGAGTCCTTGGTGTTCCGGGTTCACTCCTTGCTCAGAGATCACTCCTTGAACTGCTGGAGAACCATATGCAGTAATTGGGTGAACAAAGTGACTTTACCCCCTGATTTTTATCTGATTTCTTTTTCTGACTGAGTTCTAATTTTATAGCATAATGATCATAAGGGGCTGGAGCGATAGCACAGCGGTTGGGCCTTCGCCTTTCACGCAGCCAACCCGAGTTCTATTCTTCCGCCCCTCTCGGAGAGCCCGGCAAGCTACCGAGAGTAACAAGCCCTCGCGACAGAGCCTGGCAAGCTCCCCGTGCATATTGGATATGCCAAAAACAGTAACAACAAGTCTCTCAATGAGAGACGTTACTGGTGCCCACTCAAACAATGATCATAAGACATTTGCTATTTTAATTTGTATATATTTGTTCATGGCTGTTTTATTTTCCCAATACATACATGGTCTATCCTTAAAAAAGAAGTTTTGTGTGCACTTGAAAAAATATAAATTTTGCGTGTTTAGTTTTTTGTTTGTTTTAGGGCCACACCCCCTGTGCTCAGGGGTTAGTCCTGGCTCTGCACTCAGGGATTAATCTTGGTGGGGCTCAGAGAACCATATGGGGGGCCATGGGTTGAAGTTCGATCGGCCGTGTCCAAGACAAACACCATTCCTTCTGCACTGCCACTCTGCCCCTCCCCCAAAATATAAAGTTTGACACTTGGGGACAAAATAGCCAATTATTTATCAGATCCACTTATTCCATTTTGTCAGTTAAGACTTTTATTCCCTTATTTATTCTTTGTTTACTTGGTCTGCCCAAAATTTAAGTGGGTTGTTAATCACTGTTCAGTGTCATCCCGTTGCTCATAGATTTGCTCGAGCGGGCACCAGTAAAGTCTCCATTGTGAGACTTGTTGTTACTGTTTTTGGCGTATCGAATACACCACTGGTAGCTTGCCAGGCTCTGCCCTGCCGGCTAGATACTCTTGGTAGCTTGCTGGAATGTCCGAGAAGGGCAGAGGAATCAAACCCAGGTCGGCTGCATGCAAGGCAAACGCCCTACCACTATGCTATCGCTCAAGCCAGGGTTGTTAATATTCCTCATTATTATTATACTGCTGTCAATACTTTTCTTAATTAATAATTGCTTAATGTATTTCTTATTTGGGACATATTTATCAATAAATGTACATTATCTTATAATTAGCACTTAATTATTTTTATACTATCCTTATACCTTTTTTATTTTTTTAGCCGGAAATCTAGGATATTTGTTACAAAAATAATTGTTTATGCCTATTTATTTTCCCTTTGTACTTATTTCTTCATTCTGTGATTTATAATATTATTAGTGACGGTTTCTCATGCATACAATTCCAACACCACATCCATCACCAAGCTATCCTGTTTCTGCCTTTTTAAAATAAGTGTTGAAGGGCTAGAGAGATAGTATAGAACAGGCACTTGCCTTGCTCATGCCTACCTATATTCAATCCCCAATACCCCGAATAGTTGCTAAAGCCCTGCCAAGAGGTACTCCTGAGTAAAGTGCCAAGAATAACACCTGAGCAGCACCAAATGTGTTCCAAAAATCAAGTAAATAAATAAATAAAATAAAGTATCATTGCTTATAGGATTGCTTTTGGACCTTTCAATTTCATTCTGGATTAATCTGGATTAATGATGATGAATTAATGATGATGAATTGCTTTACTTTTTTGTGTATCTAAGACATTTTTTTTGTTCTTTCTTCTCCCCTAATTATCTGGCAAAGGAGAGTATTCTCAATTGAAATTTCTATTAATCTGGATTAATAGAAAAAAAAAGATTTGGGTTTTTTGTTTTTGTTTGTTTGATCCATTCTTCCACTTAGTGCGATTAATCTGAGAATTCAGACAAGTAGTCACCAAACTTCATTTGGCCTACCACTGCTTTTCAAGGTAAAAAAAAAAAACACTCACTTTAAATCTTTTTTAAGAGAACAAATAGAAAGTTCCTTCCATTGTTCCTGAGGCTACTAATTCCCATCCTTCCCCCACCCAATCCTATCATTCAAACCCATCAAAGATGAGATGGCAGTCTAGTCTGCTTTGGAAAAAACTGATTCTTTTTTTAACTGATGAAAAAGCTTCACCAATATTTTCTGTTTAAATCACTACTGGTTGGTCACTATTGGTTGGTTGAGTGTTCTGATAACTTTAACCAATAACATTCCTAGAGTAAAAAAACTTGTACCTGACCACATAACATTTAGAGCACATAACATTTAAGGTAAGTATAGAAATATAACAATTTTTGCCATGATAAAGTGTCTTCATCCTTTTCTATTGTCCCATTTCCTTTCATTTCACTTTAACATCTTACTTGTGTACAATATTTGAACTGCTTCTGTGGTTTCTTCTGTTTTCTTCCATATACTTGTTATCAAGTTGTGCTAAGGTTTATACTTACAGACCTTTACAAGTGACCTATTACTGTGGATTGATCTTACATTCAGCATAGGGCCACATTCTTACTTCCTCTTCTCTCACACCATTTGATTTGGGTTTCTTACTACTATTAGGTAAGATTGTTTTCATTTTATGAGACCCTTTAACATTTCTTACTAGGCCAATTTAGTGATGATGAATTGCTTTACTTTTTTGTGTATCTAAGACATTTTTTTTGTTCTTTCTTCTCCCCTAATTATCTGGCAAAGGAGAGTATTCTCAATTGAAATCCTTCTCACAAAATTTTGAATTCTGTATTCTTTCTGTGGAAAAGCTTTTGGATAATCTTAAAGTATCTCCTTGTATATTATTCCCCCACTCCATCATACCCCCAGCCCCCGCTCCAAATGCTTCTAGGATTCTGTATTTATTTTCAATCCTGAGCATTTTATTTAAAGTATGTCTTGGACTGTGTCTCTTTGGTCTTATTTTGTATGTGAATCTGAGTCTTTTATTTCAATGTTACTTTTCTTCCCCAAATTAGGGAATTTTGTGGCTTTTATTTCTTCCAATAGGGTTTCTATCTCTTCTGTTGGAACACCCATAAATATTTCTTTCTGTTTCTATATTTTAATAAGTTTACTAAATTCTATGTGTCTAGTGGGATCATTGACTTCCCTTGGTTTGCTTGGGAGACAGTAGCACAGATCTGTAGGCTGGCATGTATTATTTAAGGATATTGACCAAGAACACTGCAATGTGTCTTTTTTTATATGCTGACAATCCTGTACTATTTTTTAATTTATTTTCTTTTTGGGTCACACGTAGCGATGCACAGGGGTTACTCCTGGCTCTGCACTCAGGAATCACCCCTGGTGGTGCACAGGAGACCATATGGGATGCTGGGAATTGAACCTGGGTAGGACGCGTGCAAGGCAAACACCCTACCCTCTGTGCTGTTGCTCCAGCCCCAATCCTGTACTATTTAGATGAGTGGAGATCTTGTGAAAATAGAGGCAGCCTGGGGACAGGGTACAAATACTAGGGACATTGGCGGTGGGAAATGTACACTGGTGAAGAATGGGTGCAGGAACATTGCACAGTTGAATCTTGATATGAGCAACTTCCTGTTTATCTCTTTATCTCACAGTGATTCAATATAAAAATCATCACCATCATCATCATCATCATCATCATCCCGTTGATCATCAAATTTCTCAAGTGGTCTCAGTAACATCTCCATTCATCCTAGCCCTGAGATTTTAGAAGCCTCTCTTTACACGTCCTTTCCAATGGTGCCGTATTGGAGGCTTTCTCATGGGAATGAGATCCATCATTGTGACTGGTTTTGGCATATGAATACGCCATGGGGAGTTTGTGAGGCTCTCCCATGTGGGCAGTAAACTCTGGGTAGTTTGTCAGGTACTCCCAAAGGGAGAACTAGGCTAAAAGATGTCGCACCGCATGCTTTTGGGAGCTTGGTGTTATAGTCTCTGGAGTTGGCCATTGGTTGGATGACATGGCGCAGAGGACAGTCCCTGGATGTGACTGCCTAGCTACTGGAAAATGGGGAATCTGGGTAAAAGAGGCCCAGTCCTGATCTGAGAAGGCTTGGAGGTCTCAGCTCCGAGTCCCACACACCTGGATTCCTCTGCTGGTTCCTTCACACATGAGGCTTGTCCGAATGTGTGGAGAGGGGCCTTGAGCATGGCTGTGGCTAGGCTCCAGAGGTCTTCGGCTGAGGGAGCTCTGCTGGGGGCAGGGAGGGAAACTGAGGCCCACCCCCTCCTAGGGGTCCCGGGGAAGACAGCCAGGCATGGGGGCAAGAGACTCTCCAATTAAAAAAATGCATGAATAAATATTCAAATATATATTTAATATATAATATATTATATATTATATTTGTGTATATATGCAAATATATTTGTGTATATATATATGCAAATAAAACAGTGGAGACTGGAGATGTTACTGTCAGAAAGTTCCACAATTTCAAGCCTGCCAAGGGGTTGCAAGTCTCTGAATTAATTGGGAGGATGGCATGATCAGCAAGCTTCCTCTCCTCTTGGCAGGCTCTATAGTCAGACTTTTCCCAGTGCATCAGGCTATCAGTTATCTCTCTGCTGTGGTGTAACACTGATGCAGGTTCTGCTGACAAAGTCTTTCAAGAGGGTGTAGCGGGAAGAGAGTATTCTAGGTGTTGTCAGTTTATACTTCCCACAGGACGTCGTCTCCTTAGAAGCCACAGGTATATGTAGTAAGAGTGATCTCAAAGTTCATAAGTGTTATTAGCAAAAGCAAGCACTGCTCCCTTAAGAGTTGTTTAGTGCAAACATTTAGAGCAATGATATGTCAACAATAGTTTATCATCACTTCCTATACCTTATCCTTGATGTAATCAACCTAGTCAAGAAAGTTTCCTGCATGAGGACTGGGCAGTAAGATTGCGCTCCTTCTCCTTTCTGTTTGTGCCTTTGAAAGGCCTATTTAAAAAATCTGCCACCCTACCCTGACTTACTAAGAAGCAGCACACAAATTCGTGGAAGGAAATCCTGCTTGAAAAGGAGCTGATTCACTAGATTGTACAGCTCATCTGGAGTAAAACTTATATTCCTTCCCCTTAGCCTCATTCCATCAACTTCCACCTCCCAATGACTAAAACAAAATGTAAAATAGCTCTAGTTTGGTACATTAATTTTGATTCATTTCATTTTTCTTCTCCAAAGCCCCTTGAATTAACAAAGAAAATATCGGTACCACTGTCTAACCCATTTGGGGGCAGGTATATTTTATTACTAAACCACTTATGTAACAAACAAATAATAAAACATTTGTTCTGAACGGAGTAGGTGCCATTGATGCTTCTCTTAGGAGCAGGTTGGCCTTTATGCAATCTAAGCGAATAATCTTGGGGTCTCAGAGCACAAAGACCTTGCAAATTCCAAGGTGGATGAGAAGTGTGTTTAAAAACAATATCAGCACCATTCCATAGAGTATGTGTTTGATATTTGCATGGCATGCCTGAAATTAATTGCAATTCAAAAAGGTTTATCCAGAAGAGACTGGAAGTTTCAGAATTAGCAAAAGGGTGGATTTCTTACAGCTTTTCCCATGACCCTATTACATGTTACCCAAGAAAAAAAAATTCAGTGGTAACCACCAGAAAAGGAAGGTCTTCTGGGAGCCAAAGTTGAAGGGAGGCTGTTAGGCTGTGGTCTGTAGAGAGAGCATGGAGGGTTATCCACTCCCCTTTATTCCTCTCAAAGCCAAGGAGCCTCGAGGCTGGAGCAATAGTATAGTGGGGAGGGCGTTTGTCTTGCATGTGGCAGACCCGGGTTCAATTCCCAGCTTCCCATATTGTCCCCCAGCAGCACTGCCAGGAGTAATTCCTGAGTGCAAAGCTAGGAGTAACCCCTGTGCATCGCTGGGTGTGACCTGAAAAGCAAAAATAAAATGAAATAAAATAAAATAAAATGAAATAAAATAAAATAAAAGCCGAAGCCAAAGAGCCTCTTGCTCTTATGTTTCTATATTTCTATACTATGTGCTTTTATAAGCCTTTAGTGAGGATTTACTGTTTCCTTCATTCCCAGAACCTCGATCTGTTTGGATAATTTAGAAAACAAACACCCCATCAGTTTAGAATTGATTTCCAATTGATAGAGAGTGCTGCTTTTTTGCTTTTTTCCCTAAGGTCAATTTGAAAAACAAAAGGGAGGGGGGAAGAAGTAAGAAAGGCAAAAAAGAAAGAATCAAGTCATGAATTTCTCAGGGCCTGCCAAAAGGATGATTAACCTGGTGAGTCTTCAGAGTCCTTTCCTGTTGACAACTGATTTTCTTAAACAAGTTAGTACCTGCTGAGGTAGGTTGGATTTTTTTTTTTAATCTCATCTACCAATGCTGATGTCTTTCAAAAACAAGAAATGGCCTCACACTTTGATTATCGGTAAACTCCCACTATGTAGTGAAATGGGCCCTCCCAGAGCCAATGAGGGAAGGAACTGCAACTCTGTGCAGAGGTCGTGAATCATAAGTCAGTACATCTAGGTCTTAGTTTTTTCCCAGGCAAGACACATGGTGTAATTTTTTTTCCCTTTTGATTACATGATGTCAGCGCGTACTCCATCGCCTCCTGTATAAACTGACACTTGACAGGCCTATTGCAATGTTCTCTGAGCCTGCACTAGCTCAGTTATTGCTTCCAAGCTTTTGAGGACAGGGACAGGAATGGGAGAGTTTGGTTTGATTACAAGGCTGGAACGCTTAGAGGGAGCCAAAGTTACTCCCTTTGCATAAGTCTTCACATCAAAAGCCTCTACTTAATTACCTTTAGAAATGTCCCACTTTCAGGGGCAATAACCGAGGTTCTTACTGGCTTCAAAAATGAAAATGTGTATTCAATAACAATAGATCCAAAGCATAACAGACATATGCTTGTCTCAACAGATCACATTTCTAAGGATGAAATTGGTTGAGGTTGATTCATTCCTGCGTAAGAGTTACAGGAGGCTTTTATAAAATTTAAGCATCCGAAGGCTATTGGATCACAGCTAATTTTTTTGCTGTGTGTGTATGTGTGTGTGTGTATGTGTGTGTGTGTGTGTGTGTGTAATAGCAAGGAAGAAAAGACAGCAACTGTGAAAAAGAATTTTTATTTTAAGGCACCCTATTCTGACTTAGAAATTTTGTTTCTCTTCCCAGAAATGCTTCCCCTGTTCTGCACATAAATTGATCCGGATCTGACCCAAGATTAGTGATCATTAATCAGATTCTCTGGTCTGTTGGAAAATCCATGAAACATGCATTTTCATAAAGAGCATTAAAATGACAATATAGTGTACAGTAGCGTTTCTCAACCGAGGGGTCATCTGGGGCCCTCTGTTGGCTACCCAGATATTCAAAAGATGGCACAGGTGATAATCCTGTAAGGGGGGGTGGCATTGCACAAGGTAAGGGGTCCACCCAGTAGAAAAGGAAAGAAGATTAGAAGACAGTCACAGTCAAAAAAAAGTGGGGGAAACACCAGCCTTAGGATATCTTCCAACAATTTATGAATGTAGTCACTTTGTGGTTACTTATCATGCCAGGAAATACAAAATTATTTGCTGTTAAGGTAAAATCTTTCCAGGTCAGGACTCGTCTAAATCAAGGGAATATAAATATTTTTGTTTCAAAGACCAGCAGTCCAATCAGAAGAGAAGGCTATGACTTCCATAATGAAAGTGTGCCTGGCTCACTAATGGCCTGCCACGAAGATCACTCAAGTGAGTTCAAACCTCTTCCAGAAACACCACTTGTTCCAGCCCCTCGGCACACGTTAGCAAAGGCTGGGTGAGCAGAACCTGGACTCCGGGAGGCAGGTGCATCCAAGCTTAATTCCACCTCCTTGCATTGACTCTGTGAAGTTGATCAAGTCAATTAACTTTTAGGATATCAGTTTCCACATCTGCAAACATGAGGTTGAAAATGATCTCAGGGCAGCTGTGAGAATTACAGGATACAGCCCGGGAGTTTCTGAAACAGGAGGCAATCAATGACATCATTGTCCCCACCTAGGACAATTTGCACCTACCAGTAACCCTGTTTAGGCAGGAGAGCTTATGTTGCTGGTGTCAGAGGAGACTCACAATGGGGCAACGTTTTAAATTTCCTATAAGAGGCTAAAGATGTGATGCAGTACTTATGGTGCATGCCTTGCAGGCAGCTGACCTTGGTTTTTCTCCCCCAGCAATGCAAATGGTCCCCCAAGAACTGCCAGGAGTAATTCCTGAACAAAGAGCCAGGAGTAAGCCCTGACTTTTTCTAGGTGTGGCCCCCAAACCATAAATAAGTTAATTTCTAATAAGGAATGTTCAGCGACCAGCTAAAAGCACCTTTTAGCTTCTACTCTCTCTAGTCCTAGGGAAAAATCTTACTACCACCTTCTGAAAGCAGCTCAGTGACAAATCATTAATGACTGCTCGGGTATAGATTATCAAGTAAATCCATCAGAGCCACCATTCTTTCATCAGCACACCCTGAAGTGGATTCACCATGAAGTTCCTAAGGCAGAAACTTCAGGTTGATTCATTTCATTGGCCCATGCCAATACTTGTACCACCTTTAGACTCACTGCATTTATATTATTTTCCCAATACAAAATCTGCCCAATTGCCTGAGGTCTAGATCTACAAAAGTGTGATCTATCCCCGCGACTCACTGCAATAATAATGACTTCCTTATTTCACATCTGTGAAGAAATTAAAGACTTGGAACCAGGAACACATTCTTTAAGTCTTCCTCCTGCCTCAAGATTCAGCTTTTACTTAATTTCCTTGCTTTACCCAGGTACCCTTCTTGCTTATTACCCATCCTCCATGCTGGCAAACACAATCAGGAAAAAGCAAAGTGGGAATTCTGTAAGCCACATCTTACCGATAACCATAATGGAGGAGCTCATATTTTAGTCTGCGTAAGTGGTAGATAATTTTCACTTAAGTATAAATATGAAATTTCGTCCTAGACTAAAGCAAACCCTTATAATTATACAGTTGCAAATTATTGTGTTAACAAAAGAAGGTCTAAATTATCTCCTTCCAGCACTTAATGAATTCAGCCTCTTAATGATTTCCCAAATTGCAATGCCTTCCCTCATTTCACTTTTCTCTTGCAATGGTGGAATTGTGTGACTGTTGGAAAGAAGAGTGATTCCCATTTAATCCTTCCAGAAAACTATTTATTTGCCAAAGAGAAAAATAAAATTTAAAAGAAAGACTAGATGTTCTTTGATCAGTGGGAATGAGTTGCAAATGCTCAATAAAATAAAAGCTGGATTTGACTCTCTCGTATGTTTAGGACTTCAATGATGCAATCACCCAAATTTAGAATTTATAAGGTTGCTTTGTTCAGCTCCTTTAGCTCGGTTCCCATGTAAATGTTTGCTCTCAGGGCAAAATCATGAAGCATCTGGATGGAATCTATTCTGGCTTCAGGAAGACAAAATGCCAACCCTATAGAAAAACTGTCCATCTTTAAATTAAATTCAAATCCACACAGCTTGCACCCTCACCAAAGTCTGTTTCTCTACATCTTTATAAACGACATGATTTAAATCATCTGTGTGGTGATTTCTTTTTTTCCCTATTCTTCACAATCTTTGGAGTAAATGTGGTGCTTGTTAACATGAGGAATTGATAGTTTGTTGCCATTTTCCATGGTCCTGACATTTGGAAACATTTGAGATCAATAAAGGCAGACACAAGGAAACAAATTTGATAACTGCTTTTAAGGAATAAAGATAGAATATTAAAACAGGATTCAAAAGACATGCCCTTACCCCAAATCTAATAAATCTGTAGCTTGAAATTTTTGATTAACTATCTGTCATGTTGGGTAACCTCCTCCTGCATATTTAGAAGAACTCCTCATCCCCACTTCCCTGCGTTTCACACAATCGCATACCAGTCAGACACCAGTGACAAATTAGTTCACTCATGTCCATTAATCCCACCTGCTAGGAAATGACAGCTAGCCAGTCCTCAGCAAAATCACAGCACGGGCAAAGTCTGGTATGTCTTTCTTTCCCTTAGCGATGCTTCTTCCGTTTTTGTTTTTTTTGTTTTTTTTTTTGTCCCTACTACAAATGTCTAAAATACTAATGGTTGTAAGTATTAGGCAACCACCGGCATTGGACGGTACATCCTGCCTGTGCTTGTTTATTCACACTTTCTCACATCAACTTCTCTGTCCAATCTTGCATAGGTATAAGGTAGAGTCTCATCAATACTCAGCCTTGCAGGTAGGCAAGAGCTGATTTGCCTGCACACTCCTCCTTCTCAATTGAAGGTCTCCCAGAGAAACCATTATTAATGATATTGCAAGTCACGGAATTAATTTTTAAAACCTTAGAGTTTATCATTAAAAACTGGTTTATCTGAGCTCTGCATAATTATGGACTGGAGAGATAGCACAGCGGGTAGGGCATTTGCCTTGCACGCGGCCAACCCGGGTTCGATTTCTCCTTCCCTCTCAGAGAGCTCCAAGCTACTGAGAGTATCCCGCCCGCACGGCAGAGCCTGGCAAGCTACCTGTGGCTTATTTGATATGCTAAAAACAGTAACAATAAGTCTCACATTGAAGATATTACTGGCGCCCGCTTGAGCAAATTGAATGAACGACAGTGCTACAGTGCTACAGTGCCTAAATTCAGTGTGGTTAAGTGATCACAAGGTATAAATGCCAAACAGGAAAAGTAGGGGATCAAACGGGCCCCTATAAGGCAGAGACTTGGTGGCACTTTTCAAGAAGTCTTACACAGCGGGGGAGACTTCTGGCCATACTTTCACAAAATTTAGCTACTATGAATTTGAAAAAAAAACATTTTTTACTAAATTAGAGACAAATTTCCAGTGTTCTGGATTATCCATGGTTTACAGTGTCAAGAAATCTTGGACAGTGATGTCCAAAGTAAGCTGGAGAAAGGAAGATGACACAGAGGTGAAGGGTGGGACTAAGAGTGCACTGTGGTTTCCTCCATGCAGGCCCTCTTCTGCTTTTTTGATCTGTCACTGTCACTGTCATCCTGTTGCTCATCGATTATCTGGAGTGGGCACCAGTAACGAGTCCATTGTGAGACTTGTTGTTACTGTTTGTGGCATATCGAATATGCCACGGGGAGCTTGCCAGGCTCTGCCGTGTGGGCTAGATACTCTCGGTTGCTTGCTGGGCTCTCCGAGAGGGGCAGAGGAATCGAACCCAGGTCGGCCGCGTGAAAGCCAAATGCCCTACCCACTGTGCTATTTCATCTTGATTCATTTGTGAGTATCTTGGTAAACCATCTATATTACAGTACCTAACTAGTCTAATGAAATTCAGAGAGAATAGGAGAAAAAATCAAAGTTCCTCTCATTCTCCCTGGTTCTAACTCTTTTCCACTATTGCTAAAGCTAATCTTGGACTTTAAGACTAGTTCTTCCACAAAGAGAAAGAGAACAGTCCTTTGGAAACCCCTAATATCCAAGGCAATCCCGTGCCCCTCAGAAAATCTGCCAGACTATGGTTTCAGCTAATTTAGGTGGCAGCAGAACAATCAGCCACGTTGATCACTTACAAAATCCAATGTAAAAATTAGCTACATGGACATAAAATGATCTTCAGCATTTTACAAACTAGTCTCAAGAAGACACAAATCTGATTTTAAAATCAATTTTGAAGAACAATATTGATAGTGCTGGGGAGATACTACAGAACGTAAGTCACTTCCTGAGCATGCTCTAATTTTTAGCATCATATTGGGTCCCCTGAGCAATTCCTTCGGCCACTCCTGAGCACTGCCAGGTGTGCCCCTTGAACTGCTGAAAAGAAAATTAAACAAATTAAAATTGTTACCCTCATTGAGGCTAAAGAGAGTGCAGGACATGATACAACTCACAGACCATCAACCCTGGTTTGATTTTGAGGACCAAGTATGATCCTCTAAGCACTGCCAGGAGTCATTCTTGAGCACAGAGCCAGGAATAGTCGCTGAGCATCATTGTGAGTACCCACTTCTGCACAGAAAAAGTGGGAGAAAGAATCTTATTATAAATCCTGGGAGGGGCCGGAGTGATAGTACAGCGGGTAGGGCGTTTGCCTTACACACGGCCGACCCGGGTTCGATCCCCGGAATCCCATATGGTCCCCCAAGCACTGCCAGGAGTAATTCCTGAGTGAAAAGCCAGGAGTAACCCCTGAGCATCACTGGGTGTGACCCAAAAAGCAAAAAAAAAAAAAAAAAAAAAAAAGAAAGAAAGAAATCCTGGGAGATTTATACCATCCACCTCATCCACCCCGTCACCTACTCGTCCACCATTTCCAGGAAGGTAAAAGCAGCTTTCACACCCTATCTCCCTGTTCCCAGAAAGTGAAGTCGGCTTGGGAATTGCCTAAATTATCATTGACTCTATTTATTCCCAGCTTGCTTAGGATGGGCGCTCAAGATAGAAAGCAAAGAAGGAACGCCAATCACTTGACAACGTTGGGGTCTAAGGGTTCTGGGCCAAAGGTCGTTGTTGATTTAAAAATAACCCACCTCTAAGTGAATTATACTCACGCAAACCACAAGCCTTATTTTCTCACGGGTGGGACGTAAAGCATAGAAGCTGCAAGCAGAAGCGGCTTCTGTCAGAGCTCTCATTCCACCCCCCCTTTGTGTGGGAGCTGCTCCCGCTGGAACGCGTTTCTTAGCACGTTCCGCCTACTCCCTTCCTTGCCTCCTGTTTGAGGAAATAGACTCTTCTAGTGGTCCCTAATGTGATGAAAACGCGGCTTAGTGATGGGCATCATTTCCTTCTATTAGACAACAAATGAAGGGGAAAAAAATACAGAAAATGTTTTAAAGAAGCTGTGGCAGCTCCAAACACAAAATAGAAGACTGGAAAGTAACAGTTCCCCCGCTGGCAAACAATTAGAAAAACAGAAACCAAATGCGTTGTATTTTTGCATATTTTGCATTCTTGTTTCCAGAGAGACAAATGGCAAGCAAACAAGCTGCCATCAAAGATGTATCCAATGGCCAGAGATGGCCTGATGTTCCGTACCCTGAAAGGAGCCGGGGGCACCTTCTGAGATATCCAGATTCCTCAATATTCTGGAATTGGGTCTGTTCCACACTGCTGGGTTGCCTGTTTTTCTCCACCTGTACAGAGTCAGTGTACAGAAAACAACTTGGAGGCTTTTATAAAAAGTCTCTGAAATCTGTAAGCATACATAGTCACTCAGCATAAGTACCTTTAACCTTCCAATCGGAGTGTTTCTATTCTAAATTTTGCATCAAATTACTAAGAGCTCCCATTGAAGGACCTGCCATTGTACAGAGAGTGTCATCCATAGCAAATAGGTGTTAGGATTCCCATTCTTTCCTGGAGCAAAGGCCCAGCAATAGAGCTCCAATTACCCGGAGTGATAACTAGGTGTTAGGTGACTGGAAGAGAATAAATGCTAGCCACCCTAGGGCATCCTTGAGACCAACTTTTTACCACCCCTGCCATCATAAAAATTCACTTCGAGAGAGTGAAATTCTTTTTACCTTTTTTTTAAAAAAAAATTTCCAGTGCAAGAACTGGTTTTCCATTCTTAAAAAATGATAGTCTTCTTTCCTTATGATTGGATCCAGGGTTGGAACAGAAAGAAACACAGTATTTTAACTTTATTTGGACTCACATTTCATGTCATGGTTTTTCCTTCATCCTCCATGAGTAGCATTAGTCACTCACACTCACTTAAGATAAAAGAAGCTGGCACATGTGGATTCTGCCAAAAGCTTCTTCCAACATACATTTGAAAGTTTGTTTTATGACCCACTATAGGCTAGGTTCCCTCGGAAACAGACTGAGATTTGTTTCAGGAGATTTATTGGTTGGTGCATTCAGAAATAGCACAGGCCAGGGGTGCAGGCCTGGCTGGGTGGAAGTTGAGCTGTGATCCAGGTGCAGAGGAGACCTCTGTCATTTCCATTAAGAGCTCTTGGTCTAGACCGGCCCTTTCAAATTTTTCCAACTCAGGCAAACATTCTTGTGTACCCAACTTCCCTGCAACCATGAATATGTATAGATGCCTTTGGAAGAAATTTAACTTTGGGTAAGGCAGTTTCCCTTGATATAGTACAGTTTTGACCAGAGACTTAAGTATGGGCCATTAGTTATTAAGCTTCTTGTCTGTGGAAGAATTAGTCATCCTCTATGAATGGGGAAGCTGGGATATACACAGCATCCTCTTCTTTCTATTGCTCACAGACAGCTTGCATTGTACAGAGAGCCCACCCTGTCTGAAAATGGCCATTCCCATATTGGATCGGCTTCTTTTTCTAGAGAAACTTTTTTTTGCATATTAAACTTCTTATTAAAACTGAGGCTTTACACTATACTCAAAATGACATGTTCCATAGACATTGGGAAAAAAACCCTTTTATATGAAACTATTGGCACAAAACCTTGAGAACACAATTAAAACTATGATAGGTTTAGTTCATATATCTATCTCTCTATATAGATATATAGCTCTATGGCAATAATCTGGAATACCTGGGTTTCAAGATGTTGGTTTTCCAGATAGTTGCAAAACATTTCATTCATGTAAGAGAAACTTTTAAGATGAATGGATCTTACTCAGCCACTGCCCCCCACCCTGACTGCAGCTGTTTTTATATTTTTATCTGTTTGGGGGTTTCATCTAGTGGCATTCAGGACTTACTACTGGCTCTATGCTCAGGAATCACTGCTACTGCAAAAGAGCCATATGAGTGATCAAATCTGGGTTAGACACGTTCGAGGCAAGTGTCCTACCATACCCGTTGTACTATCATCTGAATTCAACAGCCACTGGTTTTATTTATGTATCTTGTTGAATCACTGTAAAACACACAGTTACAAAATTGTGATGACTGGGTTTCAGTCATACAATATTCCATCACTGGTCCCTTCACTACTGTACATTTCTCAACACCAATGTCCCCGGTTTCCTTCCTGCCTCCCTTCCACCAGCCTGCCTCTAAGGCAGGCACTTTTCTTCTTCACTCTTTCTCACCCACTCTCTCTTTCTCTTTCTCTCTCTCTCTCTTTCTCTCTCTCTCTCTCTCCTTCCTTTTGGGCATTATGGTTTGCACTACATGTGCTGAAAGGTTACCATGTTTGTCTCTTTACCTACTTGCAACTGTTTTTTTTTTTTCTTTTTGGATAATACTCGGCGATGCACAGGGGTCACTCCTGGCTCATGCACTCAGGAATTAGCCCTGACGGTGCTCAGGGAACCATATGGGATGCTGGGAATCAAACCCGGGTCGGCTGTGTGCAAGGCAAATGCCCTACCCACTGTGCTATCGCTCCAGCCCCATTGCAACTGGTTTTAAACTTTAACTGTTGCTCTTCTTTTTCTCCTTTCTCATCCATTTAGGTCCCTTGCATCCTTGTTTGTTACTGTTTGGGGTCTTAAGAAACCTCAATACTCTCCACTTTGAGCTCCTGTGAATGTGCTTTTTATAGGTCTGGATGTGATCCAGTATGATCAAGTACGATGATATATGACCAAAATGGGTAAGAGTTTGCATGTTGGTCATGCTTTAGTGGATCATTCCGTGTCAAATTCTTCCCTCTCCTGATTTTATAACAATAGTTGTATCATGTTGATTCCTCACGTAGAGCAAGTGATTTGCCCTACGTGTGCCACTTACGGCAGGAGCGATAGCACAGTGGTTGGGCATTTGCCTTTCACGCGGCCATCCTGAATTCGATTCCTCCGCCCCTCTCGGAGAGCCTGGCAAGCTACCGAGAGTATCGAGCCCGCATGGCAGAGCCTGGCAAGCTACCCGTGCGTATTGGATATGCTAAAAACAGTAACAATAAGTCTCCCAATGAGAGACGTTACTGGTGCCCACTCGAACAAATCGATGAGCAACGATATGACAGTGACAGTTATATCATATCCATATGAGTAGAGTGACTTATCTCTGCCCCCCAGTGACTTTTCCTCACCCACTTGTTCTACAGCACAAATATCTCAAGGTACTTGACTAGTCACCCATAGGGCAGTTGAAAAGGATACTTACTATGCTCCACTAGGGGAAAAGTAACACTTACTATGGTCCTACAAGGCATTGCTATTTCTTAGGGACTAAGAAATTTCAAAACCTATAGAGCCTGCAGTAATAGAAGCAATAAATTCACCCAAAGTATGCCTGAGTATGATGATAACAGAACCATTCATACTTCCAGCCCTTTATTCTGAGGTCAAGTATTCATCCTGTTTGAGGTGGTGACCATCACTGAATAGAGCTTAGACTGCAACCTGGAGGCATGTTTCTCCTTCTTACCGAGACTAGTTTATAACCGTGCATCTGAACTCATCCTTCAAAGACTCACACTCCATCAGGCCATCAGATTTGGGATGGTATATAATAGAACCATCAGATTTGGGATTGTATATAATAGAACCATCACAAATCATGGTCGTGTGCTATTGCCACATCTCCTCTCTGTAGAGAGTTTTCTCTGGTCAGGTGGAAGTTTATGCAAGAGCCCATATCACTGGATCAATGTTTTTAAACTTAAATATTGTTGGGTGATTCCCTGTAGAAAGGAAAGGCAAGCCTTGAATAAAAATATCAGTCTGTTCTCATCAGAATAAGTATCACTGTATCACAGTCATTCCGCTGCTCATCGATTTGCTCAAGTGGGCACCAGTAACATCTCCATTGTAAGACTTGTTGTTACTGTTTTTGGCATATCGAATACACCACTGGTAGCTTGCCAGGCTCTGCTGTGCGGGCGGGATACTCTCGGTAACTTCCGGGATCTCCGAGAGAGATGGAGGAATCAAACCTAGATTGGCCATGTGCAAGGCAAACGCCCTACCACTGTGCTATCGCTCCAGCTTAGTGTTTAAAGTTAGGAAAAATATTTCAAGAATATAATCCAAGGAGAAATTCCAAGTATATGGAACTGTTGTATGTAAATAGCCCCCTCCCCAAATCCTTAAGCAAACTAAATATCAAACAGAAAGAACTTGCTAATCAATCCTCACTATAAAATTGTCCAAAGTGGCATTTTCCCTCAAGATTAGTGATTATTGATATCAGAATAAGTATCTACCATTATTGAGGGAGAATAGGTCTAAAGTAATCAAATTCTTACCAAGTGCTACTTGGTTTCCCCAAAAGTGTTGTTTTTCTGCCCAGATTCTTTTTTGATCTCTTTCATGATCTCTTCCCTTTGGCCAAACAGAGCAGTTGCTCTTTTCTGGTATAAGTATATAAAATATTATATGTATATAATATATACTACATATAATATATGTTACATATGTGTAATATATATCATATATAATATCATAAGCTTTGATGGATTATATGTTTTTATCACAGACTTGTCCTGCTATAGAGATCTATCTCTCCTATTCTATATCACACAACTTATAATTGGTTTTTCATGATAAGGGCCCAAATGAATAGTTAAAACTGTGTAAAATTTTGGCAATTATCTACACAAAAGCAAAAGAAAATTAATCCCTGCTCATGGATCCAGAAGATTTTGGTCAAAACTATCTTTACATGTTCCACCCAAACTTTGTGTACTCTAATCTTATAACCAAAAGTCCTTAGAATGTTTTTATATTGTAAATCACTATTATATATGAATCCATGTTTGAATTTTTCTCTACTCAACTTTGGGTGTGTAATTTTGGGTAACAATTCTTGTTGAACCTTTGAGCAATACTTGGAGAAATTATTACTGAATATAATTGCTATAGTGCCATGAAGACCTTTTTTTGCAAAGTCAAAATATATATATATAAATATATATCACTCCTCTGAAGAGTTCTGTACTTGATAATTGACCCAGTTTTGAAAGTTTATCATGATTATGGAAAAGATGATATTTTAATTGAAAGTCACCTTCTCTCTACTAATCATTTGTTCTTGTTTGATTTTGTCTTGCTACTCTTACAGATAGGTCCTAAATGGAATCTTCAGTTTTCAATGCCTTTAGCTATAAGAAAAGAGAATCTTTTTTCTGTACTTCCAAGACAGTGGTGGGAATTGAATTGTTTCTCCTCAATTTCCATATACTCTGCTCCTAATCTCTGGCTCATCAAAATATGATTAAATTTTGGAGGATTCTTCAACGCAGTGTTCATGGAACCTGGAGGTCATGTCTGAAGATACTCATTCAATAGTTTAATGTTTGGGTCCTGTGTTTCAATGCTACTTGGAGTCAGCATTGCTGGAACCAGAAGTTATCCTCAGAGATGCTAGTGAGGAAGTTATATAGTGTAAAGAATTAACCCTAGGACTTCAACACAGTCCTTTAAACAATACTCCTGAGCTCAGTGTGACTATACTTATCCTTGTAGCACTGTAGCACTGTCATCCCTTTGTTCACCAATTTGCTGGAGCAGGCACCAGTAATGTTTCCATTGTGAGACTTGTTACTGTTTTTAGCATATTGAATAAGCCACGGGTAGCTTGTCAGGCTCTGCCATGTGGGCGGGATACTCTCGGTAGCCTGTCAGGTTCTCTGAGAGGGAAGGAGGAATCAAACCCAGGTCGGCCTCATGCAAGGCAAACACCCTACCTGCTGTGCTATCACTCCAGCCCACTTATACTTAAAAAGATAAATAAATTAAAATGAGATCATTAAGGTGGACCTCAAACTAATACAATTAGTATCTTCATAAGAAGAGATAGATTTGGGAAACACATAAATAGAACCATGTAAAAGTGAATGTTGTTTACACATTCGGGAGAGATACCTACTACAGGTATTTACTCCATGGTATTCAGAAGAAACTAAGCCAACTGAAATTTTATTTCTGACTCCTAAGATTGAGAATAATCTCAATCGTTAAAGCCACCAAAATTATGATCCTTGGTTACAGTGACTTTCACAAAGAAAAGTGATCTTGGGAGAAGTTTACTCAGTCAAAATTAATTTGAATAGTGTGTCCACACTATGGTCCTTGTGTTGGCAATAAAGATTCTGGGCGGTGCCTAAGTGTCAGTTACATCACTTTTTCCATCAGTCTTTCTCATAGGCAAGACCACTCTTCTGATTCTATTTTTAAATTAAATACACCCATTCTACTTTTCTTTCCCATAGAGATTTTCATATCTCATACAAAATGCTTGGGGGGGGGGTGCTGGAGCAGGGTAATTTGCCTTACATGCGGCCAATCCAGGTTCAATTCCCAGCATCCAATGTAGTCCCCGGAGAACCGCCAGAAATAACTCCTAAGTGCAGAGCCAGGAGTAACCCTGTGCATCACCAGGTGTGACCCAAAAAGAAAAAAAAAAAATCAGAATGCTTGATGGTTCTAAGCATCAGAATCACAGAGTCACAGAGGCCCTTTCCCTTGAAACAAACTGATTTCTTTGTCTTGGCTGTAGGTTATCTAAGGAGTTATATTGACAACCCAAGCTGCCAAAGATGCTCATGGGAAAATTGCTCTCTTGACCATGCAAGGAGAAGGATGAAGAGTAAGGAGATAAGAAGGAGGAAACTTATGACTAGATCCTATTGCTATCTCTACCTAGGAAATTGAGTAGACCCTATTACTATCACTGTACAGTGTCACATTTATGATTTTTTCCAATAATATTATAGCATGTGGAAAAATCTGTGCCTTAGGCAGATGTCAGACTTAACCATACATCCTGGATCTGGACCCTTCCTAACCAGTGTTCTGCTTTGAGTTCAAATTTAAAGGACTTCGACTTCTCATACCTACAGTTTCTTTATCTTCCTTTTCCAGAGAGTCCAAGAAAACAATAAATAGACATAGAGAAAATGAAAACTTGTTTCCACTTTTAGTAGAGTTTCAAATTTTTGGAGCATCCCACATTTCTCCTTTATTCAAAACAAAACAAAACAAAACAAAATGGCACAGTTCCCTTGGAATCTTGAATTAGTATCATTGTGGCACTGTCCTCCTGTTGTTCATCGATTTGCTTGAGCAGGCACCAGTAGCGTCTCCATTGTGAGACCTGTTGATCCTGTGTTTTGGCATATCGAATACACCATGGGTAGCTTGCCAGACTCTGCCGTGCGGGTGGGATACTCTCGATAGCTTGCCGGTCTCTCTGAGAGAGATTAAGGAATCGAACCCGGGCCGGGGGGTGTGCAATCAAAAGCCCTACTCCCTGTGCTATCACTCCAGCCCTTGCTATCACTCCAAAACTGTTATTCAATGTTCTTTCTGGGTAAAGTCACTCATTTAACCAAGTCTTGAATGAATTTTCAGTGCCTTCTGCTTTATGCTTTGTTGGGTGTAAGAAAATAAATAGAAAAATAAAATCTATCCATGGCTCTGAATAAAAAAGTCCCAGTTCTATTATTTTTCACTCAATCAATTTTCCTTTAGGAGACAGAGAGTTCAACTGGCTTTAATGACTCAATACTTCTGAATAATTAGAACTCATTTTATTGTATATATTTCAGCAGGTAAAAATTTCAGCAAGTACTTGTAATAGATTGATACACGTGAAAATCTGAGTTATTTCTTTGTGATTTAGGTAGGAATAAGAAGTATATGATTTGTTTTAATGTAGTAAAAGATCATCTATTTTAATATTTAATGTATGTGCCATTGTTATTTTGTGCACTTAATAGCACACACTTAACCAAAACTGTCTTTTCAGCTCTTTTGGCATCTTTGGAAAAGTATACAATGTTCCTCTGAAGTACTGTAAAACATTTAATCTTAACATTTTAGATTGTAAGACAAAACATTTTGATATATATACATATTTATATATGGTAGTGTTGAAAGTTAAGGGTTTTTTAATGGTATATATTATCTGTATCTTCCAACAAAGAACACTAATAAGAAAGAGAAATAGAACTGCATCAGGCAATGAGATTGTACTGAACTTATTGTTTCTTCATAAAACAATATGTGACAGCACTGTTCCTGGCCCTGAGTGTGTCAAAGCATATAAAGATCTCAATGACATTTGCTGAGTTATAGAGGCCAGGTGCAGAAACAAGGCACCCTTGATTATGCCGGGCAGTGAGAGTTAGGCATCATTTTAATTAATAATGTCTTAACAGATACCCCAAAATGCAGTTTACTGTATATTAGAAAATATTCATATTTATATCAGATCCTCACTACAACTCGATGAGAGAGTCACTATTATCTTGAGCACAGGGCTAGGAGCAAGCCCTAAGCATCCTTAGGTATCACTTTATCACTGTCATCCCCTTGTTCATCTATTGCTCGAGCAGGCACCAGCAACATCTCCATTGTGAGACTTGTTGTTACTGTTTCTGGCATATTGAATACGCCACAGATAGCTTGCCAGGCTCTGCTGTGAGGGCGAGATACTCTTCGTAGCTTGCCAGGATCTCCGAGAGGGGCGGAAGAATAGAACCTGGGTCAGCCACATGCAAGAAGATCGTCCTACCTGCTGCACTACTGCTCCAGCCCCAAGCATCCTAAGGTGTGACCCCAAGACAAAATAAACAAGCAAAAAAACATCATTATTTGTAAAAAACTAAACAGCGCCAAGGGGGCGAGTACACTCTCGGGCTCTCCGGGCGGCTCTGTCTCACTGCCAGCGTCCGGTGCCCCAGAACCGCTGTGTGTGCTGTCAGTCAAGGGCAGGCGACGGAAGGAAGAAGAAGGCCAAACTGGTTGCTCGATCCGTTTATTTCATTCTCTCTCTCCGCTTCTCTCCTGCTCTCCTTGATCTCCCCCGTGGATCTGCCCCGTGGATCTGGCCCCAAGGATCTCGCCCCCCAACCCACTCTTCCAGCCTAGTTAAATCTCCACAGCATGAGGGGGTTGGGGCATACACATAGGTGTGGTCCCCATCAATAGGGTAAGGTTCCTTTCCCTTAGGGGATGCTTCTCCTAGGACTTAATTCTCTTTCAGCAGGAGGATCCACCCAAGGGCGGAGTCCCATGAATGTGTTTCTCTTCTCCTCAGCCAGCAAACATGTAAGAATTCATAATATTAATTATTTTGCATGGACACAATAAGAGATGCATTAAAGCTTATAGAATTGCTCTCCTGGGGCCATCTCAATCTCAGACTACAGTGCTCAGGCCAGATCAGTCTTTCCTATCCCTGGCAGGGTCCCAGTCTCATAATTACTATTGGATCATGACAGCATTTGTCTATGATCAAGCTCTTAACTTATAGTGAAGAATTAGGCACTTCGGCCAGGCCCATCTCGATGCCAGGGTAGCACATAACTCACCGCTTGCCCTGGATCCTTCCCGTCCCACGTCGGGGACCCTACTTTGGGGTGCTAGGAACTGAGGGCAACTGAGGCTTAAGTGGAGAAAGCAGAGGCCCGGGAGGGAATAATATTCGAGGCCAATTAATTCCCAAGTTATAAAAACATAATATTGTCTTCTTGTGTCTATACAAAACAGACATAGCTTTAAAGTAAATTATTCAAAAGGCACAAGAAGAGGAGAAAGGCAATATTAACTTATATAATATAAATTCAGTATCCTAGGAAGGTCTGACCTTGCAAATTAGCAGTCAGATTAAGGGAAAGCCGCGGATTAACTGTTTTGGGGAAGAGAACATGGAGAAGTGATTATAGCTAAACAAAGGGATGGGAGAGATTCGGGAACACCTTGATGGGTGAGACTGGGGTAAGCCTAAACTCTGGGTAAAACCGGGACAAGCTACTTGTGGCAAGGAGGGAAAGGGCAAAGTAATGTCATCCTACAATTATTATTTTTAATGATGATCTCAGTTAAACCTAATTTAACTGAGATCATCTAGTTAGTTAATGTTTTAAATTCAACTGCATGATTACAGTATTGCTTTTTTGTACACTACTAACGGTGAGCAAACTAGATTCCATTAGGACAAATCTTACCTACCTCCTGGTTTTGGAAATCAAGTTTGGTTGTAATCCAGCATAGCCATTTGTTTACATTTTGTTGGTGGGTGCTTCTACAATTTAATAGTAGAGTTGAGGAATCAGAGCAGAAACACCCCCCACAAACAGGAAGAGATTTACTGCTTGACCCTTTATAGAAAACACTAGGTGATTTTTCTACTCTGTCACACTACAGCTGTTCTTGTCTGGTGACAATGTGCCTCCAGGAAACTGCTAGTCATGTCTAGGAATATTTTGTCATCTCAAGTTGAGACACAGGTGCTACTAAACACCTTACAATACACTGGAAAACTCTCCAAAGTAACGAATTATTTGACCCAAAATGTCAACTGTGCTGATATTGGGAGGTATTAGCACTGTTGTCACATTGTTCATTGATTTGCTCGAGCAGGCACCAGTAATGTCTCCATTGTGAGACTTGTGACTGTTTTGGGCATATTGAATACGCCATGGGGAGCTTGCCAGGCTCTGCCATGCAGGTGAGATAATCTCGGTAGCTTGCTGGGCTCTCCGAGAGGGATAGTGAAATAGAACCTGGGTTGGCCATGTGCAAGGCAAATGCCCTACCCGCTATCCCATATTATTTGGGGGGGGGTCATTCTCCCTAACAGTACCCAGGAGGTCTGGGGCCCCCTTCTGAAGCTTCCCAGCCAATAGGGCATGGAAGAGAAGTTCCTGCAGTTCTTTGAAAAGGCATAAGGAAACAGTACTGCTTAATGGGTACATTTCAGAGGTTACCGCAGCAGTGCACAGGGACATCCAGGGCTGTGTTCCCCTTTAATGTGGGAGATCATGTGATACTAGAAAGCAAATTTAAGTCAGTCACACGCAAGGCACACACTGCAGCTCATATACTTTCTCTCCAACCCTGTCATCCTAATTTTTTTAGAATACCATTCATCACTTCATAATATTCATATTTTTAATTTCTTTGTACTGGCTAACTATTTGGATTATTAGTTGATGCTTCCATACCAGAAAATTGAACAGTGACTAGAATTTTCAGAAACGATCCAGGAAAAAAAACATGATTTTAAAAATGAAAATAGAACAAGAGTATAGAAGATTCAGTCTCTAACTTATAAGAGTTCCAGACACAGAGCCCAAAGAAATCAGGAATGAAAATTATCAGCAATATATGACCCCAAACAGTTCAAAAACATATAAACAAAAAAAATGAAGTTATATAGAAGTATCAGAAATGGCGTCTAAATCTCGCAATCGCTGGATGCTTGTAGATAAGCCCACACCTTCAGGACCATGAAGAAAATTTTCTCTAATCCTTGAGTTCCATGTACAATACAATGAACATCAGTCGTTAAGAGACCTGAAGATGTGGCTCAGTGGTTGACCACCTGAGTTACATGCTTGAGGCTCTGAACCCTGTCACTATGAGTCTGCAATCAATCCCTGTGTCCAGTTCCACCAAGTATGTAAGCACAGGATCAGGACAAGTAAGAAACCTCCAGATATCACAAAAATGAAGATGAGAGAGGGAGGGTTCCAGATATTTAAGTCTCCAAATGTATCTCTTATGCACCCTCTTTAGGAGGCACACTTTCATCAACGAGGCCAGATGTACAACCAAGTAGAAAGCACGCTATCTCAGCCCAACTTGGCAAGAAATCTGAGTCTGAAGCAGTTCATGCATTTATTTAGAATGTAAAATCCAAGGAGTTAAGGGTGTGGGCAAAAAAAAAGTAGGGAGAGGGGTCACTGTCACTGTCACTGTCATCCATTTGTTCATCGATTTGCTTGACCAGTAATGTCTCCATTGTGAGACTTGTTGTTACTGTTTTTGGCATATCAATACGCCATGGGTAGCTTGCCAGGCTCTGCCATGTGGGCGGGATACTCTCGGTAGCTTGCCAGGCTCTCCAAGAGGGACAGAGGAATCTAATCCTGGTTGGCCACGTGGAAGGCAAATGCCCTACCCCACTGTACTATCGTTCCAGTCCAGGGAAAGGGTCATCATCATCATCATCCTGTTGATCGTCGAATTTCTCGGGCTGTCTCAGTAATGTCTCCATTTGTCCTAGTCCTGAGATTTTAGAAGCCTCTCTTTACTCATCTTTCCCAACGATGCCACGTTGGAGGCTCTTTCAGGGTCAGGGGAATGAGACTAATCACTGTTACTGGTTTTGGCTATGAATACAACATGGGGAGTTTGCGAGGCTCTCCCATGTGGGTAGGAAACTCTTGGTAGCTTGCCAGGTTCTCCCAGAGGGAAAAGTATGCTATAAGATCTCGCACCGCCGCTTCCGGGAGCTTGGTTTTAAGTCTCTAGATGTTGGCCAATGGTGGGATTACACGGTGCTGGGGGCAGTCCCCGGGTGTGACCGTCTAGCTACTGGAAAATGGGAAATCTGGGCAGAAGAGGCCCAGACCCAATCTGAGCAGGCTTGGAGGTCTCAACCCCAAGTGCCACACACCTGGGTTCCTCTGCTGGTACCTTCACGCGTGTGACTTGTCTGAACATGTGGAGAAGGGCCTTGAGCATTGCTGTGGCTAGGCTCCTGAGGTCTTAGGCTGCAGGAGCTCTGCTCGGGGTGGGGAGGGAAGCTGGGGCCCACCTCCTCCAAGGGGCCCTGGGGAAGACAGCCAAGTGTGCTGGCAAGAGACTCTCTGCGTCACTCTCTTCTGGGAGCTTGGTTTTTAAGTCTCTGGATGTGGGCTGTTGGTGGGATTACATGGTACCAGGTGCAGTGTCTGCGTGTGACTGCCTAGCTACTGGAAAATGGGAAATCTGGATGGAAGAGGCCCAGTCACAATCCGAGCAGGCTTGGAGGTCTCAGTCCTGCGACCCACACACCTCGGTTCCTCTGCCGGTACCTTCATGCGTGAAACACGTCCATATGTGTGGAGAGGGGCCTTGAGCATGGCTGTGGCTGGGCTCTGGAGGTCTTCAGCCACAGGAGCTCTGCTTGGGGTGGGGAGAGAAGCTGGGGCCCACCCCCTCCGAGGGGTCTGGAGGAAGACAGCCAGGCGCGTGGGCAAGAGACTCTCAGGGAAAGGGGTATTTTGCAAAATATTAATCCAGGGGAAGAAATAGTGAATCATTTGCTCTAAGTTTCTTCCCAGTGTTGGTCAAAGTCCAACTTACAGTGCCAGCTCATCTGCTTTTCTGTAGAACTTAGTGGTTACTGGAGGTGGGAACTGGGCTTGCACTGCCCTGACTGTTCATTTGCAAAATTGGCCAGAATATACATATGACCAATTCAGTGTGCCTACATTGAAAGAAAATTCCTGGGCCACCTCTCTCTCTGAAGTCAAGGTGCTGCCACCAAACATCAAGGTCACATAGGATGAGATGCAACCACGAGGAGAACCATTCTGGAAAGTCATCCAGAGTTATCCAGAATTAGACATAACATTGTGCAATGTTTGTCATGTGGCACTTATCTGATGTTGGGCCAGGCTTAAATGAAATAGAAAAGACAGAAAGTCAACCATGAGAAAATGATCACTTCAGTTCCTAAAATGTAAAGGTAAGGATATGTTGGGATGAGTTGGCCACTGCTCACGAGGAGGTTTACTTAGGAGCAGATCAGAATGCTCGTGGATTGACATCTTCAGAAAAGAAATTGAGAGAAAATCTAATTAGTATGAACTCATGAGAACAAGGTCAAACGATTGGCAAAGACTTTGAGGTTACGTTATAAAATGATACATAGAAAGCTTTTCATTTATTAAAGCAAGATGAGGTTTAATGCAAGAAAGAAATTTTAGCCTAAAAAGAGAGCTATTATATTTTGCCAAAGGGCTTAGCTACAAATAGAATTTCCCTGGTCATAAATATATAAATCACATATTCATATTAGAAAACACAACCATGTAAGGGAAGTGGTTACATAAGAAAGGTGTGAATGAGTCAAAGGGAACACAATGAATATAAGTACTACCTTTTCAGAGTTCACTTACTTGTATCACTTGTCATCCCAGTTACGTCTCCATTTATCCCTGTCATGTGCTAGTGTAGCCCAATGATATCTGCTCGCTCCAGGAACAGGAAGAGCCTCAAACCATTCATTCAGGGTTTTGACGAAAATGTCTGACCATCTCGTTGGTGGGTGGCCACTCAGTTTTTTGACATCCCGTGAAATCCAGTTGGTAACAGCTCTAGTCCAGCAGTGGTCATCTCTGAATTGCATTACATGTCTGGCCCATCTGATTTTCAATGGCTTGGCAAACGAGACAGCATCCCTGATTTTTATTTTTTATTGTTTTTTTTAATTTTATTTTATTGAATAACCATGAGATAGTTACAATCTTTCATGTTTGGGTTACAATCTCACAATGATCAAACACCCATCACTCCACCAGTGCACATTCCCCACCACTGATATTCCGGGTATACCCTCCCTTTCCCACTCTCCCCCTGGCTCCATGGCAGACAATATTCCCCATACTCTCTCTAATTTGGGGCATTATGGCTTGCAATACAGACACTGAGAAGTCATCGTGTTTGTTCTATTATCTACTTTCGGCATGCACCTCCCATTCGAACTCGTCCCTCCAGCCATCACTTTCTTAGTGATCCCTTCTCTATTCCATCTGCCTTCTTCCCTCTGCTCATGAAGCAGTCTTCCAGCTATGGGGCAATCCTCCTGGCCCTTGTATCTACTGTCGTTGGGTGTCAGCCTTATGTGATGTTATTCTATACTCTACAAATGAGTATCATGCTAAGTTAAAGGAGTCAGAAAGAGAGGGACAGCGTCCCTGACTCTTGACTGTCAATGGAGGTAGGAACTCCAGATTCCTTCTCTCACTTGAGTGAAAAGTGATACCCCTAGCATAGCTCTTTCAATTCTTCTTTGGGATACCCGGATAGCATTCTCATCCTGTTTCCTTAGGGCCCAGGTCTCTGGGGCGTATGTTAGTGCACGAAGAACGGTGGAGTTGAAAAGATGTGCCCAGACCTGGATGTTTTTCATCCTCTTAACCACTTCTTCGATGCTCTTGAAGGTGTTCCATGCTGCTCTATTCCTTCTGTGCAGTTCTGGCACCAAGTCACTCCTCGTGTTGAGTTCTCCACCCAGGTACACATAGCTAGCTGCTGCATTTGGAGATGTTTGTTCCATTGAGAGCAAACGGAATGTCAGGGACTAGTTCGTTTTCCATGAACATCATTTTGCTGAGGTTCAGCTGCAGTCTGACCTTTCCACACTCGCAGTCGAAGTGGGCCAGCATTTGTGCCACTTGGCTAATGTTTGGCGTTATGACAACGATGTCATCAGCGAAGCGGAGATGGTGTAGTTGCTGACTGTCTATCTTCACTCCCATTCCTTCCCATTCCAGTCATTGCATGATGTTCTCGAAGTGGCACTGAAGAGTTTCAGTAAAATGGTATCACCCTGCTAAATCCCTCTCTTTATGTCAATGATCACTTCCTTGTAGAATGATGAGATCCTGGTGGTGAATCTGTAATACAGCTCACAGAGGACCTTCATGTACTGAATTTGAACACCCTGTTTGGCTAGGGCTTCGATGATCACTTCAGTCTCAACAGAATCGAAGGCCTTCTTTAAATCAATGAACGTTAAACAGAGCGGCATCTTGAACTCTCGAAAAACTTCAATGAGTTTGGTCACCATGTGGATATGGTCAATTGTGCTGAATCCTTTTTGGAACTCAGCTTGCTCACATGGTTGTCCTTTGTCTAGTTCTCTGCGTATTCTATTCAGGATGACTCGAGTGAACAACTTGTAGATGATGGATAACAGGCAGATTGAGTGATAGTTGCCAATGTCGTGGATGTCTGCCTTCTTGTACAATAGGACAGTCCTGCTGGTTTTCCACTGGGACGGAAACTTCCGTATGGACAGGTAGTGTGTGAATTGACAAGTGTATTGACAAGTATTGGCGGCAGATTCTTCAGGTGTTCGGGTTTGACCTTGTCTGGGCCAGGTGCTGTACATGTCTTTACCAAGGAAATGGCCTATCAGACTTCAGAAGGGAGGACTTTGGGAAAAACATATCCATCCTGCGGAATTTGGTATGTGGGCAGGTGGATGTGGCTATTGAAGATATCTGAGTAGAAGTCATGAATAATCCTCTCCATTGCCTTTCTGGAAGATGTGATAGACCCATCAGTATTCCATTATATAAATTTACCATTTCTTTTTTTTAATAGGGGCCACCCCAGCATCGCTCAAGGCGTTGAGAGACACTATTTTGCATAGAGGTGCAAATCTGGTGGTTCAGACCAGGGGTCACCAAAATTAGACATGTGCTCTGACATTTGATCTATCTCTCCAGCCCCTAATTATTTTTATCCAATGTACAATAACATATAGTTTAGTTGCTTCCATATTTTAATTATCATAAATAATGCTTTGGACTGAAGCGATAGCAGGATTGGAGCCATAGCACAGTGGGTAGGGCATTTGCCTTACACGCGGTTGACCTCGGTTCAATTCCTCCATTCCTCTCGAGAGTATCCTGCCTGCCAGGCAGAGTCTGGCAAGCTCTCTGTGGCATATTCAATATGCCAAAAACAGTAATAAGTCTCACAATGGAGACGTCACTGGTGCCCACTCGAGCAAACTGATGAACAACTGGGAAACAGTAACAGTGACAGTAAATGATGCTCTAATAAACAGGGTGGTTACACTCTTGTGCTCATGCTTTCATGTTCTTTGGATCCATACCCAAAAGCGAGATACCCCAAGGCAAAGTCATGGCAACTATATCTTTAGCTTCCTAAGGAAGTTCCTAGTTTCAGCCTAAGTGGTTTTACTAACTACCTTTTGCTGATATTCTAATATTTAAAAACTTCTGGTTCAACTGCCACTTACACTATTGTATGTTCAGAGACAAATATTTTGTTCATGTAGCTATTATATATGTGTTATTTCATAGTCTCAAATGGTTCTCTTAAGAGTAAATGATAGTGTAGTTGGGGCTGGAGCGATAGCACAGCAGGTAGGGCGTTTGCCTTGCACGCAGCTGACCCGAGTTCGATTCCCAGCATCCCATATGGTCCCCTGAGCACATCAAGGGGTAATTCCTGAGTGCAGAGCCAGGAGTAACCCCTGAGCATCGCCGGGTATGACCCAAAAAGCAAAAATAAATAAATAAATAAATAAATGATAGTGTAGTTATTTCAAAGTCAAAATGTTCCCTCATTTACTTCAGTGGATAATCCAATGGGGTCAGACTTTTTGGAAAACATTATGGTTGCTTCTCATAAAACGAGGCACTAATCTTCCTTGTGACCAGCCATTCCATATTTACTCATCTACCCCAAAGGCCCAAAAACCCTATTCAGAAAAGACATTTGTACCCCTATGTTAATTGCACTACATTCACAGTATTCAAAGCCTAAAGAACAGTTCAGGTACAGTCCAGGAACAGATGATTGGATAAAGAAACTGGTGCGTATACACAACTAGAATACTACTTGGCTATAAGAAGTAATAAAAGCTTGGGGCTGGAGCAATACCACAGTGGGTAGGGCATTTGCCTTGCACACAGCCGACCCAGGTTCAATTCCCAGCATCCCATATGGTTCCCTGAGCACCGCCAGGAGTAATTCCTGAGTGTAAAGCCAAGAGTATACCCTGTATGTTGCCAAGTGTGACAACAAAAAGCCAAAAAAAAAAAAAAAGATAAAACGGTGAATTTTACTGCTACATGGATGGAATTGCAGAGTATCATGCTACATGAAATTAGTCAGAAGGAGAGAGACAGACACAGAATAATTTTCCTCATATGTGAGATATAAAGAAATAGAATAGAAGAATAACAAGTACTCAAAGGCAAAAGAAACTCAGAATGGGTTTTCAGTAAGAAGACTGGCTTACACTGGGGAAAGGAGTACACTTAGGGGAGTGATGGAGGAAAATGGACACTGGTGTATGGACACAATGGTGAAGGGAAGTGGACACAATGGAGCAGCGATGGGATGTTTTATGAATGAACCCTATCAATAATAGTTTAAAAAAACATTGTGCATAAAATGAAATTTAAGAACAAAAATTTTTAAGATACTTCTAATATTTATGGATTTGTGGAATGTAGAAATAGAGCCCAGAGATGAATATTTATGTTGGTTTTTATAGAAGACAAACCTAAGTAGTTCTGAATAGTCATCAGTCTTAGGGTATCATGTTCAATGAAGATATCTCAAAGAAGGCCTGGAGTGATAGTACAGTTGAGTATGGCATTTGCCTTGCACGCAGCTGACCCGGGTTTTATTCCCAGCATCCCATATAGTCCTCCAAGAACCACCAGGAATAATTCCTGAGTGCAAAGCCAGGAGTAACCCCTGTGCATCACCAGGTGTGACCCAAAAAGAAAACAAAAGCTATCTCGAACATTAAGAAAATTCTAATTTATAATCATAGTATAATTATTCAAGGAATACGTGGGTAGAGAACAAGCAATGTGTGTAAAATTTTTATCATTATCTCAAAAGTTTAATCTGATTCATCTCTAAAGTCTTTAAAACACCTACTAAGAATTGGGTAATATGCAAGAAACTAAAGGGCCCTCTGCTCCCCGCCTCTGCACGAGCACAATCCAGGAGGCCAACTGAACTACTTTGGACACGAGCAGCTCGCAAAAATGCCTCCGGACTGTGAACTGAGCCACTGCCTCATGCGGCGCCAGCAGACAAGGGTTTCTCTCTCCAGGCTTTTCCATCTTATGAGCACCACAAAAGGGAAGTAAAGCTTGCAGTGATGCGATTTCTGACAGAATTTTCCCTGGACTTTATACAGAAATCCAAAATTGCACCTAATATCTCTTAATTGTCAGCAATGTGAAACGGTTCCTTTTTAGCAGGTCTGACTTTGGGGGGAAACTCCAAACAATAATAGTGAGTTTTTTGTTGAAATATTGATTGTAATCAAAGTAGCAGCCATGTCTCTAGACTGTGAACTAAGCCATAGCCCGACGCCAGCCGAGGAGAGGAAATATCCTTCTTTCTCGGTTCTTTTCCCTTTTCGGGGAGAAACGCAGCATAGCATCCACCATATTATGAGGTCTATTAAGCAGGTATGAACTTGGTGGCACGGGAAGGGGGAAAATAAATAAATAAATAAATAAATAAATAAATAAATAAATAAATAAATAAATAAAGGTCTCCTGGCCAAAAAAAAAAAAAATTAAAGAACTCATGTGTATTGAACAGGGTCAGAACAGTAGGACAGGTCAGAGTAGCAGGTAGGGCTTTTGCTTTGCACGCAGCTGACCTGGGTTTAATCCCTAGCACTCCATATGATCCTTGAGCTCAGCAGGAGTGATTCCTGAGCACAGACACAGGAGTAATCCCTGAGCACCATCAGATGTGGCCCCAAAACAAAAGTATAAATAAAAGAAAACAGAGGTCAAAAATAAGTATCAAAGTCTTTGACTTTATTGCTCCCTCTTCCTCTACAACTACTACAATTGTAATTTGATGTTTATTGATAGAGTTGTGTATTACCTAGAAGGGCATCTGCTTTTACTCACTATTATATTCCCGGTAGCTAGCAAGGTCATTAAAATAGTGCAGTGATTAATTCATATTTATTTAATTAAGATATAAAGGAATAAGTAAATAAGAGGCTGAATAATCAGAAACAAATTTGGGGCAGATGGACAACATGCAGGATTGAAAGTTTGCCTGTCAAAGTAATTTTTAAACTTCCCACCTGCACCACTTTCTGCAAAGATTTTCTCTGTATTTTAAAGTAATTTTGTGTTATCCATAGCTAAATGATTAACTCTGGGAAGTGGTGGCCTTCTGAATTTCTCAGAGTGTCTATAATAAAACTGGACCAAGACCAGACAGAAAACTCCAGGCCAGCTGCATGGTGACTATAGGTAATTTAGCTTTCCTCATGAACACAGCCTCATTACTGGGCATGAAAATCAATTCACAGTACATCGCTGGATATGGAAGGAACTAAGGCTTTCCATGGTTTTATTATCTAAATCCTTCTTGCCTCACAAGAATACTTGAATAAAGAGGGAAGATTAAAAGTAATTCTCTTATACTTATTAAGAAAAGCTATAGATGTGACGAACTCCCTTAAATGCAGTAATTCATTTGATTTTCTCTGTTGATTCAATAAAAACCTATTGAGTAGACATTACTTGCTAGTATATGTCAGATGCTACACTATAAGGTAATCAGGACTGAAATCATGTGTATTTCCACAATATTTCAGTAAAACATATGGATAATGTTGCACTTCAAAGAACTCAGTAAAAGAAGTCATTATGAAGGTATCTTCTCTGCCAGATGATCTCACTTATATGTGGTATAGGAAAAAACAAAGTGAGGGGATGGACAGTGCGTGAATAAAAATATATTCCTGTACACAGGTTTAAAAGAACTGAGATTAGCAATCCAAGGGAAGAGAAAAAATAGACTGAAAGTTTTGGAACACATTGGTTGTGGTACTGGAACAACCAAGGCATAAACTTAAAAGAATGAAAAATAAGACACCTTGATAATAATAAACATGCTAGTAAGATAGAATTTAACTCACAAAATTGAAATCATAAAATAGTATTTGAAAATAACAGTTTAAAGAAGAAATCTTTTTCATGCCTTAGTTTTCAGCAAAGAAAATTTATGTATTTATTTATAAGATCACATAGCTGCATGTCACCAAGGAATACAAGGATCCCTGGGGAAAGGTCATCATTTGCAGTTTCTTTTATGCCTTTCAAGTTAATCCAACAATAAACAAATGGTGTATCATGCATGTTACGTGGCATCCATGTGTGACCTGAATCACATCTGTTGAACAACTGGCTAAAAAAGAAAAAAAAATTATTCATTCCTATTTCCTTAATTCTGCAAAAGGGGTGAATAATCATAGGGAAAGATGTTGTTTTGGCCATGATTGGCACTCAGGAAGACTTCACGAGCCAATCATATAAGCAGATGTGTCCTTAACAATTCACAAGGGTTTTCAGAGGATTTCTACTACCTCTAACTTCCCGGCAAGCATCTGTTGAGCAAACACTATGAGTCAAGTGAGACCCTGAAGAGACAAGATGAAAAAAATAAATAACCACATCCTTTAGGAATTTTCTTTTGCAGGGGAAAAAAGATTGACAGGTATTCAACTAACCTAGAAGGATATCAATTACATAACAGATCCAAGGCTAAATGTTGCGTAGACGTATTAACTCTGATCTGACCTGATCATTTAAAATGGGCCTTGAAGGATAAGGAGAGCTTGCAATAAGAGCAAAAAGTTACTACTGAGCAAGAGTTCAGGAAAAGAACTTCTTTTACACACGCACACACACACACACACTCACACACTCGAAGTCTGGGGACGGGGAGATAATATAGAAGTTGAGATATTTTGTCTTGCATGCAGATAAGCCAAGATTGATCCCTGGGACCATATATGACCCCTCATACACACACACAGAGTCTGGGGGTAGAGAGATAATATCGAAGTTGAGGTATTTTGTCTTGCATCAGTCTAAGCCAGGATTGATTCCTGGAACCATGTATGTCCCCCTGATCCAGTAGTAATGCCTCATTACAGAGCCAGGAATAAGCCCTGAGTACTTACTGATATATATAGCCCAGAAATCAAAACAGAAACGAAAATTTGGGGGATTTACATAAACCAATAGATGGGGAAGTATAGTAATGGTCCTTAGTTTTAAAAGGATGTCTTAGGTACCAAAGAGATGGCTCCGTGGGCTAAGCTCATGCTAAACATGCCTCAGGATTGAGTTTCATCCTTGAAACTGCATGATACCCTAGGAACAACAGGAGAACCCCTAGCAACAGAGCCAGGAGTCTCTCCAGAGCACCACCCAGCCTGGTCCCAAAACAAAAATACGTGAATGAAATTAATGCCTTAAAGTCCAACTATCAAGCAATCACTATACCCTAACACTCCAATTTCTTTATAATATTCTAAAAGGAAAACTTCTAGATGAGTAATTTGGTTCCATCCTTATCACAATTTAAAAATCCAAAGTGATTCAAATTCTGAGAACAAAAATGAAATTATCTGTGGTTTTGCCTCATGTGATCATTTTCAGTTGAATTACTTGAGAGAAAAATCCCTTCAGAGAACATAAAATTAACTGTCACTTAGACATATGCCATTTAGAAATTTATATATGTGTCATGTTGAACTTCAAATGTAAGTTTTAACAAAACCCTCTTTCTACCATGTACTTAAAGATATAATGCCACTTACTGAAGAAAACTGACAGCAACAAGTATGGCTAGAACGACATTGCCATTCTTCCTCAAACCCCACTGAAAGCAAGCACTTGTACTACTAAAAACGTCCCAATTGAAGTATGACATGTAATACATAGTATTTTTTTCATCTATTTGTTAAACTTCTACTCTGTAAAAGGTATTTCTGAGTTATTTAAATGTTAAATCATGGACAGAAAAAATTTGCAAAATACTTAGCTAATAAAGACTTAATATTGAAAATTTAAAGTGACAGCCAGAGAGATTATACAATAACTAAGACAAGTGGATCAACCTAGGTTCAATCCCAAGCACCCCAAGTTGTCCCTTGTGGATGGCCAAGAGTTACCCCTTACTAAGTACTGAGCAAATCCAGGAGTGATCCAAAAAGCAAAAGCAAAGATCAAAATATTCAGTCACTGTCATCCCGTTGCTCATTAATTTGTTCGAGCGGGCACCAGTAATGCCTCTCATTGAGAGACTTATTGTTATTGTTTTTGGCATATCCAATATGCAAGGGTAGCTTGCCAGGCTCTGTCGTGCAGGCTCGATACTCTCGGTAGCTTGCTGGGCTCTCTGAGAGGGGCGGAGGAATCGAACACTGGTTGGCCGCATGAAAAGTGAAAGTCCAACCACTGTGCTATCGCCTAGTCAAATTCAATAGTAAAGAAATAAACAATTTGATGTAAAAATGGGCAAAATATTTGAACAGATATATCCCCAAAGATATGCAGATAATAAATTAGCAAATGTAAGGATATTCAAAGGTGCATGTCCTAAAGGAACTGCATTTTTTTTTTGGTTTGTTTTTTTGAGTTTTGGTTTTATACCACACCGTGTGTGGTTTTCAGAAACTACTTCTGACTCTCTGCTTAGATATCACTCCTGGTGGTGTTCATGGGATCATATGTCAAAATTGGTCAGTTTTGGGCAAGGAGTCAAAATCAGTCCGTTTTGTGCAAAGCAAGCACCTTAATCTCTGTACTATCTCTCATGCTCCATGAACTATGAATCTAAGAAAAAATTGGATGCTAAAAGGTATTTAGAATGTCCAGGAGTTAAAAACAAAACATAAACTACCAATACCAAATACTGAATAGAATATGAAGCTAAAGAAAATCTTCATTAATGATAAAAATAGAGAACGGTGTAGTCACTTTGATAGAAAGTCTGACAGTTTCTTACAAAGATAAAATAGTTTTATACAATCCAGCAAATTCATAGCTATTTACCCAATTGAACTGAAAACATCTCTGTACAAAATCCTGCACATGATAACTC